>NC_045737.1:23368546-23372915 GCF_008692095.1 Etheostoma spectabile | reverse complement strand
TGTGTGTGTACGTGTGTGTGTACGTGTACGTGTACACACAGGCATGTTTGGACCTCATTGTTGTCTGTTACATTTGCTGAAAGTTTATGTAGCCCCGGTGTGTTTTTATTTTATCACAATGTCTTTATTGACTTTTCAATAGAACATTAACAAGGGAGTAACAGGCGAACTAGCTTTTAAAGGTGAGTTTTCTTTAAGTGTTGTGTAGTGGATTCATTTAATGCAACAATGTGGTTGAAGTAACTGATGATTATTCAAAGGACCTAGAAGTGTATTGTGTGACTGACAGATGCGCACCATTTCCATCAATTTGTCTGCCAGAAGACGTGACTAATAAGTACCTCCTATATTTGATCTCTTGTACTACCCTTCAGTTTTCCTCTTTGTCCTTAAAAGCAAGTTATTCATATTTCAAACAAAATCTTAAACAGAGCCAGCTGCTAGTGCTCTTCTGCATAATCCTGGCAAGGGGAGGCTGTGACCTCATATTCATTAATGTGGTCCAGTGACACCGAGACACTACATTGGCTTTCATTACCCAGAGGATTTAATTACTGGCGTGCTTTACTTTCCAGAAGGATACACAGACTATGTTTGGATGATTTCTTATAGAGTACCCTGTAGGCTTTGCAATCAAATGAAGCAGGGGGATGTTTTCAAGAGGAGAGAGAAGGGCAATGTGCACAGTCATTCTTCTGAGATGGTCAAGCCATTTCAAGACGAAGCAAGTCTTCATGCTCTGTTGTACGTCAGATACCTTACACCGACCTGCCGTCTGTAATCAGTTTTATCCAAACCGTATAGACTTACCCCATGACGTTCCTTTTTGATATATTCCTCTTTGTCCTCATTCTTAAAGCTCCGTTCAGGTTTCATTTGCATGAGCTTAATGTGTGTTTTTGCTAGAGTGATCAAAATATTATACACCTTTTTTTTTATCTAAGTGTGCCACTTTTCTATTTGTTATGCTTCTATAGGAGCGTGGTAGTGGAATGGGGAAGCTGGAGCCAATCTCACCTGTGAGCCCGGTCCATATGGACCCTGACTTGGATCTGGTGCCTGCTCGCTTCTCCAAGGAGGAACTGATCCAGAACATGGACCGCGTGGACAGGGAGATCACCATGGTGGAGCAGCAGATCTGCAAGCTTCGCAAGAAACAGGTCTGCACACCTATGAATCTGGTCATAACTTTGGGATTAAATTGGCCTGCTTTATGTTTAAAGATTGCACACTGAGGCTATCTCAAGTTTTGCAAGTTTTGCAAGCATCCTGATTTTAAGATGAATTTGGTTTCCCTGTAGAGAAGTTCTGGTATCTGTACTGTAGATGAATCTGGCTTTGGAATTGATTTATATTTCTGCCTTAAATTTAATTGGCTAATTGTTGTACCATTAGATCAATGTGTCGGTGGGAGCATATACATCAGAAAGGCTTTGCAAATTAGATTACAAAATACCTAATTTGTCTAAGAACTGCTTGGCATGCAGCTTAATATGACCCAGCCTTTTAGAATTATTTGTAGTGATGATTTAGGTACTTGAAAGTTCTTTTTCATGAGATAAAGGTTATTTTGTGCACAACCTGTAAGAAAAGACGATGTGAAACAGTGAAGACAGTTGAGTAGATGCCACTTTGAAATCCTATGTACAGTATGTGCATTCTGACATATTGTAACCAGGCAGTTCTAAAAAGCCATCCTGCTTGTGATTATGTCTGTCTTTGCCAGTGCTGGCACCCTTGTTGAATGTATTTAGTGGCAGTGTTTTGGCTTTTTTTAAATGTTCATGTGTGGTTTTTAAATGTGACTTTCCCTGCCATGCTCCCGTTGGCATCAGTGCAATAAAGTCTTAAACAGACTTTGCAGTGTTGTAATCGCTGCATTCAAGTTCTGTGGTTGTTCTT
This sequence comes from Etheostoma spectabile, assembly GCF_008692095.1. NCBI lineage: Eukaryota > Metazoa > Chordata > Actinopteri > Perciformes > Percidae > Etheostoma > Etheostoma spectabile. Next base: position 23,371,013 of record NC_045737.1, on the reverse strand, counting down.
GCTCAATATGCCGCAATTCTGTGTACGCACTTCTTGATGCAGCCTCTTTTTTCTTTTCTTACTTTTTTATTTAGGAGAAAAGTAGGTTAAAAATATGTAAGGCTATAAATAACAGCTTCCCTGTGGGAGGAGTATAATGGTGGAGGTTTTGTGACTCCTTAACCACTCTTATCCCTGCTGCACTGTCTCCCTTTTGGCCGCCTGCCATGTTTAGTAGAGAAACTGCATGGTCGAGCGCGCTCTTTTTTACCCGAATCTCCTCCACCGTGCATGCTGTTATGTTAACATTCTGTTCATTATACTTAATTATGTTAAAAAAAAGAGCATTAGGTATTTATTCTCAAAGTACCCTGCTATATGTTCTACAATGGCCTCCAAATAAGAAAAAGTTTGGTCCAAGATAAAAATGAGACGCCTGCTACTTGAATGCTTTGTACATTGCTTGTTGTTAATTAAAACGACTTAATATATCATTTATCTGGGTATTTTTCCTAATTGTAATAGGAACCAAAATAAAGCTGTCTCTCGGATTCCAACATTAGAGTTGAATTATGAATAATTGAGATGCTTAGCTGCTTACAAGCATAAATCAAGACCCCTCCACTCACCCTCCCTCAATACACATGCGGTGTTTTAAGGATTTTTTTTTTTACAGTCCGGCTCTCTTCAAGCATTAAAACATCTGGTCTAATTAAGTGACACGGTAAAACTTTATTTAAAGAGGTCTGGCAGAGTTTGTGGATGGGCGGGGGTTAGGGCTTAGGTTACCGCCAGCCTGTGTCAGCCAAGCTCAGGATGGTTGGTTTATTTTATTTTACTCTGTGGTGGGTATGGAAAGGGAAGGGGGGTGTCTATGGGAATGTCTCTGTTTCCCTCTCCAGATGCTTATCCTGGCCTTCCATGGCACATGACGATCCATCTTGCTCTACTCTCATACAGATCCTTTGGAGGCCACCTTCCCCCTTCTGAAGCCCCTGACAGGAGATGAGAGGGAGGGGGTTGCCTTAACTGTAGCTCAGCCATATGTACGCCACTCAGCGACACTTGGCTCTAGCCTGCAGGCAGCTAGTTACAGCTGAATACACTCCAGCTAATAGCTTTTAAAACATAGAGACTGTATCCAAACATTTCCAGGAAAATTAAGATGGATCAAAGGTGTTCAAAATGTTTTGCGAAAATAGACAAAGATGTAGAACAGTTCATTATTGTCTATAGATGGTGGTATGAAATTTAAATTTTTGTTTTAGTAACATGAAGTTAAGATGTAGATATGTTTTGGTTTGGGACAAGTACTTGTGAGACTTTTGATGCCCTAAAGAAGTTAAGATAATTGTTAATCAGTAAATACTGGCTGATGAGTTGAATTTTTGTCAACTTTTACTCAAAAGTCTAACCATTGCTCTTACAACATAATTGACTATAGGCAGAAAAATAAATGAAATAGTCCTTCAAATGAAGAGGTTTTAACAATGCTGGATAAGCCCTAACATTGAAAGATCAAGGAAGACCAAACTTTAAAACTAGAATGTGGAACTTTTACATATAAGTAAACTTGTGTTACATTCAACCCTTGCTAAATAAGTTCACACAATGCTGATTAAGCCTATCGCGGCCAGGGAAAGTTTTCCTTTTGTACCAGAGTGGTGCTGTCTGTGTTTCTGTTTCTTCATCGGAAGGATGCCGATACAGCTTACTTGTACTCTGAACGTGTAGTTTATTAACTCTAGAACATCTTTTATTAAGCAGTACACAAAGTGCTGTCAACCAACCTTCAACCCAACACCATGACCGGCAGGTAGGGGGAGGAGACCACAGTGACGCTGCGTTATGAATCCCGATGCTTTTCTTAAGAATATTGACAGTGTTTGTGTGGTCACTTTCACTACCAAAGAATGGAGACAAAGGTTACGCGCTCAAGCTTTAACTGTATAATTAGCTAAAATAGTTCAGCTAACAAGTAACTAACACAGTCACATTAATAAGTCACATTGATAAATAATAGGCAAGACAAAGGTTTTGCTTCCATGATGAATGCTACGTACAACAGCATGCCTTCTTTATGACTGTATATATTCGGTTGTTTTTTTGTGTTGCGTTAGAACATGTATAAATAATTTAAACCTTTTTAATCATTTTTGCCTCATTATTGCCTGCCATTATCACAGGCAGAAGGAAGTGGCTACTTCCACATGCTGCCTATTGAGTGTGGGAGGATTAATGATCCTAACTTGTCCATTAAGACCTTTTCAACATCTGGTTTGCCAGTGCCTCTCTAATGCTTATTGTTTGCATTTACACTTGGCCTTTTTCAATTTCTGTTAGCTATTCAATGGACAAAGAAGCCATGACTGAATTCTACAGGATTGGCAGTGAAACTTAAAGGTTGATGCACCGTAAAGCTGCCAGGTTTTCTCTTTTAGTTCCTCACAGCCCAGAAAATTTGTACTTTCAGTCTGTCTCTTGCCAT
>NC_045737.1:23367506-23368536 GCF_008692095.1 Etheostoma spectabile | reverse complement strand
CGGGAACCCCCCCCCCCCACAAACTAGACACCTTCTGAGCAACCCGTTGCCTAGCAACCATGGTTTGAATTAAGGTCTAGGGCCATTGTATCCCCCCCCCCCCAAAAGTTGCTGATCAGATGCTAGTGCTTTTTGAAAACAGGAACCTCCAGGGTGGGGTTTGCAGGGATGACCATCACTGATTTGATGAACACACTGCATGGCTGCTTGAAGTTCAAGTCTTTAATTTGAATTTGAGGCTAGTAGCCTGGAATTCATTTTGGAGATTTTGTTCACACAATACAAGACAATAACAGGACAAGGGCTAGACATACAGACAAAACAGCAAATTTAAAACAAAGACATGGGTAGCTACCAATGTGTAAAAACAGTAAACCATTTTACTTACTGTAAACCAACCAGTGATACCATTTAGGCTTTGCTGTTGTGAGAGATATATTTCACAAGCAGGCACCCACACACCACTGCCGAAGGGACACGTGTTTTTGGTCGAGCAAAAGAGAGGAAATGAAACCCTTGTTTTTTAATGTTTCTTAGCAGTTAAGTTCTAATGCACAAATAATTTACCATCAAACACTCAACAGATGATCTTGTGGAGACATTGATTCTTAGATGCATTGCGATTCTCTCTAGAACGATTTGATGCTAGATTCTGATAAGTTAATCAATTATTAAAAAAAGCAAAAGCAAAACTGTCTCCAGACATGTATAAATCAGAAAACAGTGTGACTGAAAGAGGATTGGATAATGGACAACAACTTAAAAAAACAAAACACAAAAATGGCCAAAAGGGGAAAAAAGTGTTGTATTTATTCACATGATCTAATAATACATGCATAAAATAATTAGGCAAAATACAAAAAGGCTGTTCATCTACTTTATCGCATTACATCTGACCACCTCATGTTTCATGTTCTAAGAAGCCAATTCTCCACCTCTTTAGCAACGCCGTCCTGCTGACGGGACCGTTTTCTCCATTTAAGAGAAAATGTCCAAAACAAGCTGGTCCCCTCACAATCTTGTAGTTTCT
>NC_045737.1:23363720-23367496 GCF_008692095.1 Etheostoma spectabile | reverse complement strand
TTTCAACGGAAAGAAAGCTAAACAGTTCACAATTTCTTAAAGGAAATATGAAAAACGCATAGACATGTGTAGAAATAACTTCATAAAATATCCATTTTCTGAATGTTTTTTTTCTGAATTCTTTCTGTTTTAAGTTGAGCCATGTGGCTAGGGTACTAGTTTTGTGTGTAGCCCTTCTAATATGCTTAAAGTAGTGTTTTTTTAATCATTTTACAGATGCTTTACTTGGACGGAAATAGAAATTCTCAATTCTAACCTCTTTAGCTCTGTGTCAGTAAGACCTAGAATCACACTGACACTTCGAACAAAAAATTGAGTGTTAACTTTTCAATGACCTCAGGAACATCCCAGAGGGCCAAAGTATATGGGAACTGTATCACTTTTTTTTTGGAGAGAATGTATTTTCAAGTGTGTTTGAAGAGGTTAAACATGACTGAGCCTCTGACATGGAAGATTACTGTGAGAGAAGTTGACTTTCACAAGCACGTTTAAGGCTTAAGCGTGGAATGACTACAAAATAACAACCTCAGTAGACAGAACATTTCATTAAAACGTGTGTGTGTGACAAACTGTATATAACAAACTCAGATTTATATGTATATTTGTTTTAATCACGCATGGAAATGTACATGTGCCTCTGAATCGGAATTGAATCATGGGAGATTCCCACCCGCGGTTAAGTGAGCCAAAGTCTGTCTTAGATGAAATGGGCGGGTGCATTGATTGCAGGCTGCATTGTCTTTTCCCTGCGACCACCAGCAGCACTCATCCTGTCTTGTATCTTTATATTTCAGCGGACCAATTTGCCTAATCTTCAAGGGTTTTTTGCCGCGGTTACTGTGTTTTGTTCACATTAGACGGTACATTCTGAAATTCACTGTTTCTGGAGTACAATCTCCAAATGATGCTTTCTTACATGCCAGTGTGTCTGCTACATTACAAGAAATGCTCTGTAACATTGTTTGTCTGGAGCTAATTTCCCACATTTTCATAATTACTTTAGTACTTTCATACTTTTTCTTTTTCATACTGTTTCCTTCTGTCGCTCTCTCTTAATTTTGACTCTCTCATTGGATGTTCCAGCCACACAGCAGGCATTGGCTTTGTTTACAGGCTGTTGTAGTAACTCTGTGATTAGCTAGGCCCTGTGGAGTTAATAGCTATTATAGCTAATAGGACAGTTAGTCTCGTCCCTGCTGAAGTGCTGGGGGAGAGACGGCTAATGCTCTTTAACCTTGCAGCAGGAACTAGTAAGCCACGGGTCTTCCTGGAAGATTGGAGACCCTTTTTGGACTTGTTAAGTGTTAACTGTCATCCTTCTGTGTGTTGCAGCAACAGCTAGAGGAGGAGGCTGCAAAGCCACACGAGCCAGAGCGGCCCATCTCACCGCCACCCAGCGAGGCCAAGCATCGCAGCCTGGTGCAGATCATCTACGATGAGAACAGGGTCAGTAGAACACACACACACACACACACACACACACACAGACACACAGACACACAGACACACAGACACACACACACACACACACAACACACACACACACACACACACACACACCAGAAGCTCCATCTGTGGCCACCATTCAACCCCAATTTAACTTGCATTTGAATGTGGTTTCACTTGATCACATATGCAGTATATTACCACAAGTGGATGTCAGAGTGAGAGGGCTGGGTGCTTTCCTCCACGTTTCACTGGGCTGATGCAAGATAACCAACTAAATTAAGCCAGGCTGTTACATCAGCTGTATATTCTTTGTTGCCTTCAATGGTGTTTCGGTTCTAATGTCGTGGATATGGAAGCTAGGTAGGGTTGGAGATAAATACAGTGCATGTAAGGTAAACTAGATTGTCCTCCAAGTGTAGCTTTGAGCAAGCTACAGAGAAATTTGGCCAAGATTGAACTCCCACGGTGTATACTGCCATCATGTTTTTCATTACATTTCATAGTCAACACAGACAAAAAGTAGACAAAGTATTTATCTTGTCCTGAGCCCTCCACTTTTTTCTCTCAGAATAAGCTACTAAAGGTCAACTCCGCAGGCATGGTGAACACACACCACACACACACACACACACACACACACACACACACACACACACACACACACACACACACACAAAACTTTGTCTTTTATCACCTCTGCAAACATAGCAACTTAATCATTCTTTCAAGGAAAGACAAACAAAGCAGTGGTGTGGTCATATAAAGCTATTTATAAGCAGTAAGTTAGTCCTACTAACAGCAATCATTTATGCAGCAATGTTCTGTGCAGATTACCTTTTGAAATGGAGTGCTCTCAGTCCCCCTAGTGGTGAAATACACAAGTCTTTTCATTGGAATTGGCCTATTTAAATAAGGAACTCCTCTCACGAATGAGTCCCCCTATGAGAAACTAGGAGAAATGTTGAAACTCCACAATTCAGAGAAAAAGAGCCCTTGAATGTTTGAACAGCTTCCTGATACATTCAAGGAAAATCATTTTTATAGATTGCAAATGGAGAACCTAGTTGGAAACCCATGTGTTTGCAGGTTCCAGCATAACATTTTCCCCACACTTATTAATCAAATATACATTGTAATGATTCATCGAAAAAAGATAGATATTAGATATTAGAGTTGCAATCTAATAAATCATATTTATTCTGAAATCATGCTTTTTTATTTTACGTTAAAAGGCCAGAGTAAGGCTATAGTTTTACTGCTGCCTTCACTCACTCTTTGTAAACTCCCAGTATGTTATCATGAATCAATATTATGTATTTTGGTTAAATATGGTTTTGGTAGGCTATATAGTCATCATTTTTGTTAAATTATGCAACATAGCTAATGTTATAAATGTTATAAAGAGAAGACATGCTGATCAGGCATATTAGGTATTTAAAGTACAATTGTTCAATTCAAACAGCCATCTGGTAACAAGTGTTTTCTTTTTGTGTTAATGTTGTAGTAAATTGTATATTTCCCAGCCATGTTCACTGTGTTATTTTCTGTGTTCATTTTGATAAGATTTCCTACCGTGTTGAACGCAGCACTGGGGAAGCTTTGCAGTTACTTTGCAGTTAGCTTACGTTAGCTAGTAGTTATTAGCGCACCTTGCGGTTCCGCCGCTTCACTCCCTGTCTCTAGGAGACTACTTCGCAGTGAACAGAGCAGACAGCAGCAAACAGCATTGCTGCAACCAGCTCAACCTCAGCCAGACCGGAGCTGCTGTCCGGTGGAAGTAGAGGCACCGGCACGTAATATAGCTATCTCCTGGTGAAGGAGGAGAGCGGGCAGCAACGCCGGTCTGGCTGGATTTGAGTTGCTGCAGCCGCTGCAAAGGTCCAAGGCATACGTGGACTCTTTCTGTGTGCATGCGTGTCTTCCAAAAATAATTTGGCTTGGTTATGTTCGTATGGCTTAAGGCTCCTTTTATACTACGTTGCTACGTACATAGGTACGTGAAGACACAAACCTATGCCGGACCCTACGCCGTAGCCTGACTTGCACCTCTCAAAAAATGTTGCGCATCGCACACATCGCAGCGAAGCTCGGCTGTGGCTTTGTAGCGTTAAATTTCCCCCTACTCATTTCCTGGTTCTCCTTCTCCATAAACAACATGGAATCGAGGAGAGGGTTAACTTTTCCTGCTTCTCACCGTGGTCAGAAAGCACCGGGGAGATGCTTTGTTTCTCTCACTATGACTCTAGAGGTACTTGCTCCGAAGCTAATTGCTGTCACACTCTCACTTCGCCCTTGCTCTACCACACACACACACACACACACACACA
>NC_045737.1:23346488-23363710 GCF_008692095.1 Etheostoma spectabile | reverse complement strand
CACACACACACACACACACACACCATCGCACATGTATAAACATCAGGCCACTTACGTAGGCTACGACGAAAGTTCTGCGTGGAGCCTTCTCAGGATCATAAATCCCGCTTTAGGCTACATGCAGATGAACGGACATTCTTTGAGAATATCTTTTTTTAAAGCAATACCACATTACAGTGAGTGTCCTTCATCACTTTCAAACTTACTCTCATCCAGCTTCACTAAACTACAGCTCTTATATGCAACAGCAGGACTTTTCAGATTGCTGAAGACTCATCTGAAAGGCTGGAAGTTTAAGAACGACTCATGGCTTACTCCACAATGTAGCTTGACCTCTGGAACACTTTCCACTTCCCTCTGACTGGCAGGATGTACTCTGGCCTATTGCCTACCCCCCTAACCTCGCTCTCTCTCTCTCTCAAGCTAACCAGCTATTAAACTTTTTTCTAGTTTCACTCCCGCTAAGCCCAGTGCTACAGTGACACCATAGCATTTACTCATCCAGTCATATTGATTCTTTTAGTCACATTTGTTCTTATTTATTAATTCCTAATTAATTAATGTCAGATATGCTCCATTTACCCATGGCCTTTTAAGTGTATCATATCCTGATAAAAGGCTGCATGCAAATCTTGGCAAGTCTTACTCCAGCCCAGAGGTTGTGGGCAATGGATCTGAAGCATGTAAAAATGCCAGAAGAAGAATAACTTGTGCACTTTAGCATTTTGTTTACCTCACCCATACTGATCGCTACTCTCTCACCCACATAGGTAATTTAGTTGCTGTACCTTCATTTACTGACCTGTTACCTGTCTGTATGAACATATTTATTTAAAGCGCTGTAGCAGTTTTTTTCTGATGCTTTATATCTAGCAGGAATAAGTGTCACTTTAACTGCCCTGATCACAGGGGACAGACCCTGTAAATGGCTTTTTAAATCAGTTACTTTTTTACCTAGTTGCATTTTGGAGGACTAAAGATTACGTATGCGTCCACTCCTGCATTTACACCTTTTTAACATCTGGCTTGAATGCTTCTGGAATGCATTTAAGCTTTTTGATATGGGACATCTAACTTACAAAGATGCATGAAATTATGTGTAAATAGGGTAATAATATTACATCAAAGCTTAATGTCAAGCCGTGTGTGTGTGTGTGTGTGTGTGTGTGTGTGTGTGTGTGTGTGTGTGTGTGTTTTTGTGTGTGTGTGTGTGTGTGTGTGTGTGTGTGTGTGTGTGTGTGTGTGTGTGTTTTTCTAAAGGACCTGGCTATATATGCCCCAGCCTCTGCACGCCTTTCTGAGCTGGTGTCACTACGGTGTCATCTGTCCCCTCTGGGCTCAGTGTCACTAGCTTTCCCAGACAGGGTTACAGTCACATTTCTACCAACAGCCTATTGTCAAACCCGGGGGGTGGCTCAACTCAAGTTCACTCTTCTCATATTTGAGACATAGCTGTCACGGACATGAGCAAAGGAGAAGACAGCCGCTCTGAGACTGCATTATCATAATTCTGTTGAGCTATGTTAAATCCTCACGTCTATGCCGTATTAGTATAACTCTGTAGTGCTTTCCTGTTGCCAGTCTTTTTCTTTTCATGGAAAGTTTTGTAACACTGTGACATTAGTTGCATAAGCACCCACAGTGTTTATTTTTCATAGTTTCCCATTCAACATGTTAAGGGTCATGTGCCCTACTGGAAGACATTTCTTGTTGACTGCAAGCAGCATGCACAACTGTACATGTTCACAGCTTTGTATGTTATGATGCCACTGCCATAGTAGCAGTCCTCTATGTTACCACAGGGGGGCAGAGAGAGTGAGTGAGTGAGTGAGTGAGTGAGTGAGTGAGTGAGTGAGTGAGTGAGTGAGTGTGAGTGTGTGGGTGGGTGGAGAAGAAAGATCGAAAAAGCAGTTTGACTACCACAGCAGTTCTCTCAGTATATTTATCCACACCTTTTGGAGAATTAAGGTAATACTCTGTACAGCCTCCTTTGCATCCCATCCATCCTCACTCTATTTATTGCTAATTTTGTCATTTCTTGAATGTGATGATACCATATTCCAAGAGTTTTGAGGTCGATATCCAGTATCATGCAGTCTTGTTTTTAAATTTGCCTAAAAGGTGACATCCAGAAAAAGAAGAGAAACCCTTTAGCCACCCTGAAAGGCTAGTTTTCATAATCACTGTTCAGTAACTGCTCCTGTAGTGAGCACGCTTTCTTTGCATTCTGTTACACCTCGTCACTGGTGAAGAGGCAAGAGGAATGACGAAATCAATGCAAGACGAGTTAAGGATGAATAATAGCATCATGTCACTGTATTTGCATTTAAATGGCGTGTATAGTAGTTGGTTAGTAGTAGTCTATTTTGAATACGTAAAAAATAAAAATAAAAAATATATATACTGTACATACATTCATGCATACATATATATAATTAAAATGACAGATAAGTAAGGTAATGTACTTCTCAGCACAATTTCCAAAATGATGGAAAGTAATTCTATGAAAAGAATTCCCACGTTCAAAAAGGAGTAGGAAGACGTTGATAAACAACTTATCAGGTCCTAACCCCTTTCTCTACTTTTATCCTTTAGTAAATACAAAATCTTATGCTTCAATTATTTACACATCATAGACACATATGCATACTTACACACCCATACACACTTTTTGTTTCTTTTCTTCCCTTTCTTCTTCTTTCTTTACCATCTATCTATAGGAGATTAAATAATAACTCATCCATACTAGACTTAGTATATAGATGCCAAGGAACCAGACAGTCATTATGCTATACTATCACTTCAAATCCTTTTTGTATCCCTTTTAATATATTCATTTTAAATAATCTTTTGAAATTGGTCATTGTTGTACATGATTTCATCTCTTCACTGCAGCTATTCCATAAAATAACTCATTTGGTTGTGATGCAGTGATATTTAGCATTTGTTCTTATAAGTTTCTTTTTAAATACAAATGTTCCTCTTAAGTGATGTTTGCTCTCTCTATTTTGATAACCCTTGGATACTGTTTGAGAGTGGATGATTTGATCTGATCATTTGTGCAGTTGTAAGGTCAACAATATATCTGAATTTTAGTGCTTTAATAAACTTTAGTTTTACTTAAGTTCAGTGTTAGTTTATTAGCATCAGACCAGTTCTTCATCTTTTTTAATTCATTTTCTGCTGTGTCCAAGAGTATTCCAAATTCCCCCCAGAACAGATTAAATTAGTATCATCAGCAAATAAAATGGTTGTCAGTATTTTTAACACTTGCCATACATTATTTATATACAAGTTAAACAACAGTGGTCCCAACACTGACCCCTGGGGGACCCCACAGGTGATTTTCTTTACCTTTTGATTTATGGTTTTGCAATTCAACATACTGTGTTCTATTATGTAAGTAGCTGTTTAACCATGAAAGCGCAGCCCCCTAATTCCACATTTGTGTAATTTCATGATCAATAAATTGTGTTCTACTGTATCAAATGCCTTCTTAAGATCAAAGAATAGTCCCACTGCATATTTTTTTTCTTTTACAAATTGAATGATTGCATGTGAAGTTGTCCTATTAGCCCTGAAACCATATTACTGATCACAAAATGTATTATGTTTAGTAATGAAGTTATCAATCCTTGTAGAAAATATATATTTTTTTGTATTTTTGAGAATTAAGAGAGCAGTGAAACAGGTCTGTAGTTTGAAAGTGTATGTTTTTCACCAGCCTTGGTATCAGAGATTGATTACATACATGCGTTAGAGGTTTGACATCACAGCCAATAATACTTTTTTACCATAAACATGTCAATGCCATTCTAGTCAGTGGACCTTTTACTCTTAAATGTTTTAATGATCTCAATTTTTTTATCAGTTCCCTTAACAAACATAGATTCATTATTATTTACATTCTTGCTTAGCACATAATTATATGCATATCAGTATCACATCAGTCTGTGCATATGTGAATCATCCGTGTTTTTTTTTGCCTTATGTTTTAGAGGAAATGCACAGGGCACTTTTAAAAACTGGTGCTGTGTGTGGCTTCACTCATAGGCGACCCAGTTGGAAGCCTGTGTTGAGTGAAGTTAAGCTCTGTGCCTGAACTCCTCTGGGGTCTTACATCCAAGTGTGTTAGCGTGAGTGTTGTGTAAACTTAAGATCCCAAAACAACTCCTGTGCTACTGCTACAGTGAAGATGGAGTGAAAGGGACAAGGAAGCAGCATGACATGGTGGGTGGTGAAGAAAAGGTTGACGTGCACATACACACCGGCAGGTTCTGTCTCTGTTATCACCTCTAAAAATCTTCCTCTCCATCCCAACCCTCCCTCACTGTACTTCCATCCTGTCTGCACATGTGTCAGTCCTGCCAGTCTCACTGTGTGGTCACTGAAGGAAATTAAGTGAGATTGGAAGCAACAGAGCATGTGGTGTGAGACCAAGGAAGGGTGTGTTTGATTGATGAAGCGGAGAGAGTATACAGAGTACATTGAGAAAAAAGAGTGGAGTGAGCATTGAAAGGGGTAGTCTGGGACGCTACTCACACATTTGTCTGCTGCAGCTAAATATAAATATATGGGAGAGCAATGCTGCAGAGAGATCATCCAAATACACACTTTTTTTTTTGCTGCCCAGCTTGATGCCCCAACACTTCTTATGTCTTGCTTTATGGTCCCTGCCTTTTGTTTTAAGAGGCTGATGTAGATAGTGAGTTGAAGGTGAGATCTTTCTCTGCTTTGGTGTTTATCTCATAAGAGACATCTGATGCAAAGCCCTTTAGCCCATCCTCCTTACATGTTTTTTTTTTTTGTTGCTCTTTCTCTCCCACTCACTTTCTCTTCCACTCGCTTTACTACCTGCCTGCTCTTTTCGCCCTTCCTCTCTCTGCTCACGGGAGAGGAATCTTTTTTTCTGAGAGAGGAAAGAGGGAGCTGTGACCCAGCTTGAGTTAAAAGCTCTAATAATAGTAGGTGCATCCATCTCGCCATCCATCCAGCCAGTGAGCAGTGTTGTAGCTTCAATGATCAAGTGAGCGTGCTCACTGTGTTGCCGTGGTGATGGGAGACGTGCAGGCAACCAGCTAATGTACCACTTCTGTTGTCTTCCCTTACCAGAAAAAGGCAGAAGAAGCTCACAGGATACTGGAGGGACTTGGACCCAGGGTAGAACTGGTGAGTGGAGACTTTGATTTTCTGTCATATCTATTTTTCTTTTTCCTGCTCTCTTTTTGCATTATTGACATGTGGGAACATTTTGTAGAAGGTCAGATTAGAGGGATAAAGGATGCTTGGGAGGGACCAGTAACAAGTTCTTAAATGCAAGGCTCTTGACCAGGGTTGTAAAGTAATAAAGTAAAAAGATTTGGTTAATAAACTCCAAATCTCCATTAAGCAATATTGAACATAATAATTATGATGACTCAAATCAGAGTGCAGTGTTAAAGGGTTGCTTGTAGCTGTATGTGTATGAGGCAAGGTCAGAATAATAACAAGGACATTTTAGGAGTGTACTCGAGCTGTTCATTTACAATCTGTCTGCACAACTGAAAATATGGCTGATTGTTAGAACTTTGTTCCTTCTTGTGTTCCAGCCTCTGTACAATCAGCCTTCTGATACCAAGCAGTACCATGAGAACATCAAAATGTGAGTTTGTCACTACATGGGCCTACACACTTCCACATCAATAAATGTTATATATCTAGTCATCAAAGTATAGAGAGTTTAACCATTGATACAGAAGCTCATGTAGGATAATTTGATAATACAAACTGCGTCTCCACAGATCTTTTTAAAATCCCTAAATAATTAAAACAAATAATGCTTTTCAAGCCATCCTGATGTTCTTGAAAATTTGTGTATTGTGAATAGCAAACTCAAATTTACATAACTCTAATTGCTCTGGGTTGATGAGAATGCTATAACCTATCAAAGGATAACAGGCCAGGAAGACTGGAGAAGCCCTGTTCTACAGGGAGAAACTTGATCTGCTATAATTTGTATTTGCTGTACAGGGGATATTTGTTTGTTTACAAATGCAATAACTAATAATGGAGCTTTTGCTCTCCTGTTGTCTTCTGCTCATCAGATCCTTGATTTTTTTTTTTAATTCTCTGTAAACTTGAAAATACTACCAATAGATATTCAAACTTTGTGACCTTAGCAGCTATTAATTCCCATAGTAGAGAGAATGAGACTGGCCACTTGTTTCCACCCTCAAGTCCCCCTTCCTCCTTGGCAGACTGCAAATAATGGCATTTCAGAAGGGGATGTGAAAATGTCTTTATGTAAACTTGGTAATGAAACTTACTGGAATAAACGTTTGTAACGTGGGCAGCTACAGTGGGTAAAAAGATAATCCGAAGACTGCATGGTAAAGAACCTCCACTTTTAGTGAAGTCTTTAGTTTGAGAATGACACATCAGTAGTAGTGGCAATTAAATCAGCTTTCAGACCAGTCCATAGGCTAAGTCCATTATTTTACTTCCAGTCAAGTTCTGTCAGTTCTGTTTAAATTCATTCCTACATGTCTAGTATTATGTAAGTGTAGTATTATTATTTGCCCTCATGTTTTAAATTTGATACCTGAATAGGTTTTTGAGTTGAGTACACCTGTTTTCTCCTTGTTTAATTATATAGTTAAAAAAAGTTTTTAAGCAACTTCCAAATGGTACAAACTAAGACTCACTGTCATTTTGTTTTGAGGACCTTGAATATGTGATTTAATACGACAGCAACTTAATATCAAAGAGGTTGTTTGTTTTGTATGCTTTAGAATAGGACTACCAGCTGCTGTCTGTTATTTTACTGAGCTAACAAGATGGTAGAAAAATGTTTTTTTAAGTCATTTTTATATTTTTGCCACATAGTAGTGAAGTCATATTTGAATTCAGGTTGTGTCTTTTTGCTGCTGACATGAGTTTCAGAACATCTATGCTCAAGCAAAAGGTGCATAAGTATAAAAACATAGCTGTTGCCTCTGAAAACAACTATTGATTTCTTTTTTTGCCCCTGATATTATAATAAAAATAAATATTAACAATATTATCAGGATGCTCTTCTTAGCGTCCAAGATTGTGTTAGGTGAATGTTTAATAGCTCATGTAAATTTCATATGTTAATGGGTATCTTCGGCTAAAGGAGCAGAGAATACACTACTGTGCGTGGCCCTGCCATGTCTATCAATACAGCTCTGAAATATTTTATGGACCGTAATTCAATGAGGCACATCAAAGGGCTGCAAGAGGGTTATTAAAGCTCGTCTCCATCATTGGCACAGTGGCATACCACAAGATGTGTCTGACCTCTTAGCCACACAATGCTCTGTCTTCACTGCTTTTGATCCCTTCACCGTTTGATCAGTATTATTGCCTCAAAGCAATTAACTGAAAACTCTTCTTTCTCCCTCTGTGTGTGCGCGTTATTAAATACCACTGTGTCGCTTTGAGCCAGCACAATTGACTTCTTTGTTTTGATTACCGGTTTGCTAAACCTGGCACTCATCCCTGCTGGGATAGATGGGTGGTAACAATCGGCCTCCGAGTCCCCATCCGGGTTCATCCCCTGCTCACGGTGCCTTGACCACTCAGCTGACGATACATTTGCCAATATCCGTTGCATATTCAGAAAAACATTTTTCCTCAGTGTACTTGGACCACTGGGGAACATCTGTCACAAGTGTGCATGTGAAGAATCTTCCAGCCATCGTGTTTTGTAGGTATTATGCCAATTACAGCGTCCTTGGATATCTCAGTGGCACCGGCTTAGTGCAGGACAAAGGAAACCTTTCGTAGGGGTTCAGGGCTACTAATCTTTCCCTTTGCCATCTGCTGTCCAGAGGACAATGCCATCTCTGTTTTTAAAAGGCTTAATCTGCCAGTCCTGTTTTTGCCATACCAAGTTAGTTCTCACCAATTATATGCCACAGTAAGTGTGGGTATCAACAGTATCTAGCTGGGAGTTTGGCAGTATTTATCTTTTCTGCTGCAATGACCTGGCTCAATATGTGTCTGTTTGTTTGTGTGGGAGTGTTTATGTAGTTGGGGGTTAAGGCTGTTTAGATTGAACTTGGCTTTGTTATTGCAGATAACATATTTGGGAAATGGAGAATAGGTCATCCTGTGTGTTTGTCCCTCCAGAGCCTAAATGCTATCATGCTAACTTCCAATTTTCACAAAACTCATACCACCAGTAGCCCACTTACTGGTCTTCTGTCCTTGCCTGTGACCAAGAGGGCCCTGCGGCTCAAGCTGAAGTGATAGAATAAGATTACATTAATCAGTTGGGAACGTGACCTTACAACTGACGGATTAAGTGTCAGGAATAAAATTCTGTTTTGCAGCACAGAAAGAGACAAACTGAGTGGCTGCCTAAGGAGATTACTGGCCCTGACCTTTATTTGAAGCACTGTGGCTGGTTGTTCCCAGCCCAGACAAGTTTTATAAGTTTGGCTCACCTCGCTGTCCTTTCTACCCAGAAGCAAGTGTGAGTTTATCGAGCGGTGGCACACAAGGACAGACATTGTTTGTGTGGGTGTATGTGTGTGTGAAAGAAAGTGTGTTTTTTGTTTATTGGTTAAATAAGTGAGGCGGACAAAGTGCAGAGAGTAGAAAATGTGTACCTGAGGTTCTGATGTACTTAAATTTATTATGTGACAAGCATAATTAAACCACTGTCTGAATTGTGTTTTTGTGAATGCCATTGCCTTATCTTTGATTTCTACTCCTCTGCCCGTCTCTTTTCTCCATGTCTCTCTTTTTCCAACCGTCTTAGAAACCAGGCAATGAGGAAGAAGCTCATCTTATACTTCAAGAGGAGAAATCATGCTCGTAAGCAGTGGGTAAGTAGAGATTTCAACATTTTTGACTCTATACTGAGACTGCCCATGACGGATCACTAGTGGGAAACTGGGCCAGCTGCTCCATGAAGAAAGTATCCATTTTCGGCAGACCAATAGAGCTCTGGGTATGATCTGTTTTTTAGTACTCTTACAGTGCCCTGCCCTTGCTTTTAAAATAAATAAAAAATAAAAAACTACTCACACAGTCATCTGAAAAAACACAACAACCTAGATCTGTCAGCCAAGCACTTATAATGAACATTGTACAGGGTTAGTCTGTGCTCTAGCCTGCCATTGATTGAGGGAGACTGAGCCAAAGAGCATGACTATTAATAAAGCAGGGATCAATTGGGTGAGCCCTTATGCTACAGCCAGCAGACATCTTAAAACCTAGCTCGACAGAAAATTGTTATCATGTCCACAGTTTCACTATGAAATTATCCACACGTCGGAAATATGATGGGAAAATAGTTTATTTTACTGCATCCAACCTCTGAGAGAGTGTCGGCAACAAACTTTCACAGCTCTGCATTTATTGTCCATTGCAGATTTATGTGAGGCCGGAAAGAACCGTTCAAAAGCAGCACCTGTATCAGAGCCGGAGTCGTGGGCGAGTGTCCAGGCTTCTCTTGTGCTGTGTCTAATTGGGGGAGGTACCTGCTTGTGTGCAGATTGGGGCGGAGACATCACCTTGGGGTATATGAGCCTACTGAGGGCCGTGTCTCCAGCGTGTTTAATGGTCTGCTTTACAGCATGCCTTTGAGGAAGCTGGGAGAAACGGGGGGCCTGTTGTCTGGTAGAGTTGTGACTCAAGGCCAGACTGCCCATTGAATACCAACAAATCCCTTTGCCCCTCTGAAACATGTAGATGTTCATGGTGAGACAACAGAAAAACAGGAGGAAGATAAAATAAATCATTCAATTGTTCTTTCTCTGCGCTTTTGGCGATGTCTTGCTTTATCTGTAACTGTTAAATATTCTGTAATTATACTTCCTTAAACGGTATAGTCCAATAATTGTCTGTCTTTTGATCAAAGGCAGACCTGCATCAAAGACAGAAAGAGATAGTGTTGATATTTAAGCAGATCTGCAGTGGTTTGAGATCTTTATCTTTCTGGGGTGCTTCAGGAACAGAAATTTTGCCAGCGCTATGACCAGCTGATGGAAGCCTGGGAGAAGAAGGTGGAGCGCATCGAAAGCAACCCGCGGCGCCGAGCCAAGGAGAGCAAGGTGCGGGAGTACTACGAGAAACAGTTTCCTGAGATCCGCAAGCAAAGAGAGCTGCAGGAGCGCATGCAGAGGTGAGGTCACAACAGGCAATCTGTGATTGTTCAACAGTGAAAAAAGCCCTTCAGTTCTGGAATGGTCTTAATCAATTGGATTCATTTCCTAGTTACTAGTTTTAAGTGACATGTCTTTCTTTTTCCTTTTGTAGCCGTGTTGGGCAGAGAGGAGGTGGGCTGACCTCTTCTGCAGCTCGCAGTGAACATGAGGTCTCTGAGATCATTGATGGAATATCAGAGCATGAGGTAGGCTCTTCTGTTAAATATAGTTTGCCCCTCCATTCCTCTTCTGCAACATTTATATTTACACTATCACGGTCTTGGAAGTCCAAATTACCACGGTGGCCAAAGGGTGTCTGATTGGTGACTGTTTTTTGTGTGTGTGTGCAGCTGATACTGATTGCTGATCGCCAATAAACTAAATAGATAAACGGTCAATACAGATCGTTTTGTTTTTGTTATAGCTGAATTACCGTATAGGTTAGTTTGACACCTTTTTAGCGTATTGTGATCTCCACTAGGTGGCAGCATAACCTAGGCCATAGAGAATGTGAAGTCAAAAGCTTGATAAAAGTGTGTTGGGGTGGGTTATCCAGCTCCGCCGTTTAATTTTACCTTTTGTGACTTACTCGCATGACAATCTGCTTGTTATGCTAGCTCCAGCACATGTTGTTAAAAGTGTATAGCTAATGTGGCGGAACTCATGCTTGTAAAATGAAGAATTCTAAAATCGGCGACTAGGAAGCATTTTTATGCATATTTTCCGATCTCCCGATTGAGTATTTTTACTAAATATTGGCCCATAAAGATCAGCGTCCAATCCATCGGGGCATCCTTAAACCAGTAACATTTTAAATATATGCACATTAATTGAGCACACACACACACACACACACACACACACACACACACACACACACACACACACACACACACACACACACACACACACACACACAGAATATATATATTTATGAATATTATTTTATTTCACTTGTAGTACTTAGTAATAAAGACAATAGGAACAACCTCATTAAACCCCAGCCTGCATGAATGTGACTCAAGCCTTCTTAACGGCAACATGGTTTTGTTTCAGAGGCACTCAATACTGGCGTATAATACAGCTGTTATACAGATGCCATGGTATGCCACTGGAACAATTTTAGTAGCTAAGCTAACAGGGCCAGCAAAAGCTAAATACTAG
Organism: Etheostoma spectabile; assembly: GCF_008692095.1. Classification (NCBI taxonomy): domain Eukaryota; kingdom Metazoa; phylum Chordata; class Actinopteri; order Perciformes; family Percidae; genus Etheostoma; species Etheostoma spectabile. Next base: position 23,352,389 of record NC_045737.1, on the reverse strand, counting down.
CTCTTTTAGGCTACCAAAGCTCCTCAGTAAGCACTGCAGCACAGCTGCTTTCAATTGAAATGCCAAAACTTTGATAGTTTCTGGTGTTTTTTACGGCCTGTATTTTTTTTTTACAGTCAAACTCTTTTGAAAAAATTGTCTTTCCTCCGTTAATAACACGGGCTGTCGACACATAGCATCAGCTGTTACCGCTACCGTAATTATTGTCTGTGTACTCTTCCACTATATACTGTATTAGTTCTATTTTGAAACTAAACTGTGAGGCAGATAATGGTAAACATCAGCAGAGGATACAAAATCACAAACATGTAATAGCCTGCAAATTTTGCAGCTTTTGGTAAAGTTTCAGTGTCAAATGTGTCAGTCTGGTCTAAGGAAAGATTTTTAGCAATTTTTCAAGCCCACTGAGGAAAAGTGGCTTAACTTGACTTCATACAAAAACTCACACCTTTTACACCCAGTTGAAATCAAATATGGCTACCTGATTAACGTACGCAGTTAAGCTACTTTCAATAAAAAAACATACATTATATACCCATTTATACTTTTCATAAAAATTGCAAAGACATTGACTGACCTCTCCAGAGAAATGTCTTGCTTATCATAGATGTTAAAAGGAGATTTGCTTTGCTTGAGATGTCAGGCTTACAATGTGAGGCACTGCTTTCAGTGTTAAGGATAAGTGGTGGAGGACCAAGCTCTGAGCAGACATTGCCTTGTTATCCACCAGTCACACATTAGACCTGTTCCTCTAATGTCAGCATGGTCCCATCAAGCTGAGCAGTGTGTCCAATTGGTTTGGTTTGTCTTTTCTCATCTCAAGAAATGCTTTCACCATCCTACCTTGTCTTGATATCACAGCGTCTTTACTTTTACTCTCCTAACCTCAGATATTATCTTTTTTATTTTTTTATTTTGCAATGGTTGTAAATTGAAGAGCAACAGGAGAGTGAAAGTTTACATTGACATGCCTTAGCCTGCTAAACCAACAAGACACCCTGAACTTTGTCTCCTGTCTTCTAAATCTTGGGCAGGTTTCATCTAGTGTATGCCAATATAAGCACCATGTTGTCAGACAGTTTCCCTCTCAAGACCAACCCACTCACTCCTGTGTATGTCTTGTGTGTGTGGCATTTGTGTTCACTAGAACACAGAGAAGCAAATGCGGCAGCTGGCGGTCATCCCTCCTATGCTGTTTGATGCTGAGCAGCAACGCATCAAGTTCATCAACATGAATGGATTGATGGATGACCCCATGAAAGTGTACAAGGACCGGCAGGTTATGAACATGTGGAGCGAGCAGGAGAAAGACACTTTCAGAGAGAAGTAAGCACAACACTTAAGTAGTTGTCATGATGGATATAGTTTCTTCTTCTTTGAATAGAAAACCATCTCCTTTTATCCTTTCTTAGCAGCGAGATTGGCTTTTGTTGATCAAATATGGACCTAAAAAGTATTTTTGACAGTAACATTTTGACAAGGGGCTTTTTCATTTTGTACCTAGAATGCAATATATGAGCACAAATTTTTAGCAAATCCCATATTATTTTCCAGCCCCATTCTCATTTTGCAAACAAAGTGTTCAAAGCTTCTTTTTAAGAGACGATTAAATTATGTCTTGTACTCCTTGTAAAATATGTGTGACGGATGAAGGGTCAGTCAGTTGTTGGTAAGGAAGTGTGTCTTCCCCTTTTGTGAGAAACAAGAGGAGGCATTTCAGGCTGCCAAATAGGATCAAACCCATACAGTGAAATCAGTGGTTTTCAAGTCTACCCTCATGCGAGAGGAAGATTGTCAGTTTCCTTTTCTAATAATAATTTTGATCCCAAGCATTCAGGAAGATATTTGATCACTAGTGATTGGCAGGTGTAACTTTTTATAATGTATTCAATGCCACCTTTTTATTGATTTAGGGTTAATGCAATAGATGTCGTATACCTCTAAGATTAAAAAAAAAAGTATATAATATAAATAAAATAAATTCATCAGCAAATGCCAATGATTTTGAGTTATTCCATTAGAAAGTTGCTACATTTTCCTTGTTCTGCTCCCACAGGTTCATCCAGCACCCCAAAAACTTTGGTCTGATCGCGTCTTTTCTGGAGAGAAAGGTATTGATTTATTTTCTTTTTCGTGTGTACATCTTGGTGATCCAGTCATGATTGTTAAAAAGAAACCCATCTCGTTCATGTTTCAGACGGTGGCGGAGTGTGTGCTCTTTTACTACCTGACCAAAAAGAATGAAAACTATAAGAACATAGTGCGGAGGAACTACAGACGCAGAGGAAGAAGCCAGGTATTCTCCACTTTCAAACTAAAAGTTATAAAAGATCTCTACTTTACATCAAGACCCAACCATAAAAGTCTTGTAAACCGGAAAATCTGAGGGGCATCACTACATCTTCTTTAAAAAGAAGTCTCCTTTTGCTATTGCTAGGCAACCAAAAAGCAGCTGCAGTCACTTAGCTAAATACCACTTGCTAGTTGGCAAAAAAATTGTTTTCCATTTCAGCCATTACCCTTCAGCTCCAATGCCATTCTCTGTTGTCAAACAAGTTTCACCCCTATTGTTCATTGTTATAGACAATTTAACGTTAAAAAAGCCTCTGATTTTATCTGGTTGGACACCAGAGACATTTTTCTATGTGGCATATTGAACATGTTTTGACTTTGGGTGCACAGTGGGCTGCGCAGAGCATACGATGGAGGTGCGAGGTATCTGGCGCGCAAAACAGACTGCAAAAGGATTTAAACCATTTGAAAACTACTGAAAATGGGGCATTGAATTGAGTATGTGTCCTGCATGCACAGCCCTAACTTACTACCAACACTGGAGCTCTAGTTACTTCATTACAGAACAGTGAGGTAGTCTAAGCCAACAAACTCCCTTGATGAATAGTTCAGAAAAACGCCAAAGGTCATAAAGTGTACTTATCAAGTGCCACAATTTGCTAAACGCCATCATTTCAACTCTATTTCCATACTGACTGTTTTATTGCTATTGAACTACCAGTAATTACTTAGCCTCAGATCAGGTGCTAGCTGTGAAACTTCATGGTGGCGGGCGCTAAGAAAATGACACATTCATTTTCTGGCGACCTTGTCCTGTTGGTACGAGGACGGTGTCTCCTCATCTTTCCTGAAGGAACAATCACTCATTATCTGGTGCTTTGCTCCACATCTCTTGAGTAGCAGCTAGCATTAACAGCTTGCAGTCACATAGGGAGGTAACTACAGAGGAGGAACAGGAAGTGCAGTGCTGTATGTTAAAATGACTGCAAATGCTAATCGAGATTATGTCTGGGTAGTGGAGATATGGAGGGGATAAGTAATGGCTTAAGGCAAATGTTAATGTGTTTCCAGCCTTACAGAGTTTTTTTTCCTCCCAGGGCTGTGGCGGGGTGGCTACTCTGCTGTTTTCTCTAAGTACACTTTCTGCAGCACTGACCCTAGGGCAGCTTGGGGCATAGAGATTATTAGGCTGATGATCTGTCTGGGAGAAGGAAAAAAAGAACTGCAAAGGGAGGAAAGGACATTAGTGATATTTTGCAAATGGAAATAAAGGTAGTTTCTGTGAAGAAAAGGTGCATTTTTTCTTGCTCTTCTCCCTGCCATTTTACTCTACTCTTTATTTTGTGGTCTCAATTCCTTCTCATTCTCTTGCTCTCTCTCTCTGTCTTTGTCTCAATTTGCATTCTTTTTATGTTCCCTTGCCAGAAACCACATGTAATGTGTCTTTTTATAAAGCAGATATGTAGTAAAGAGATCAACAAAAGTTAATATTCTTTGGATGAGCATTAGCCCACAGACAGGCAAATAGATCAAATAAAGTAGAAGTTGTGATCAGTTTAAATATGTCTGCTTGGTCAATATTAAGCCGTTGTTGTAAAGTTGTTGTTTTTTTGGTCGTACTGAATGCCCATACTAATCTGAACTCTAACCGTAAAAGCCCAGACAGACAGGAAATTGGTAAGGAAGTGGTTCTGGGTGCTTAAAGAGCATATTTCTGAACTTTCGTATCCTGTTTTGTTATGTTGATGCATAAAATGAATAGGATTTTTGAGGTTTGTATCTATTCTGTACTTAAAGAATAAAACAAAGTTTTTCTCAAATGTCAAAGATAAGAATTATTTAATGTATCTTGTTTTTGCAAACATCATGATGTGGTTTGTTGTGTTATCTCAGTCAGACATCATACCATCTGCAACTGTGTGCCAAACGTCGGAATAATTTAGTTTTGGATATCAGATCAAGTGCCTCCTCCCTCACTGTTGGCAAACAGGCAGAACATGTACGTGGCTAAAATACACAGATAGTGGCTTGTAATTATAGAGAAATATTGGAGGTGACCGCAAAGTGAAACTGTTACATTGAATAGTGAACAACATTCAAATACTTTGCAAAATGGTTCAGGTGGTCCTTTTTCATTTGTATGTGTCCACACATTGAAGCGTGTGTGTCAAAGGTATACAGGTGACCGGAGAGGTGAGGGTGTTTGTTGGTAAGTCTGTGTGTCCAGTTATATGGGATTGTCTTTGTAATAGAGGGCCTTGTTGTTTCTGTCTTCTTTGCCACAGCACGGCCAGCAGCAGCAGCAGCAGCAACAGCAGCAGCAGCAGCAGCAGCAGCAGCAGCAACAGCAGCAGCAACAACAACAAGTGCACCGGGGCAGCCAGGAAGAGAAGGAGAAGGAGGAGAAAGAGAAGGAGGCAGAGAGGGATGAAGAAAAAAACGAAGCTGAAGACAAGGAAGATGGAATGAAGTGAGCCACTTTTTAATACTGACTAAACCTACCTGAAGGAATCCTCTCATTTGCATCAAACACTTTTTCAAATCACAATTACGATTTTGGCTTCCCACAATTCTAATTTGCGTAATCTAGCGATATTTTAAATGCACCATTCCGTTCATGGAACGTTACTTTTTTTTGCAAAGCCAAGTCTGATCATGTGCCAGTGAGAGTTGTTCCCTGCACCGTGCAGCTTACTTTCTAGATGTAGACAGTCACAGAGGACAGATTAACGTGAGGAAAATTCCACAACAGATAGCAGTCGGTCATACGTCTATCACAAGGTTTACCAGTTTACCAGTAAATGCAACATTTTGTCCCATGCAGCCCCGCCCCCTTTCACTCACACGTTTCCCTAGCAACATGGAGAGACACAGCGGCGGACCACACTTTTGACATTTGTCCACAGTTGTAATTGTTAAGAACACAGCTGTATATTGTTAAGCATGAGAGGCAAATCTGTATTTAACTCTCTGCTGTTGCGGTGGCCACGGCAAAAAACAGACGTTTTTGAATGCAACTAACTTCAGTTCGTAGAGTAATTAATCGTGATCTCAATTTTGATCAAAATAATTGTGATTATCATTTTGGCCATAATCGTGCAGCCCTATCTGACAGAGTGAGAGGAAAAGGTGCTGCAGATTGAAACCATTTCTGCCACATTGTATGAGCCTGAGCCTGCACAGCTGCAACAATTTTCTCACTTTCCCCCATTTCACCAACACACAATTTTAGAATTGTCCCGGATCGGGCTTCTGCAAATGGAGTAGGAGTAAGTTTTGGCTAGAGTGAGCGGATCTGGAAATCCAATCATTCTGTAACCCTTGAGCTCTCGCTCCCTCACCTCCAGCCAGACTTTAAACCTACGGCACATTTAAGTGTCCATTTGTTTCCGTTATTAAAATTGCTCTTTTGCTGTTTATCCTTCTCCCCTTCCCAATAGGATTGCAACTGTCGGTTTTAAAATTCTGTGCTTATTTCTAGTCTGGGTCGTTTTTGTTGGGGAAAATAAGCACTGTGATTAACCTAGCAGTAAAATTGAAATGTCAGTGTGTGAGGAGGAGTGTGTGTAAGTGGGTGGGTGGGCGGGTAGCAGCAGCGGCGGAGGATGG
>NC_045737.1:23343688-23346478 GCF_008692095.1 Etheostoma spectabile | reverse complement strand
GGCACAGTGCCAGCAAAGGATGCAAAACAAATGGAATATCACTGCTTTCTGGTGCCTGGAAATTAATTGATGAATAAAACATTCTATGTCTGTATACATGCACTATATTATCAGGTCGGGCTGTACACTCCAGTACTTTCAAGTAATAGCAGGTCATATTTATTAGCAGCTGTGTCAGATTAAAAGATGGTGATGAGGCATTGCTTACTGCCTCCCTGCTCTGAGGCGAGGCCAAGGGACTCCCAGCACACCCTGCTGCCGGCCTGTCCCTTGCGCAGCTGGCTCGCCTATATTTAGACTGCCACCGGCTCCCCTCAGCAAGATTAATGGTGCTGGGGGAAGATGAATGGAGGTGCAGTTGGTTCAAACTCAGTCTCCTGTCTCCTGGCATGCCATTGTGCTGACACTCGATAAATTATCTTGGAAAAAGCAGTGTCTGTATACACATTCACATTTTGTCTTTCAAGTTTGTGTTTCAATCTTCAGCATTCTGTCGTCACCTGTCCTCATGCAGACACACATTTCTGTGCCTAGGTTTGTGATGGTGATGGACATAATTTGAATTTCATTTTTGAGACTGTGTCTTAGAAAGTATTGTCAGTTTTATTTCACCAGTGAGATCTCCCTGAGCATAACTCGTACCAGAGCGCAGTGCCATTAACTTTACGCAGAGGTGATCACTGTGTTTACCTTAATTAAATATTCTGAAAATGACACCAGGCTGCTACCGTATAACCATACAGACTTCTACAAACATCGCACAGCTTAGTTATAACGTATAACTTGACTCAGCCAGACATTTCTCTGTTCTTGGCTGAGATTGTCCGCATTGTGCTGCAGTGTTTCCACTTCATAAATTAGTGACCGGCTAGTGGTGAATTTCAGCCTGCATGCACATTTTTTCATTGTAACATTGTTGAAACAGCGCTGCAACATGTGTTTTTCTGTGTAGTCAAAGGCATATGTTTTTAAGGATTCTGTTTTAAAGTATTAAAAAGCAAAAACGAAAGTCCAAATCCCAAAATTAAAAACAAATGGCTACCCAACAAACAAATAGTCAAATATTTGAGTCTAGCCCCAAATAAATAAGTAAATAAAGGTTTTTGTCTAAATTATTAAAATCCGTGTCCTGCAATGCTGCCCAAAAATTGGCACTGGGGACTGTGAATAGGGCTTTGACTTGTATATCACTGAGCCAGCATATATACACCTTTGAACACCCTGTTTTTACCTTGCTGACTGTGTTGACGTGTCTCAAACACAGGGACGACACCTCTGGAGAAGATGCAGAGGACAAAGAGCCCACTGTGGCTTTCAAGGGTCGACGCACAGCCAACAGCCAGGGGCGACGCAAGGGCCGCATCACCCGCTCGATGACCAGTGAAGTGGAGGAGACCACCACACCGCCACTCAACAATGAGCTTGGTAAGTCTAGCTGCACTACAAATTTGTGCTAGTTTGCTCCTCTGTCCGGTGTTAATTTATCATTCAAATCAATTTAGCATGCGCAATTGGCGAGGGAGATGTGGGTAAACATGACAAAATGAATTGTGTGGCAATTCGCAAATATGCCATTACAATATAAGATATGACAGACAAGAACAGGCATGTATTCATTATAAGGAAACTTATGTGATTTCTAAATTTGTGCAAACATTATAATTAAAAAAAGCTAAAAGCAATAATGTAGGACAACATATTTTACAGCTAAGGTTGACAGATAAGTGTTTCACTACCATCACACAGGATTGACTGTCACCTTTGATCTAGTTGTGGCCTCCTGTCTCACTCCACAAGAGTGCACTGTTGGTCCTTTTGTCTTCATTCATTAGGGCTTGCACTCACTCACTTTCACTCACTCAAGTGACACTCATAAATGGCATATTAACATCAATACAGTAAAATGTGTGCCGGCATGAGTAATGTAGTTTAAATCCCATCTGTTGGCAAAAGACAAAAGTTATAGTTAAGGTGAAAATATTCATTGTGTCAGCAGTATCCCCCCGCTTAGCTCTTTGTTTCCTCGCAGATGGTAAGTCAACCATGCACACACTAACAATCGTGCTGGAGGCTATCAGGGATTTTTTTAATGTTTCAGCAGTTGTGTGTATGTGCGACAGTCGCTCCCGCAGCACAGGTTTAGTCACAGGGAATCCCCAGGTGGGGGTCACGCCCCCTCCCCCCGCACTGCCGTTTGTGCACACAGTGCCCTTCACAGGTTCATATATATCGAGGACACAGAAGCAACGACTCCCACTTCGCTGTCTGACAGGCAGGGGCAGGGTTGGCCTGGTGTATGTGCTGTGCAGGGAAAGAAGCCAGTTGTTATGTCTATAATCATTAACTGACTTCTCTCCTTGGATTTCCTGCTTCCTCCATCTAAAACAAACAGTCCCTAGCGACCCACGCTGCAGTGCCTCACTGGCAAGCAGTGCAAGCTACCCTGCCCCCTACCCGCTTATTCTTTTTTTCTTCTCTAATTCTCTCTCTCTCTTTCCTTTCCTCTTGTCAGTCACTCCCTAACTGACTTTGTGACAACTGCCCACTCCCCCCTCCTCCCGCCCTCTCTAACTTGGTGGTTCTCTATTTTTTTTCTTTTAACAGCTAATCTGGAGATGAATGAGAGCTCTCGCTGGACTGAAGAAGAGATGGAAACTGCCAAAAAAGGTAATACAGAGTAAACCTTTTCTTCTCCCTGTGAAGTATAACTTCCATTGCTATGTATTATAATAGAGTCACCAAAGGAAAGAACACTAGCAGCAGCTCAAGCATTGTTTTTTTTTTTTTTTT
>NC_045737.1:23336540-23343678 GCF_008692095.1 Etheostoma spectabile | reverse complement strand
CAAGTGACTTCCTGTTAGTGAGGCAGTAACTGCCACGTGCTGCTAAGTTGTTTCTATGCGTGTATGTGTCAGTCAGCCTGGACTGGGTCTGTTGCTCTTTGGAACTGTTTCCCTGGCTCTCTAGGTCAAGGCAATCCTGTCTTTTTATCAAGCGGGCTGTAAAGTCTGCCTCTTATCAGCCAGCCCCTGCAAATGCAGCAGTCATTAACTCAACCTGTTTATTGTCTCTGACTGATTACCCAGAGGCCTATGGCTGATTCACAGAGGTCACTGACATTCTACCCATTTCCTAGCACCAGCGCTCTGTGTGAGTGCGTTTGACAGTGTTTGTCGCGTGCAGTCCATGAGTCTCACATCCTGATAGGAGCTTCTCATCTTCAGTGGTTTCTAATGTGTACTACTCTTTGGATAGGTTTTCCCCACTAATCTGTTGCACCAGATCGGATCTGGGTCTCATCTGTTAGGATATTTAAAAAGGACTAGATTTACATGTTGCTAGAAAAAGTAGTATGTGTTGCAGGCAGTAATGTCAATATTTATAAATATCTTTACCTTGCCAAAAGTCAGCCTCAGCTGTGTAAATAAATGCATTTCATTTACAGATAATTTTGTAAAATCTTGTTCTTAGGTGGCTCAGTGTTATCTTTGTCAAGTCCTTCTTTCTGCTCTTGACTCAAAACCATTTCATTGCAAGAGGGCTGTTTTGTGGCCATTCGTAGATGATGTGTCATCTTGTTTTGTGTAACTCTCAGTTCTGCTTCTGACTAACTTAACCTGTCCACCCTCGTAATCAACAGTGGATAAAGTGTCTCTTGCAAGCGGCCATCAGCAGCTTGAGTGTGGTATTGAAACCACATTTTGGTCATCATTTATCGCGCGGGTGTGTGTGTTGTGTGTGTGTGTGTGTGTGTGTGGTGGTTTGTGTGTGTGTGTGTGTGTGTGTGTGTGTGTGTGGTGTGGTGTGTGTGGGTGTGTGTGTGTGTGTGGTGTGTGTGTGTGTGTGTGTGTGTGTGTGTGGTGTGTGTGTGTGTGTGTGGTGTGTGGGGTGTCTTCTGCAATTATAGGTTGTGTATGCGTGCCGGTTTGTTGGTTAAGGGGTTATTTTGCGATAACTGGCGCTGGACTGGTTTGAACACAGTTCCGTGTAGTAATCTGGTTAATGTCTACAGTTCCATTCTCCTGCGGCGGGATTAGTGGGGCTCTCCATCCCAGAGGATTAGCCTGGCAGCTTGGTGGGAGCAGGGCTTCTATGACAGGCTTATGTAACCACAACCAGAGAACCCCAGCTTCAGTCCTGAGGGCCGAAGAGGAGGAGCTGCTTTTGCCGTTTTTCATCAGATCTAACAGCCACCCTCACACCTGCCAAAAGGGATCCCCCCAAATTTCCTCTCAGTATTGAATACGCTTGTGAAGATGCTCTCCCTTGCAGTTGCTTGACATGTATATCTTTTTAAGGTTAAATGTGTTTAACCCCTTGAGCTAAACAGATCCGAATAATAGCATTTGTAGTGCTTGGCAGGACTACGGCATTCCAACATGGCAACGCCAGCCAGCTCTGCCCTTGAGGATGGCATTGCCACACTCAGAGATGGATCACTCTTATTTTCATTGCTCATAAAGACTGGTACCTCATGCAAGGGACATAGTGGGTTTTAAACCCACTATGTGTGCCTGCGTGCGTGTGTAAGATATGTGTAGAAAAAGGTTGTCTGTGTGCACTTGGTCCAAGCTGTGTGTGTTTGCATGTGCGCCCTTCTTGGCTGGCGTTTATGTAAGTGCACTAATCTGGCAGGCTTTGCTTGGGTGCAGGCAGTCAGACAGCTGGATAATGGCCCCTGCTCTGCTTTGCTAAAAGAACCCATTTAAAAGAGCAGCAGGTAGAGAATGGCACATTATTTCTTTCCTGTCTTTCTCTTCACTGTTGCTCTATCTCCTTCTCTCGTTCTGTCAGTCTCCCTCGTATGGGAGATGGCAACGGTCCAGATTGGCAAGCGCTGTGGAAGATTTGGCAAGCGCCTCTTTCCCCCACTCACTTTGTTTCTCCCTTCACTCTGTGCTGTTATAGACTGGAGAGAGGTCACATTCAAGATGAAAAGCAGGTCAGTCAGGAAAAATGTGAAAGCCTTTATGCTTTCTCATGGTATCAACATCAACTCCCCCTCCTGTCTCCCCCCTCTTCTCTCTTTGCTTACTCTCCACTTGTGTTTCCTTTCCTTTTCTCCATTGTCTCTGTGGCTCTGCTCTCTCACTCTATATCTTTCCTCTCTCTGGGCTGCTCTCTCTCTCTCTTCTCTCTCTTCTCTCTCTCTCTCTTCTCTCTCTTTCTCTCTCTCTCTCTCTCTCTGCTCTCTTGTTTACTCTTGGACTGCCTGAGTATGTGTTTGCGTCTGTGTGCTCGAGTATTAACAAGAGAGACAGAGAGAGAGAGAGAGGGTTCGAGTGAGTGTATACTCACTCATGCGTTTGTGTGTGTGTGCACGCTGTGGTGCCTGCTGGCAGACTGAGGTAGGGGGAGGGACGGACCGACCGAGAGAGTGAGGGAGGGAAGAAAAAAAAGAGAGATAGAGGAGAGATCAGATGAGGGGAGAGAGAGGCTGAGCACATAGCACCGCCCCAGAGTCCCACTTTCCTGTGGAAGTCTTCCCAGACGACCGCCATTGGGGAGAGAGACGGCAAAGAAGAACAGACCAGCGCTCAGCAAAGCACAGGGAGTACGGAGTGAGGGAAAAGCAGGGGAGAGGCCAGGAGCATGTACTGTTTTAGAGCCTGTCAACCTGACACCGGCTCAAGTATCAAGCCAGCTGGCAGGAAGAGCGCAGAGTCTGAGCTGTTTTCATCTCCTCTGCTCTGGATCGGAAGGCCCAGCCCCGCAGAACTTCCCTCCCGGCCCTCTGGAGATCAGACCGTCTGATACTGTTATCTATTGCAGGGCCACGAGGCAACGGCTGGAGTGACAGGCATGTGACAGACAGGAACAACCACTTTCTGGCTGCACCATGTGTTGATTGGACTTTCTCTGGGAGGAGCTAATGGAAATACAGTGTCTTGATTGGCTGTGAGGCTACTACCTGCTTCAGTATCGCTGCTGCTAATTGGATGTTTGCTCCATGTGTGTTGCTCCAGCAACTAAGGCCCTGAGTCAACCTGAGCTGCTTAGGGACTGTGCTTTGAGTGCTTGCATACAATGGAATAACCTGGATGTAGCTAGCGGCCATAACAAAGTGACCTTTGACTTTTCAGTAAATTACTTGCATTGTTATTGCTTCAGGTTCAGTTGGTGCAGCAAAATGTTTGTCTTGCTTGTTTGAATTGGTGTGCAATATTTTTGTCTGAGCATGTTTGTGTCGAGGGTTTTTGACGTGAAGGGCTGTCTACTCAGTCCTCCCCACTTGTGAAACGGCTGTAAAAGGTTAATAGTTGTTGGCCATGTGTCCTCTTGGAGCAAATCCGGCTGGTCGGTCTTCTTTTCTTCCTTGGAACAGCTGTCCTGGCCATGCCTTTTAGTAGCAGCGATGAATTTTTCAACTGAAAAACCTCTTAACACTTGACAGGTTGTAGGTGTGCAGCAGCTTTTAGACACCAGCAGCTCAGACCTAAAAATCACCTCTGTTATGGCAGTTCTTTTTTATACTGGCATTCATAAATTCACAGCAAGACAGTGAATAATACAGGTCTTCTCACATCTGCTGGATGAAACGCAGCTTTTCCAGCCATTTTAGCAAAAGTTCTTTTTCTTTTATCAGTGGATTAAAACAAAGATAGAAACATCTAATTAAGTTTTAGGTAACTTATTTAGATGTATATTCATATCTTGGTTATGAGTTGTCCCCATAAGTAAATACAGCCTTGTGAATATTACCCTTAATTAAATTCGTCAACTAATAGACCAGCTTTTATTGCAGCTATTACTTATTAATAGCATTATGCAATAGAGTGCTGATTTCAGAGTTTCTCTGATTAATACAAAAGTTGAAAATACAGAGCTGTAAACAGCTGTACCTTCCTCTCCTTTGGCTCAGACTTCTGCTTGTTGTCCTACTTCCGCCATTAAGCGATGAGATGCAGGGACCTCTGAACCCATGTCCAAGGTTATCCCAGGAGGTGTTGGCTCTGTGCCTGTTAATAACACCCACCTCTGCTCACAACCCTTCAAGAGACCTGTCCTGTTGCCAAGGCCTGTCAGACTGGCACAGGAAACAAGTGGGTGGTGTAAGCTAAGCCTCTTACAACACACACACTGTTAATGAGCTGCCTTTAGCTAACATCAGACTCTGGGGGGGAAACACCAGTGCAAATTCTATTCTTCACTGAGTTGCACTTACACACTGTTTTCACCCTACATCTCTTCTTTTAGCACACATGCACAGAACCAGAGCAAGCGTGCGTGTGTGCGTGCGTGCATTTCGTGACAGGTTGATCTATCACAGCTCTGGCCCAGCGGGTGCCTGTAGACTCTTGTGTAAGGACAATCATGTGGTTGACTGAGTAAAGGACCAGGGTTTCTTGGAACTGGGTCACATCAAAGTCAGTCAGAATATGACACCGAGTGACCCCAGTTGGGAGAATCTGTGATGTCATTGGTATGACTGACTGTTCAGCCAACACGCCACCTCTCCCTTCTCTCTTACTCCTTCACTCAGTTTCTCTGCCTCTGTCTCTACTTAGGAAGCAAATGACATCAAGCCACACTGCTGCTGGGAGAGTGAGACTGTGTCAATGTTGCATTGCGGACTAAACTCCCAGGTTGTCTACAGTTTTGACAGCTGTATAGAAACATATGTTTATGGCTATTACCATAGAGAGACTTTCATACTGTGCACTTGTAAAAATTGTGGTTGGAGATGTTGATTATGGTACATAAACCAAAATGGTCATTACATTTACAATCTTTACAACAATTGCATTTTATTTGCATCTTACATAACATTTTTTTCTTCAACTGCATAGAGAATATCATTTGATATGGAGTAGTCATGCAAGGCCACATGTGAACCAATGTTTGGCTGTCTTTGTTCCTGTCCTATCCTAATTTCTCTGCCTGTCCATCTGTTAATTCCAGGCCTTCTCCAGTATGGTAGGAATTGGTCTGCCATCGCAAAGATGGTGGGATCAAAAACCGTGTCACAGTGCAAGAACTTCTACTTCAACTACAAGAAGAGGCAGAAACTGGATGAGATTCTGCAGCAGCATAAAATGAAATCGGTAAGCACAGGGAGAGTTTTTTTTAATCATATTTGCTCCATGTGATGCTGACAAAGGAAAATCATTCATGCTTTTTGTGCACCACCAAGCCCTAACATTGTTACTGTTTTTCTTTGGGATCTGAATATGTTTGTGCCCCGGGCTGTTTTTATTTAGTGTGTTTGTTTTGACCCAGGAGAAGGAGCGAAAGGCCCGCCGTAGGGGCAAAGCCCTGCAGAATGAGGAAACCAGTGCCCCGTATACAGCAGAGGAGGAGGAGATGATGGAGGGATCAGGAGCCAGTGGCAATGAAGAGGAGGCCCCTGAAGATGGAGAAGGTACACCAGTTTAGTTCCCTTGAAGGTTTTATTTTACCTCCATTTATCAATTGAGGTGTTTATCTTTTTGACCATTATAAATCTTTTACAGTTTAAAATAAATTGATGTTTTATTTTTATGTATAGTATGGGGTGGAACGGTACAAAGAAGTTACGGTTTGGTTCATACCTAGGTTCAGACATCACAGTTTGGTACAATGGAGGGAAAAGCAAAACAAAAATGCAGAAGGCAATTGTTTTTGTTTGTCGCAGACTGTAGCACTTAGTGTCACGCAGTCTCTCCCGTGAGCTAGCTGCAACAGCCTGCAGTATGTAAAGTAAGATGTAAACCGTAAACAATAGGTACCCCATATCATCTTGAGACTCCATCTGTAAGTTGTAAACAAAATGAGACAATCAGCTGTAAAACTGAAAACACAGCATCACTGTTCTCTGCAAAGACAAACTAAATTACCTGATTAATGCACCGTTATCATGACATCGCCTGGCCATTTTTCACTGCAGAAAGATGCTGCCTGGCTAAAGCTAATATAGTTAGCCTGAAGAAACAAGGCATTACAGTTCAGAGCCGCGACGCTGGAAACGTAACATTAATTTACAACAGTAGTCTTATCCACCACTCTCTTGCCTGCACTACTGTGACTGACTGGGAAACCAAAGTGTTCCCAAACTTGCAATCTTTAAGAGGCCGGATGGTCTTCTAATTCTTTGCCACCACTCGCCAAACTTGTCCTTAGTGCTGCAATCTCTGACTCACTAAAACGGCATACAAAGGCGGAGCTCGGCTACATACGGCGCGCCATTCAAGGCAGGGCAAGGCAGCTTTATTTGTATAGCACATTTCAGCAGCAGGGCAATTCAAAGTGCTTTTAAACAAAAACAGTTAAAAAAAACAGTTAAAAAATAAAAAACGGATAAAACACAAGAATACACATTTACAGTGCAGTATATAAAATTATACATTAAAGAAATTAACAACCATTTAAAGAAAGGCAACATCAAAAAGAAAGGTCCTCAGCCTTGATTTAAAAAAAAAAAAAAATGAGAGTAGCAGCGAATCTGCAGTTTTCTGGAAGTTTGTTCCAGATATGAGGAGCATAGAAACCGAACGCTGCTTCCCACTGTTTAGTTCTGACTCTGGGGACAGATGCAGGCCTGTCCCAGATGACCTGAGAGGTCTGGGTGGTTCGTCGTGTAGTAGAAGATCAGAAATGTATTTTGGGCCTAAACCATTTATTGATTTATAAACTAGCAAAAGTACTTTTAAATCAATTCTTTGAGGCACAGGAAGCCAGTGTAAGGACTTCTGAACTCGAGTGATGTGATCCATTCTCTTGGTCTTAGTGAGCACTCAAGCAGCAGAGTTCTGAATCAGCTGCAGCTGTCTGATTGATTTTTTAGGGGGACCTGTAAAGACACCATTACAGCAGTCAAGTCTACTGAAGATGAAAGCATGGACAAGTTTTTCCAAATTCTGTTGACACATAAATCCTTTAACCCTTGATATATTCTTAACCCTCATATTGTCCTTGGGTAAAATTAACCTGTTTTTCTATATTAATGTTCTTTTTAACTACCCAATTGTAATTACCCAAAATAACATGATTGATTCCACACAA
>NC_045737.1:23334916-23336520 GCF_008692095.1 Etheostoma spectabile | reverse complement strand
ACAAATCTCTACTTTCATTCATTTTGGGGTGTCTTGTTCAATTTTATAGCATTTGAAAAAAGATTGAAGGGGTTTTTGAAATAGTATTGAGTAAAAGTTGACATATTCCAGTCTGTGATTACCCATCAATATACATTCCTTTAATTTTAGTTGAAATAATTCCTACATTTCTGCTATTCTAACTCAAACATTAGGTATAATTTCCTACAAAGGAGGTTTATTGACCATAAATTCCAAAAATAACTGTAAAACTAAAGTTAATAAGTTAGTGTTACGTAGTGTTAAAAAGCGTCAAAAGTTTTGATAAGGGACAAAAAGTAAGTAAAAGTTAAAAACATCAATAAAAAGCCTCAACAAAAGTGTTGATTTTCACGATTTTGACAGGAAGACAACACAAGGGTTAAGGTGATAATAGGCTGACTTTATAATTGTCTTAATGTGGCTGTTAAAACTCAGTTCAGAGTCCATGACTACACCAACATTTCTGGCTTTGTCTGTTGTTTTTAACATTGTTGTTTGCTGTGCGCAGACTTTTAATCGTTCCTCTTTTGCTCCAAAAACTACCACCTCAGTTTTTTCTTAATTTCAGAAAGTTCTGGCACATCCAGCCGTTAATTTGTTCAATGCACTTAGTCAGTTTTTGTATTGGACTATAGTCTCCTGGCTATAAGGTTATGAAAATTTGTGTGTCGTCCGCATCACTATGGTAACTTATTTTGTCGTTTTCCATAATCTGAGCCAGTGGAAGCATATAGATGCTAAGCAGAAGAGGCCCCGGAATGGAGCCTAATAATAAATAATAAAAAATTTAATTTGCAGTGCACTTTATATTTGCAAAAATCTCAAAGTGCTACATGGTAAAAAAAAAAGTAAGTGGAGCCTTGGGGAACTCCACAAGTCATATTTGTATGCTCAGATCCATAATTACCTATTGACACAAAGTAGTCCCTATTCTTTAGGTTGGATTCAAACCAGTTTAGTACTGAGCCAGAAAGGCCAACCCAGTTTTCCAATCGGTCTAGTAATATGTCATGTTCGACCGTGTCAAATGCAGCACGGAGATCAAGTAATACTAAGACTAGAACATTTTGCCACTATCTGTGTTAAGGTGGATGTCATTAAAGACTTTGAGCCGTCTCAGTGCTGTGGTGTGGTAAGAAACCCGACTGAAAGGCATCAAAACTGTTGTTTAGTGACCAGAAATGGTTGAGTTGTTGAAAAAACGCTTTTTTAATGATTTTGCTTAAAAACAGAAGGTTTGATATTGGCCTATAGTTGCTCATTAGTGATGTGTCTAGATTATTCTTGTTTAAGAGTGGCTTGATTACTGCAGTTTTCAGGGCCTGTGAAAAGATACCTGAAAGAAGAGATGTGTTCATAATCTGTAGAACATCAGAAGCCAAACAATTTGAAACATTTAAAAAAAAACACCCATTGGTAGAATATTAAGGCAACAGGAGGAGGTTTTCAGATGTTGTATAATGTCCCCCAGGTTTTTATGGTTGATTGTATTAAATTCTGTCATATTGGAACTAGTTTTGCTTGCACACTGTGACAACACATATCCTGTACTTGATATGGAGGCACTGACTGTTTGTCTAATC
>NC_045737.1:23334605-23334906 GCF_008692095.1 Etheostoma spectabile | reverse complement strand
TCTGAATTTTGTCTTTGAAGAAGGAGGCAAAGTCATTGCAGGCCTTGGTAGAAATAAGTTCAGATGCATCAGTAGCAAACAAAGCACACAAATTATTATTGTTTCTAGCGATAACATCAGAGAAGAAGGACCTCCTTGCTATCCTCAGTTACAAATTATAAATGTGAAGTCTCTCTTTATAGGTGTTATATGGACCAGGAGATTGGTTTTTCACCACCTTTGTTCAGCTTTTCGACACTCTTTTTTTCTGTTCTCACCAGTAGGACATTTCTCCATAGGTCTCTTTTCTTACCAGAGACAA
>NC_045737.1:23334523-23334595 GCF_008692095.1 Etheostoma spectabile | reverse complement strand
AGTGGGAGCAATGGCATCAATAACATTTGTAATTTTACAGTTTTAATTATCTACAAGCTCAGTGACTGAGAC
>NC_045737.1:23334409-23334513 GCF_008692095.1 Etheostoma spectabile | reverse complement strand
GCAGGTGTGGAGGAGAAAAGCTGAATGAATGTTTCACTGGTGTTTTCCGTTTTGTGATTAACTTTGACAGGAATGGTAAGAGAGAGCAACGTCAGTCACCACAA
>NC_045737.1:23334315-23334399 GCF_008692095.1 Etheostoma spectabile | reverse complement strand
ATTCAGACCCTTGGAGACAGTCAAGTCCAGAGTGTGCCCCTTATTTTGCGTGGGATCTGTCACATGCTGAGTCAGTCCATAGTT
>NC_045737.1:23332168-23334305 GCF_008692095.1 Etheostoma spectabile | reverse complement strand
CAACACAGTTCTTTGGTCCCTCTGTCCTGAAGGTTGTCAACATGAATGTTAAAATCACCCACAATGATTACACAATATTATATTATTATACAGATTATAGACAGCAGTTCAGTGATAAATGAAGGTTGCACAATATTTAGGTGGCCTGTAGATATTTGGAAATATAGCTGATATCATCAGTTAAGGTCCTCCACCTTAACTGATGATATATTCATATAACATATTCAAAAGAAGCAACATTTCCATAACATATTTGCGTATGAGTCATTAAACAAAAAGGTGACTCCACCTCCTTTCTTACTCACTCTAGTCTCGCTCATAAAACTGGAATTAGGGGGAGCTGACCCGATGAGAACAGCAGCACTGTTACTATGGTCTAACCAGCTTTCAGTTAAAAACATAATATCTAGATTGTGATTAATAATAAAATTATTGATTAAAAATAATTTTCCTGCCAAAGACCTGACGTTTACTAAGGCTAGTGTCAATGTGTTTTCATATTTTGGGACAGTATGTATCTGACGAGGAATGGATGGTAAATTTGCTAAGTTTGCAGTTAAGTGCTTATTCGCCATTATTTTTCTATTACCTATCACAACATAAATTGAGGACGAATTGAATACTCAGGGCCTGGGCTTGTCTTAGAAAGAGTCATGAGTGCCACTAGGTGTGCAGCCTGGACCCGACACATATCAGTTAAACCGGATTTTGCACACAAGCATCCTTATCAGTCTGGGAAAAAAGGAGTCCGCTGCCATCCTGGCTGAGGTGCCAGGCGTTTTACTTTTGGCCAGGGTCCAACGATGGGGGAAGGAAAGTGTGTAAATTTGGTTCCAGCATTCACCAGCTGCTTCATCTGGTCAGTGAACTCCAACATGGGGAAGAGGGGAAAGCGTGAGTGGAGACAGCAATGGATCCTCAAAGCTTTTGTGGTTGGCAAGGGGGTTTGAGAGGTGTTGGACTGGTGAAAAGGGGTGTTGAAGTTTTGCATCTCTGCTTTGTGGTCTCCCACGGTCAAATCTTTGCTCAGGTGGGGGCTGTGGTAGATCACTGCCGCACTTTGTTATGTCTTCCTCTTGTTTAGATTTGTCTTGTGTCCTTGGCAGAGGGAGCAGATGTGTAAAGCAGAAAGTAAAGTAAGTTTTCTATTAGGTTAGAGGTTAACCGCTTACTCCTGGCTTGTTATCGAAAAGTCCATCTGCTTTAAAAAGATGTCTGCGGTCCCAGAAATGTAAAAATTGTCAATGAACTGCAGAGAATGGATGGTACATTCAGTTGAAAGCCATTTGTTTTGTGCCAACAGTCGGCTGAATCTCTCAGCTCCTCTTCTCACTGGCGGTGTAGGGCAACTGATACACATCTGCGTTTAGGGAGCTGACTGTGTTCAGCAGTTCAATAAAGTCCAGTTTCTGCAATTCAGACCGTTGCTTTACGACATCAAGTGACCCTATAGGCAGTATAATGTTCTTCACATTTGGATGTGCTGCCACATATTTTGGTGTTTTTACTGCTTTTTACAGCGGAGTCACCCACAGTCAGGGTTTGAGGCCCAGTTCTAAGCTTTCCCTGTAGCTTTTTACTTTTTGAACTGCTTTGTCCTTACCATGCTGTGTGACGATGAGACGAAATCCCGGTCATCAGATGGATGTCCAGCGTCCCGCAGCAGAGGAGCAAATCTGTTATCCAGTTGCACACTCAGTTGTTGAGGATGCACTTTGTTGCTAATTTTCCCTTTTGCAGCTGTCCACGGCTGTGTCCTACCAAGTACAGGGGTTGAAGAGGTGCTCTGTCTAGATGATAATGCAGGCCAGCCAGTCGTATCACAAATCTCAGGGCGCTGTTCCCTGCCCGTTAGTCGTCCTCCCGTTTCCCAGGAAAATGATTTACTCTTAGGCTTCACACCAGAAGAGTTCCCGGGAGGACTACCACTTGTTGATTTATTACCCGTTCCACAGTACCCTCCTGTTTCTTTGTAGTCTTGTTGGGGCTAATTAGTCGTGCGTTAGCATGCTTTTGTCCATTGTTTGGTTAATTTCCACATGATCCGTTCACTTCCAAGTTCACTTCTAATTGGTGAACCTTGGTTTCCAGAAGTGCAGTCTTCTGAAGGAGTTTGTAGTAGTCATCCACGGAGAAA
>NC_045737.1:23331924-23332156 GCF_008692095.1 Etheostoma spectabile | reverse complement strand
GCATCTTGCTGCTAATTAGCTTTAGCTACAGTCACTGTAGGACAGGCTTGAGCTATTGCTTGGCCACGCTCACGTAGAAAAATGTTAAAATATGAAAACGGAACTATGTCTACAAAAAAATTATAGTCCAGGGATTTATAAGTATCCAAGAGCCACTGCTCAAAGTTTTTATACTGTTATTCTCTGTGTAAATTCATGCCAAACCGGCTAACACTGGCGCATTTACAGAAAT
>NC_045737.1:23330058-23331914 GCF_008692095.1 Etheostoma spectabile | reverse complement strand
GTGCATTGTCCTAATCAAATAAATAAACTAAACCGTGACGCCTGTACTGTTTTGGTTCAATACAAATACATGAACCGTTCCAGCCCTAGTGTATGGTAGTTGTTGCTGTGGATCTGGTTTATTTTGTTTATGTACTCAGTAAACTAAAATAGATGCCTTTACAGGGACAGATAATATGTACAATCCAGCCCTGATTATACACATATACTTAAAGAAATACCTCTCTGTGTCAATCAAAACATGAACATTATTGTCTTTTTGATGCCAGAAACTATGGTTGAGCTGTTGTATTGGATTGCCTTAGATTGTACAGGTATAGCCAGTGTTGGCGACTTAGCGACTTTCTTGCTAGATTTTGCAATTTTTTAGACCCTCATAGAGACTTCTAAAAAGCGACTAGTGACAAATTTAGCGATTTTAGACCACCAGGGGGAAAGCAACATATATTATATTATAATTATTTTCCATTCATGACGTTCAGAATAATCAGTCCACAACTCTTCTGCCAACAGCACTTTATTTCGGCCATGAACAGCAGGCAGTTAGCCGACACAGCTACTAGGCTTTATGCAAATGATACATGATGATGTCAGTAATGTGCAAATGAGCATATGACGTAATTTAGCAACTTTTGGAGCTAGTGCTAGCTACTTTTATTGAGAAAGAGTTGGCAACACTGGGCATACCTAATAAAATGGCAGCTTATATAATGTAGTGTACCAGCGGAACTCTTTTAGCTTCCCGTTACCTTAAAGAATCATGTTCAGCAATGAAAAACAAAAGCATTCTGAAAATCCTGCATTAGGTTGTTGATAGAAGTAGACTGTGTAGACTGCACTTTCTTAATGTGCAGAAGCCTCGGGGGGGATTACGTTTGTCATCCCAATTGGTTTTGTGTTCCTCCTTATTTTACAGTGAAACCAGATTAGGTAGGAATCTGGTTTAGCAGAAAGAGATGGAGAAAAGATAAGAGAGAAAAGGACAAGGAGATATAACATGATTTACGGTGTAAGCCTAATCTGGTCTTCTAATGCCAGGTGGAACCAACAACAGCTCCGACACAGAGAGCTTGCCCTCGCCACACTCATCAGAGGACAGCAAGGCTAAGGAAGAAGGCTCGGGCAGGTCAAAGGCCAGCTCCACCACTGGGGACAAAGAGGCGTCCGGGTCAGACATTGGCCAGGCAGGGGATGAAAAGCCGCCAGTCAAGGAAGATGGAGAATCAGCCATCAAGAAGGAGATAAAGACTGAGACAGGGGAGCCCAACAAAGATCAGCTGCAGCCAACACCACCCAGCGATGCCATAGATAAAAAACCTTCTACAGCAGAGATGGAGGATGTCAAAAGCTCCACCAAGAGCTCCAAGAAGCACCATGGGCCCAATGCAGGTTCCCGTGACAGTGACTCTAGTGCCACTTGCAGTGCTGATGAAGTGGAGGAGACCGACACAGACAAAAACAGGTAAGAGCTTGTAGCAAGATATACAGTGGAAAGATAAGATTGTTTTTACACCTACAAGAAAAGATCATGAATTTCCCCTCTTTTTAAATTAAAAATGATGTTATACCATATGTTTTTGTTTTATAAATTATATCATTGGGCCTGCTTGAAATTCTTGTTGTCAAAGGGCTTCTGGCTTTTGAGCAGTGGTTTACTAGGTGTCCTACTTCTCTGGTCTACCACAGCAGACATCAGAAAATAAAGCAGTGAGGGTTTTGAAGTGCTATTAGTTGCCTAGCTACGCTGTACAGCAGGGAAGCCATATTTGGCAAGCCATTTGTGTGTATACAACAGGTTGCCATGTTGCTCTTTTCTACCAACCAGAGAGTTTATCTGTAGTGTGTGTGTGTGTGTGT
>NC_045737.1:23313944-23330048 GCF_008692095.1 Etheostoma spectabile | reverse complement strand
GTGTGTGTGTGTGTGTGAAAATAGGGTGAAAATAGGGTGTCAAAGTGCATGGGAGGAGTGATTAGTCTTGTTTGCACGGTATTTGTTAAATTTTTTCCATGATAGCATGTACTGGCAGACCCGGGGGAAAAAGCAGCCCTCTCTGCCAAAGCAAACAAAGGGAATGTGTGTGTGCGCTGTGCATGTGTATATACACTTTTGTTTTGTTGTGCATTAAAGTGTCTGTCTGTCTGTGATTCAGAGTGTAGTGTGTGCTTTCAACAGATGTGTGAGACATGGATATGGATTTTTATTTGCAATTTGTTTCCACAGTCTCAAGCTCTGTCAACACACATCCTACGTACACCAAACAGCCACAGCATTAAAACCACTGACCGATAAAGCAAATAACATTGATTATCTCATTACAATGGCACCTGTCAAGGAGTGGGATAAACGGGTCAGCAAGTGACCAGGTAGGTCTTGAAGCTGAGTTGTTGGAAGCAGGAAAAATGAGCAAGTGTGAGGATCTGAGCAACTTTGACAATTGTGTTGGCTAGACAACCCAGTGTGCAGTGGTGAACCGGCAACAGGGCCATGGGCACCAAAAGCTCAATGATGTGCTTGGGGTTCGAATGCTAGCCTTTCTTGTCTGATCCCTCAGAAGAGCTACTGTAGCACAAACTGCCACAAAAATGCAGGTTATGATAGACATGTGTCAGAACAAACAGCCTATCCCAGCTATCTGATTATGGGGCTGCATAGCCGCAGACAATTCAGCGTCCCTGTGCTGTCCCCTGTCCACGGCCAAAGGCACCTACAATGGGTATGTGAGTGTCAACACTGGACTATGGTTTATCGGAGGGAGAGATGGAACCAGAATGCACTATGGGAAGAAGGCAAGCCGGTGAAAGCAGTGTGATGCACTGCTGGGAATCTTTGGCTCCTGGCATTTATGTGGATATTACTTGACACGTACCACCTACCCAAAACATTGCTAAACTGTTGTAGACCAAGTACACCCCTTTGTGGCAAAGGTATTGCCTGATGGCAGTGGCCTTGTCCGATCCATGGAGGCCCCACCTTGCAACTCACAGGACTTAAAGAATATGCTACTAATGTCTTGCTAATGATGGGTCAGAGCTTTTTTGGGCAAAACAAGGGGGGGGCATACACAATATTAGAAAGGAGGTTTTAATGTTGTCCCATGTATCCCATTTATTCCTTCTTTTCTCTATATTTTGAATACTTAAATAGTTCAGTGAGTGAGGTTTTGTGACTGTGCCTGTCTCCTGCGGGAATGGGAAGGCAGGCACGTGGAAATATAATCAGAACCTCTGCCCTCATTTTCAGAAAAATTCTAATGCAATGTTGTATTTGGGATCAAGCAAGCAAAGCCAACAAGAGAAGCCACTAACTTATTTCTGTCTCTATGTGTGTAGAATGACTTCTCCAAGGCCAAGTCTTCTGAACTACGCTCATGATGGAGTCATATCCTCCACACTACAGAAGCCCATGGACCTGAAACAGCTCAAACAGAGGGCTGCTGCTATACCACCTATTGTGAGTCCCTAGTTGAACTTCTCATTGTGTATTTTTCCTTTTTTCCCCTCATACATCACACAACAGTCAAGTGAAGAGCATATCAACTTTTCCAGCGTTGGAAAGTGTTTTGACCCTGGTGGTGTTTTGAAACAGAAAACTGATTTGCCCAGCTCTCTCACTATTGTACAGTGGTATCAATGCCATCCCTGTCTCTCTGCTTACAGAGATAACAGTATAGCAGGTGGAATTGTCAAGTCATGTTTGTATAAAATAAGCCAGCCAGATGCTGGATGATGGGATAGATTGCTTTGTGGAGAAGAAATTTGATCTCAAGCATTAGGGATATTTTAGCTCACGAGGAAACAAGATATGTTGATTAGCTATGATGTTTATCTGATACTGTATGTGGCTAACCATATGTCAAATGTCAGGTAGAAGTGGGCTTGTTTTATGCGGGTGGTGTGATTGTAACCTTTTTCTTTCCCTTTCATCCTTTGTGTAGATGCCAGAAGCCTCAATGCAGGGCAGTCAGCGGAGTGGAGGTGGTAAGGCAGTGCTGCCACCCCACGCCCTGGCATTGTACCAGCAACAGATCACCATGGCTCATGGGGAGTCCTCTCAGGAGGTCAAAATGCAGCAGCAGCAGCATCAACAGCAGCAGCATCAACAGCAGCAGCAGCTTTCAGGCCAGCCAGGCAAGCAGCAGCCATACACCTCGCAGGCAGACGGAGACAGGGAGGCTCTTCACAGTAGCAGTCCTCGGATTCACCTGCACAGCCCCTCCACCAGCGACAAGGATGGTACGCACACCTCCATCATGACAAAGAAAACTTTTATTGCCTACAGACTCACAGTAGCTGAGAAATCTGTTAAGTCACCAGTCATGTTAATACTTCAGTCATATATTACGTAGATAAGTATAGGATGTAAGCTGCAAAAGTTACAAATATAGGAACCCCTCTCACAATTTCCAGTATTTGTCTTTTTCCCATCATTTTCTTTTGGTATGATCTCTAATATTACTTGTCTGCCAGCTGTAGGTATGCATGTGTAATATGGTAAATTGCTAAAGTTGTCCATTTTAAAGTGGGTACATGGAATCAAGAGAAGAAGATTGGCATTGTAAATGAGGAATCATGTTAAAAAGAAAATGAAGGTTAATGAAAGTGCTGCATATTCTGCAGTTTTAGCAACATTTGATCTAGTTTTACTAGTTGGTCCTTGCTACATGCTTTAACCTTGAGTCTGTGTTCTCTAGTGTTTAGGGTATTAGAGTGTTTCTGGGACACTTGTGTAGAGGGAACTGATAAATGATCTGGTATTGCTATTGACCCAGAAGGGAATATAGTCTAGTTTAGTGCACTTACTGTGATCATGTGGCATGGGAATCACAGTGTAAGACTTTTAGCTATAGTCCAGACAAAGACAGGTCTTTTATAATCAACTGGGCACACCAGCTGTGATCTGTGAAAAGTACAGCAACCTCCTTTTTACGCATTTAAAAAAAAGAAGAAAGAAATGGCATAAACAGCTCTTTATACAGTGCCTGACACAGAGGCAGGTGTAGACAGTTTTGCAGGCTACATGGTAGCTACTATTGACTAGCATTAGGCTGTTGGCCAATACACAAGTCACTTCAAGTGGTAAATATAGATAAGTGTTTATGTAGTTTCTGCATGTTTTTGTGTGAGAGAGAAAAGTCTGTGAGGATGCGATGATCTGTGGTGTGTTTGTGTCCCTTCAGAGCTGGAAGGCAACGAGAGGTGGTTACTGACCCTCCTGCAGGGATTAAGTAGGTTCACCCCTTGCCACACCATTCCCTTTTTAATTACACCTTAACCACACCACAGGGTGATCACCTCCTCTGTTGGATTTTTACTGTGTACTTTACAATAATGATTAGCAGTGGCTTGTTGTGTATGTTGGCGTATTAATTTAATGGTGATATCACCCTGGCTGGGAAGTATCGCAAAGGGGCTCTCTATGCTCTAGACAACAATGACATTGGTGTTGATGTTGTTGACAACAGTGAGTGGCGGCTGAGGGACAGATTCTTGGATGAGTGGAGGCCTAGCTGAGTGCAATGCTCTGGCCCTGACTCTATGTGTTGTTGTTGCAGAAAAGTCCCGGGCTTTCTCTCCGCACGGTGAAGCCAAGAAGCAAGCACTGGGCCCTGACGACATGAGGACCTCCAACTTGGGTCGACCAGTGCTGTCCCGCTACCCTATGTCCCCACGAGACATGGCCAAGATCAGTCACGACCAGCATCTGCTCCACTTCAACTGTGAGTCTTTTCTGTTCTCCTCGGTCTTTGTATTCTTAAAAGCCTCAGTTGTTAGATATATCAAATATTGTATTAGGGAAAGTTTGAACAATGCCTCCACTTTTCCTTCTGCCAAAACTCAAATGGTCAAATCTAAATCTCATAATCTCTCCTGCCTTCCAGCGTACCAGCAAACAGGCCACCCCTCACTTCCTAATCTGCCACAGGACAGTGGGAGACTAGCAGCAGTGAGGCCCGTCACCATGCCAGAGCCTCCGCCACTCATTTCCTCCACCAAGCCAGGAGGCTCCATCACACAGGTAAAGAACCACACAAATGAAAACCAGGACTTTTTTCTAGTTTGCACACAGAAACCATGGAATTTAAAATGATTGTCATTTTCAATACAATCCTAGTAGCTCACTTAGATATCCACCAAATAAATAGTAAGGCATGAATAAGAAACAATATAACAATAGAATCTGACACTTATTTTTACACTTGAGCAATGATACTGTATATCACCATTATGACCAAATACTTGTTTCTTCAGGGCACGCCAGTGCAGTTGCACAGCCCAGCTCATGGGTTGGACCATGGGAAGATGACCCCCACACAGATGGGGTTGTCCTGGATGGATCAGAGGAAAGTGGGTGAGTACAATTGTGTGTAGGGACCAGTACACTTTAATTTTTCTTTCCTGAAAGTTGCCATCCACTTCTACCACGCCCATCACAGCTAATATTAAAGTCTGATGCATCACCATAGACATGTGTTCCTCATTACTGTCTCTCCAAACTCTTATGCACTAAACAGCAGGTCCTTTCCCCGTGATAAAGCAGGAACAGTTGTCGCCTCGCAGCTTGTCCTCTCAAGCTGACATGTCAACCCAGGGCTCGCCGCATGATAGTGCTGCTGGACGTGGTGGGTGGCTCAATTTGTCTTATCTTACATTTGATTTCCACATGGTGCTTTGCTTCTGCGTCTTTCCTTCTCCTATGTCATGGGTAAAGAATATCAATGCGTCCTGAAAAACGCTTAGGCTTTTTTGCCATCAATCAAGATGCCCTACTGCCTCTAATAACAGAGTAAAATCATAAGTTTTCCCATGTTTTGTTCAGCGCTGTCATGCTGAAAAGATTAACCTCTTTAGCATGACAATGACCTGAGGTACACAGCAAGGACCACACTGGAGTGACTTTAGGACAAGTCTCTGAATGTACTTGAGTGGCCCAGTCTAAACTTAAATCTTATCAATTGAAAATGTGTGGGAAGTTGAGTTCACTGACATCTAATCTGACAGAGATTGGGAGGATGTAAAGAATGGGAGAAACTTCCCAGCCAATGTGTGCAATGCTAGTAGATCAAACTCAAGAAGATTCACTGCTGTAGTTACTGCCAGTGGTGCTTCAACAAAGTATTCCTTTTTTAAAATACATGTGGAGAACTTAATAAAGCCATGCTTAAATACATTTTATACGGCAAGCAGAAAAAGTGATCGAAACAACCTGTAGCATTCACTTTGATTCAAACCGTGCTCCCATGTTCGCTTTTCCAACCTTGCAGAACTTTTTGCAAACCTTTATTCCCAATTATTAACAATGTGTTTCACTTTAACTACTCTTAATACTGCTTTCCTTTCTTTCTGTATTTACATACTATATTTTCAGGTTCTATTCCAGCTGTTCAGGGGGGAAGTATCACTAAAGGTATCCCAGGGACCAGAATGCATCCAGATTCCTCAATCTCCTACCGAGGGGGTTCCATTACTCAGGTGAGCTCAGACCAGCAAAGTACTGAGAGTCTATATCCTTGGTCCTTCTTAAACCTAATCTCTCTCTCTCTCTCTGACAATCCCAGTAGAGATTTGCTGTCGATACTTATTTTTTTCTACATAACTAAGCTGCACGGTGTACTCTTGAATCAAATGAGTTAAGTCAATCCAAATTTGATATGTTTCTGAGCTCAAGTAACTTAACATTCAGAAAATGTATCTATTGGTTTAGACGTGTTTCTTAAATCACTTTTAGTAATTAGCTTTAGCTTTGTGTATTTATTAGGTGTTTTTTGTTGAAATTCTTAGGCTGTTAGTTTTATAATGGACAACTGGTGTTTTAATCTCCCATATGTGCAATTTGTTGTTGCTATGTTGGCTGTGGCAATTTGAACGTGAGAGTGTTTTCAAATATTCTGCTGACAGTGTTCACATTTGAGTGGTGCATTACAACATAATACTGGCAACCAGTTCTGTTCCCCTTTATTTGGAGAACCCCTGAACAACCTCTGAAATTGATTTGAATATGTTGTTAAAAATGAACCACTGCAAGTGAGCCGTTATGTAGATTTAGGAGAGACCTGTTATAATAAATAAGATGCTACTTGGCCCAGTTTTTCCCTTCAGATCACTGTGCAGAAGCGGCACACTCGGGTTAATGTGAATTTGTTCAGAGGCTAATAGATGCAAATGGTGAACTGAAACTGACTCTTTGTTAAACTGTGTTTAAGGTTTATGGTAGGAGCATCTAATGTTTCTGGTACACAGACATCCCACACTCGTAATTTAACATGACCACAGCGCTGAGTGGCCCTGTCACCCTAGCAACAGGTACACACTGTACCGTGTCTGTTCCCTCTTGTATTTATCTATTCACTCTTGACTCTGGCTAAACCCAGTCATTGATATGCTCACTGTAATATCACATCCCACTGGCATACACGAGTAAGCGAGTGTTGAAGGGGCTGTTATCCACCATGATGAATTAGTAACAAGAAGGTGAAAGTGATAAAGTATAATCATTGCCATTGTAGAGGGACAGCTCATTTGTTTGTTTAGCTTGCAGCTAGATTAACAAGCAGATTTGGCAATGTTGCACTTTCTTAGGGAATAGATGTGGATTGTTTTGGTCAGGGCCATTCAATCCTGTAAACAAATCCCTCCATTACGCGAAACCTTAAAAGCTTGGCTTCCAACCTTTAGCAGTCTTCTTGGAAAAGCTGCAACCAATAGACAAGAAACGTGATCTCAGGCACTACTGCCTCTCCTACTCAACCGCCTACCCCCGCTCTCAAGCAGTGTAGAAATATGACTCATACTCAGGGTACGAGTGATGTAACTCTGGGTTTGAAGCCTGTTGTCATCTATTGTTACACCTCCGCTTCTTCACAGAGTACTTCTTTGTATTTCCCAGCTGTGTTTTGTTATGTTTCTTTGTTTATTATTTATATATTTTTTGGAACATTGTAATTTCACACCATTGTAAGACATACTCTTTCTGGGGCACAAAAAATTCAAGAAACAGAATACACTTTATGTATTTAACAAAATGCATTACAGTTGGCTCCAGTTATCCATTTTGACAATCATGAAAAGAAAAACAAAGACGTTTCCCAGTCACTCATACTATCTTTAACATTATAGTATTAAGGTTGTTTGTACCTGCACTGTGACTCATTAAAAGCCCTTAGAAGCTGTTTTCTAAACTAATTTTGTGACAGGCTTTTATAATGAACCGTTAGTTAGTAGCTATATTTGAGTCTCTTTTCAGTTCAGCATTGGTTATGTGCTTTAAAATGTCTCTTATCCACTGTAATGTTTCATGATAGTGCTTATCCCTATTAAAGGCTGTATTGAGTGAATTTTACAGTATTCATCCAATCGCCTTAGCCTTACTTGTATGTGGGCATTGCTATTGGTAGCCGCAAGCCTGTGCAGGAAGCTAGCGAGGAGGGAATGCTACATAGCCTGGTGCTGCCTGAGAAGACAAGTTTAAGTTGGTTTGCTGAGAAAGAGGCTTGATCTTATGTGACTTTGGAATGTAGATGTGGTTCTGAAATGCGTATGTAAATGGCTGCTACTGATAGTCAAGGCTGTCTCTTCAATCTCTTGTAGGTCCTCGCTACAATTTGTCAAATAAACTATATAAACTATATATAGACTTTCACTAAGGAAAAGCCACTGCCGCAAACTGTGATGATAAAGTGGTGTTATGTCTCCTCTCTTGGCCACAGGGGACACCGGCTGATGTGCTTTATAAGGGAACCATAACCCGCCTGATCACAGAGGACAGCGCCAGCCGAGCTGAGAGGGAACGGGATGAGGCCCTGTCTAAAGGCCATGTGGTCTATGAGGGCATAAGTGGGCACATTCTCACATACGACCGTGAGTACATCTGGTTGGCTACAGTATATTTTGTGCCATGGCTAACGATTATTTTCATTTTGCGTTAGATCTGGCCCAATACTGCACCTTGAGTCATTAATGCAAGTTATTAGAACTCATTTAGTACCATCCCTGAACTAAGAGATATAATTTACCTAATTATAGAAACAATTCTGTCATCTGTAGGCCCTCCTTCTCAGCCCCCTAAAGATGAGGGCCGAGGCCCCGGGCAGTCTGGGGAAATTCTAGGCCTGAAGCGTCCTTATGACATTATGGAGGGAGGCATCTCTAGAGGACTGCCTATGAGGGATTCACTGTCTGCTGCCAACTGTGAAGGTAAGAGACGACCAATTTAACAGTCTGACACTCCCGCACAACTGTACAACAACTGCTACCATATAAAATCCAGTTTCACCCTTATTTTATCACATTCAGCTTACATTATTGATGAAATAATTTACCATAGTCTTACTACTTTCCGCCCTAGGTCTGATTGGTCGAGCCATGCCTCATGATAGGGACAGTCCACACCACACACCTTACAAGGATGCTCATCACATCCGTGGTTCCATCTCACAAGGTAGGATGAGGCCTCAATATAAAACATGAACATGTGAATTTCTGTTCTTTTTCTAAATGTATTCATTTTAAATCTAACTCTCATTCCATTCAGGTGGGAAACATTTTTCCTTCAAGGTTTTTCCCCCTCTGCTGTGTTTACCATTTATGTTTAAATCTGATCTCTGGCTGAATGTACATTAAAGAACAATCTAAATGTGGGTTTGGATGACACAAGAACAGAAACAGGCTGATATTGTTTTATTAATCAAAGCTTAGAGGGTGAATAATTCATGGTTATATGCATAGCAGATCAAAGTCACACAATATGACTGAGAAAGTCAGTCAGAGTCAGAAAAGTCAACATGTGTGCAAAATGTTGCACACATATTAATTCTTTGAACTGAATGCAAATGTCTCTGCTTGCAAGATAATGGTTTTTAGTATCGATTTTCGCCTCTGTATCCATTCTGTGTTTTTCCTGAAGGTGATCACTCATTGTGCTTCAACCGACCGTTTTGCTCACTCAGCAGAGCTCCAGCAAATAATATTAAGATACAGATTGTTTTCTGAAATAATCCGCTGGCAGGAGTATTTCATATTAATATAAATATTTATCTATCAAACAACAGTAAAGTTACATAGCCATCTTGTCTCATCTTGCTCAGAGACAATAGGGGATTAAGCTGCTCTCAGAGGCCCTGCTGGTTCAGCTGAGCTGATTTACCCCTATCAGGACATTTCTTTTAAGTCTGGGCTATATATCTATATATGAGGCCAAATATCACACAAGTGTTGACTTTTCTTGGTTTTAAAGGCTGCATTACAGTACGTTAAATGATGTAATTTTTTGAACCTACCAGCTGTTATATAAGTTGCCTTTACACAATGAGTCATTATGTCCACGTTATTGATGACTTTTTTTTAAAATCTCATTATGTAAATATTTTGTTGCATCAATAGTCAAACCGACAATATCGACATTGATGTACTGTATTTGTCAAAAATATTTTGATACTTGATTTCCTCCAAATCACCCAGCTCTAATTTCTTCATGTCTCTTTGTTTCTCCATCTCTGAGTTCCATTCTGTCTATGTTATGGAGAAAAATATGTCATATGCTGCCTGCTCTTGTTTGAAGAAGAAAAGAATTGACATAATTTTTGTGGGATTTCAGGTATACCTCGTCATCTGGACCCTCAGGATGGCTACCTGAGGAGAGAGGCTAAGCAGATGAAGAGAGAAGGCTCCCCACCCCGTGGGCCCGGTTCACTTTCCGACCCAATGAAGGGCAGAGAGGCCATGGTGCCTACAGTGAAGGAGGCTGGGCGCTCCATCCACCTCATTCCTAGAGAGGAGCTGAGACAGCCTACCAAGGAGGGCATCATAGCACAGGTACATGTTGTGTATTTTGGGCTACTATTAAATCTGTAGTAGAGGTACACCTGATGCAGTGTGGGTAACTTTAGCTTCGGTTGTTGGTGTTAGCCATGCTGTTGTAAACACATGCTATTGAGCTAATAAACAGTTTATATTCCATCGTAGTCAAGGTTATCATTATTATATCTAGTAACATGAAAGAGTGAAGAATACAGTACACACATGCTAGCAACACATGCAGAGGCTATCTAAACCTGTTTCGCCCTCTTTACACTTATCTGATTTTATTCCTGTTGTGCTTCTCTTCAGGGAACACCCATGAAGCAGGAAGCAGCTGCTTCAGGTAAACGTCATGATGTCCGCTCCATCATAGCCAGTTCACCACGTTCCTACCACAATGCAACCTCCCACCTGGAGATGCGTGCTGAGAGGGGCCGCTACGAAGAGGCACCAAAAGGACGGCCCAGCGCAGTGGTCAGTACGGCTAGCACGATTGCCCGCTCTTCTCCGCTTACACTGGGGTCAGAGCAGGGAAGCAAGACCCATCATAGTCCAGTGGGCTACGAGGACAAGGGCGCCTTGAGGGCCCCTTACCCTGGGCCTTCGCACCGTGGTTCCCCTCTGTCCAGGGAGGCAAGCCAAAGGCAGCATGACGGTGGGTAAATCTCATACTGTCAAGACAGCTGAAATAATTGTGAACAAGATAGTTCACCCCAAGATTGTGCATTCAATTCTGTTTCCTTGTTTTGACTCCAGGTTCCAGTAAGAATCCTTCTCAAGAGCGCAAAGCCACACCAACTCCCAGGGAAATGAGTGCCACCAAATCACCACTCCAAGGGGTTCCAGATCAACAGACCTATGAGCGTCTGCTGCAGGGTCTTGGGGCTGCGGATGTTTACCGTCAAATCCCCATAGCCTTTGATCCTGCTTCACTGCCCCGTGGCATCCCCATTGACCCAGGTAAAGCCACAGTAAAATTTTAATATATATTTTAAAGTTTTAATATTATTCTGACCTGATCAGACCTCTGCTAAATTGAGGTTGGATTGAGCTTTGCTGGTGGTTATGTGAGATCACCAAAATCCGTCTCCAAAATCCATAATCATAAAGGCCTACTGTAACTTATCCATGCTTAAGAAAATGCAGCCTTGCTGAGACTTATGTATCGGTGCAGTGAGAGTGCCATTGTACAGGACTCTGGTAAACAAAACAAATAACGGAAACAAACTGTAGAGAGAGGAAGATGTCAGTCAAGCACAGATCTGTACATGCCCAAACAGTCTTGAGAAGACTTCTAATCAAGAAAAATAAGTGAAAACCTTGATGTGGCCTATAATCATTATAGCTGGTTATTTAGTCCAATATGACTGACAGACATTTCCTGACAGACGTTTCTTACTCTTCATACACAGCGGCATACTACTTGCCTCGTCATCTAGCACCCAACCCGGCCTACCCTCATCCTTACCCCTACCTCATTCGAAGCTTTCCTGACACTGCAGCCCTGGAGAACCGCCAGACGCTGCTCAATGACTACATCACCTCCCAGCAGATGCATCAGTGGCCTGCAGCTGCTGCCATGGCCGCCCAGCGCTCAGACTTGCTGAGGGGCCTTACTCCACGAGACCAGCCCCTTCCTCTGCCCTACTCAGCAGCCCCACGTGGTAAGGCTATCTGACTTGACAACACTATTTGTTTAAGGTTGTGTTCACATTGGCTTTTAAAGATATTTGGCAAAGTGAAAATCTTTTTTCAACAGAATAACAGTAAACTCAAAACAGAGTGGGCTGTACCTACATGTGGAGGTTGCTTAGAGCTCTTACCATTACTAAACAACAGCAGAGTTTATTTTTCCTAAACTGATATAGAATCACCTGTTGGCTGAAACATGGAGAAGGGCAGTGCTGTTCATAAGGGTTGCACGATTCAGAAAATATCACGATTTGATTCAAAATCGATTTTCGAATAAAAAACGACTCTCAATTAAAAAGCGATTCACAGTATTTACTTTTCCCTTGTGATAGTATACACGCCATTACAAAACAAATTTGTATTTTTTGGAATTCTAAGAATCAATTTTGAATCAGTAGAGCTTGAATCCATTCATGAATGTTAATTGATTTTTTTTTTTCTGCACACCCCTACTGTTTTGTGGCCTACTTAACCTTGTATCTCACACTCAACTCAGGTGGATAATTCATTGACAAGTATTTCTGTATCATGCTCTCTAAAAAGGTTGTAAACTTTGATGGATTCAGCTTTGGATATAGTGAATACATTTTTATGTAGCCATTGTCATAAGCTCTTGGTATTTTTGTGTTACTTGATTGTTACTGATTTTTATCTTAAGCTGCATGTTGCATGCCCAGCTTGGGTGGCATTTGTCTGGCACACGTTGTGGGCAATCAGCTGGTGTGATGCATCAAGCAGCAGTTAAGGTACAGGTAATTAGAAGCTACTGGAGAAGGAATCGTCTTGACGGTTGGTTGTCGTCTTGAGTCACTTCAAATTATATTGGCAAATAGAGCTGGGCAGTAATAATAAAAATTATATGATAATTCCGTTGTCCAAATTAACGACTCCATGCTAATTTTAATTTAAAACTAACAATTAGTCACTGAAGTGCAGCCTCATGTAAGGCATAAGAGTGGACCACAATTCTGCTTCAACCTTCAGTTTGCATACATTTGTTATATTGGAAATCATTATCGGAAAATATCCTTCTTAATATTGTAATGATTTAAACATTGCCCAGCCCTATTGGCAAAGCCTCAAATACATCTAACTTGCAACAGCAGTTATGATCCATTTGTCCTTATAAATCACATGTATAAATCAAGGTAACTGAAATGCATGTAAGTTGCTGAAAAGTTGTTGAATTGTAAAATCAGTGGGTAAGCATTATATTGAAATATACTGAATGAGATATCAAACAATAGCAACCCCGAACTGCAAGTATTTACAGGAACACGTCTTGCATCAGTCATTAGTGACCTAGAAAAAAGAATCTAATCAGATTTAATTGTATTCTCTCATTTTAGTGCTTTGTAAACATTCACTTATTTTTTTCCTGATTTTGTGTTGGTTTAACATTTTCCACATTTGAATGAGGTGGTAAAGACTTACCTGTTAAATTACCTTTGTTATGTGGACCCGTACTAGAATGCAGTGTTATGCTTTAATTACCTGTTATCCCCTAAATCAAAACACATCTGAACCAGCTATCAGGTTTCCTTTACCCTTCTCTTCTTTCTGTCCCATAGGGATCATCGATCTTTCTCAGGTGCCACACTTACCTGTCCTGGTCCCTCCCTCTGCAGGGGCAGCCGGCTCCCCAATGGATCGCATCACGTACATTCCCGGGGGGACCACCACCTTCCCTGGCAGGCCTTACACCACCTCCCCCATCTCACCTGGTACAATTCAATTTACAAAAGCAAACTCACCTACAGATTAAATATGTTGCACCCTGTGTCGTTTTAATAAAAAAGAAACATTCTGTTTATCTTTTTCTGCACAGTTGGGTCCTCGCACATAAACAAGATGCAAGGCACATCTTCAGAACGTGAGCGTGAAAGAGACCGGGAACGTGACCGAGAGAGGGAGAGAGACAGAGACAGAGAACGAGAGAGAGAGAGGGAGCGTGAACGCGACCGAGAGAGAGAGCGGGAGAGGGACCGTGAAAGGGAAAGGGACCGGGATAGAGAGAGAGACAGAGACAGAGAGCGTGACAGAGAGAAGGGCGGGTCTCTTGGAAATGTGGAGCACGCACCAATCTGGCGACCAGGTGTGGAGAAGATAGGGTTTTTCATTTTTTATGTACAAGCTACTTTTAACTTGTAAAATACTGGCAAAACAAATGTAGTTTTATAAAAGAATAATGCAAATGTGAAATGAATCTGTTTGTCCCTTTCAGGTACAGAGCACAGCTTGGCAAGCAGCAGCAGCAGCAGTGTGAGACCTTCCTCCCAAACGTATAGCCACCAGCATTCCCCAGTGTCTCCTCGCACCCAGGAGAACGTGCAGCAGAGGCCAAGTGTCCTGCACAACACTGGGGGCAAGAGTCTTTCTGTCAGCGAACACTCCAGCCCATCTGTGTTTCGGTAAACTGCATTTTAGTTTTGTTTTTAAATTAACAACTCGGGATAATTACCCGAGCAAATATCACAGAAGCATTCACAGCAGGAAGAACATTGATGCGTTGTATACTAAGCATGTTTTGTTTGACCTGCCAGGTCCATGCCCTCTGGACCGGCCCGCTACCAAGGTTACCCTGGCCACCTCCAAAGGACAGGTGTGCCCCCTGAGGCCTACCCACCTGCCATGGACTCAAGTGGAGCCAAAGAGCAGAGTCGCGATGGAGGCAAAGCCAGAGGTGGTCTACCTAAGCACGTGCAGGACCAGCACGGGCCCTCCAGTAAATCTGACCCTAAGCTGTCCTGCCCCAGCCCAGGAGGAATGTACCCAGGTTCCTATCCCTCGGCTTCAGGCCGGCCCCAGCACCTACTGCCTCCCCAGTCGGATAACCCTGGCCGTGGAGAAAGCGGTACACCTAGTAGGGAAAAGACTCAAAACAAACCGATGTCCATTCAGGAACAAGAGCTCCGAGCACTCGGTAAGACCACAATGACTGCGGCCAACTTCATAAACGCGATTATTATGCGTCAAATTTCTTGTGAAACGGGGATGGCAGAGACGGGCTCGCTTGTTGCCAGCTGCGCCACTGATGGTAAGACGCTCTGGATCCCAGGGTCCCCCTCATCACCCAGACCCTCCCCCGTCAGTCTGTGGCCTATTGCACGCTGTGGTGGTTGGCATTATCAAATCCGCCCAATTCATTTACATTATTTTTCCCTTCAATGCTATACTTTTTTGCTTTTTTGCAGTTATTAGTTTTTCTTTACAAACTTAAAGACCACCAAGGGTGCCCTCTGGAAAGCTAAACCTCTAGCCTGTCCAAATTGGACCTGACTGGCTGAAATTAAATGAGAACAGGCACTTTACAACTTTGATAGCGCATTGATAAAATAGTAACAAATCAACATGTCAATTTCCATGGAGAAGATCCTAGGTGTCCTTTAAGGTGTCATTTTAAGACAGCCAAATATGGTGGGACATTAAGGCAGAACATCCTTTGCTGCTTATTTTCATTTTCTTTTCGTAAAGGATGTGACTTTAACATGTGGCACCCCTCCTCCCTCCCATTCGGCTGCTTACTTTAAACAGAATATTTTACCACATGCAAGCGGGCATGACAAGAATATTTTAGACACTGAAAAAGGTAGTTCACTGCAGGAGGCTTTTATAACCCATGTTGATGAGACTGCCTGTAATTCAAACACTTATCAATTTGTACATGCGGTGGCTCTACTTCACTACTGCATGTCTTTCCTGTAGATACTCATAGTCCTACTAGAAACACATTGGACTGGGCACTACTTTGGACAGTGACCACATGTAACCCAGATGACTAAAGGGGAATAGAGAATTGGTGTGACAGTCCCTTTCATTAAACCTCGTTGACAGCCTTACCAACCACCAAACTGACTCCCTGGGGTCCCAAGAGAGCACCGGTGTTGCAAAGGAGGAGGGTGGGAAAGGGTAGAGACATGGAAGACGTTCAGCCATCCGGGGGGAGGGTGGTACTGCAGCTTCTACCCCCCCCAAAAAAATAAGAAATCTCTGCATGTTCCTATCTATGGCTCACTGTAATTTATGCTGATGTTTTTTTGTTAATAATTTTTTTACACACATGCCAAACACTCCACACATCTATCAATCAAGCCTCTGGGAGTTTGTCAGTCATTTGGAATGTGATTTTTGTTTTGTTATTTTCTTTGTGTGTGTATATATTACAAGCCTGTAAGGCAAGTGACAACTGATTGGTCTTGAAGTAGGCTCATAGGCTCCCACAATGGTTCACCAATAATTTTATATATTCATGGATAACCATTAATGGGTCTATCTTGGAGTAAGTGAGTATTCATTACATTACTGTAATTTTTTTTTAATCTGTTCAGTGCGGAAACATGGTCTTGAGTATGTCTGTTAGAAAGTGACTTTCTGTGACTTCTTCATTTATGAGTCACTGATGCAAAACCAGTCATTTTTAGCATCATTTCTTGTCAAAGCCAGGCTTGCTTGATGTGTATGCAAATAGTTCATCTGAAGTAGCTTGTCAGTCACACACACGCACACACGCACACACACACGCACACAC
>NC_045737.1:23312828-23313934 GCF_008692095.1 Etheostoma spectabile | reverse complement strand
ACACACACACACACACACACACACACTGGCAAAAATTATTGTTGTAGGAAAGCTTTTCCTTTGAGCTTTCATGTGCAGATGCTACATTAAATGTTCAAACTGCTCATCAACGCCATAGGTCCTGATGGATGGAAAGACATTTATGAATTCTGCATGTTCTCATTAGCACACTTAAGAGATCTTGAATTGTGTCTCCATGGACTAACTTTTACTCGTGTGGATGTGATTTTTGCCTTTTGGTGCGTGTGTGCGCGTGAATGGGTGTACATTTGTGTCTGTTCAACAGCTCAGCAGAAAATGGAGCCACACAGTCTGTACCGTCCTCCATCTGAGGAAAGACTGTCTCCAGGCCAACAGCCCCCGTCCCCCTGTGTTAAAGGCAGCCAGAGGGTGGTCACCCTTGCACAGCACATCAGTGTAAGTTCGCTCAACCATTGCATTACAAATAGCAACAAAAGGCACAATGACATAACAAACAATATTCATATCTTAAAGGCAGGGTCAGTAACTATTTCCAATGTGCACTTTTTACATATTGTTTGAAATGGTCTTTAAACCCCGACAGTAATAAATAACTTCTGTAGCTCAAAAAGATCATCTGTAGCTGCTGTCTTTCTGTAAAAATGCACACCAATCACTGCCTCGTGGTCTGCTTGGAAAGAACCAATGAAACACGTCCTTGCCCTAATGGACCTACTCTACCCCTCCCGTGTACAACCCTCACCTCAATGTGCGTTGTCGCCGCATTGCTAACAGTAGCCCTGTTTGTTTTAAACATTGGGTATGATAACATTAGGTGTTTGCTTACCGGTGAACGGGACATAAAGTAAAATTGTGGTCCTTTCTCCGTTCTGCCCTAAAGCAGAGGTGCACCCCTGTGTATGGGTCGGATCCCTGAGGGCAGGGGGAGGGGTTAGACAGAGCCTAGAGGAGATGCTTCTTTCAAATGTTGCTAGCTTTTCAACATTGCCAACCTTGCCTTTAATATTTCTGTAGCACAAACCCTTATGTGGTTTTTGAAGTGCTGAACAGTATAGGTATTTGAAGGGATGTTAATGCCTAATGTATGCCAGACAATGTCCCATTCTTTTTTTTTTTTTTTTTAA
>NC_045737.1:23282357-23312816 GCF_008692095.1 Etheostoma spectabile | reverse complement strand
GGGCATTTTAGGCCTTTAATAACAGGACAGTTGAGGATATGAAAGGGGAGAGAGAGGGCAGCAAAGGGCCGCAGGCCGGATTCGAACCCGGGCCGGCTGCGTTGAGGAGTATGCCTCTATACATGGGCACCCGCTCTAACCACTGAGCTATCTGGGTGCCCTACAATGTCCCATTCTTGACGTGGATATGTTTCACGTAAACAGGAGGTGATAACTAAAGACTACACCAGGCAGAGCCAGCAACAGCAACAGCATCAAAGCTACCACGGCTCGCCTGTTCTGGATTTGACCCGTCCACCCAGTGCCTCCAAGCCCCCACCCACCTCACAGGACTCTGTCCAAGGGTCCAGATATCTAGAGGGCCTTGGTGGAGAACGCAACAGAGACCGGTAGGAATCACTGTCAAACTCTGGAACAACAAAAATATCTGTTAAATAATTTGGGTGGGCACTGTCTACCTATGCCTTAACCCTATGTTACTAATAATTAGAATTTAAGCATTTCACCAAGGATTCATTGATTTGAATCAATGTAATTCAAGCTGTAATTGTATTATCCTTTGCGTGTTTTGCAGGTCTCCTCCTCAGCCCAAGACATCACCTGTTAGTGTTTCAAATGATGGCATTGAACCAGTGTCTCCTGCTGGAGCCAGCTCTGAGCCTGAGGTCCAGGGAGGGGCCTCCTACTCCAACGAACAGGGGGAGCAAGGGTAACCGCTCACATTGCCGTGGAGCTTCACAAAAACAGCTGTGCTGTACATGTTCAGTTTATGATGGACATAGCTTGTATGACATTTAGATTAGCAGAGCTGCAATTCATTTTTTCTTTGGGTCAATTCAATTTTATTTATAGGATCAAATCATAAGTTATCTCAAGACACTTTAAAGATAGAGTGGGTCTAGAGCATACTCTCTAATTTATAAAGTCCCAATAATTCTAGTAATTCCCCAAGAGCAAGCATGGTACGACCATGCGCAGTGGCAAGGAAAAACTCCCTTTTAGGAAGAAACCTCGGCCAGACCCAGGCTCTTGGTAGGCGGTGTCTGACAGTGCTGGTTGGATATGTGATGCACAGTGGCAATAACCATCACAACAAAGAAAATGGAACAGTGACTAAAAAAATGGTAGTAGTAGTAGTTCATGTCATAGCAGTGCGCTGCAATAGTTGTTCAATGACACAAGACAGGCAAACATCTGTCGACAACAAGCAAGCTACTATATACAGACATAAATTGCAGCTCCACCTTTATATCAGATTCATGGTCAGATGATAAATGGTCCCCATGTGTTGCGTGGAGGTGCTGGTTACCAGGATGCTGCAAAAAAGATTACTAATAATTGACCCATTCAGGACAAAGCTGAGGATTGAAGTGTCCAGTCTATTTTTTTCTCTGCTTTGGGTCAAAGTGGCATATTACCACCTCGAGGATTAAATGCAATCGTGAAAATTATTCATGATTGAGAGGTCCTAATGTACCAGCCAATCAATGCTCCAACCCTCATGTGTAGTGATCATGAGTCTTGAATGGTCACCAAAAGAATTAAATTGCAATTACAATTAGTCAGTTCTATCTACAATCTTATTTTGCTTCGCTCTGAGGGACAGGGTAGGGAAGAGTATCTGATGCCTCCATGTAGTCGAAAACCCAAGGTTGTACTTACATGATTCTTGCCATTTTTGGGTTGTTCCCACATGGTTGAATGCACTTATAGTAAGCTGCTTCAGATAAAAGCCGCAGCTAAATAAATGTAATATAATGTAATTGCGGTATTCCTCTGCAAGGAAGGGAGGCATTGCAGCTGGTGGGCCTGCTGTTACCACCATCCTCAGTAGAAAGTAGCTGGATGAGTGGATGATTTATATTTTTATTTTAACATTTGTAGCAGAATTGTTGGTAGTTAGTTGAAAATGCTGCTTGGATGTGGCAATTACTGAAAAACAAAAAATACATTGTCTACAGATATTTACATATCAGCATTTTGCATCTAAAAATCCAAACTACACTAAGTTTATTACAGGAATATCACAGGGCTTGGTTTGTGTGTGCAATAACCTGATTCTCCTTTCCCCTGCAGAATGGGCTCCCGTTCCCCTCACAATACCTCCCAACCTCCAGCTTTCTTCAGCAAGTTGACTGAGAGCACCTCAGCTATTGTGAAGTCAAAGAAACAGGAGATGATCAAGAAGATGACTGTGGTGGGAAATGAGGTTGATTTCAGTAAGTCTGACCTTAGCACAAGTTCTGTCCTGCAGGCAGTTTGTGATGTCCCTCTCCTCTCGCTACCTATCTCCGCTGTCGGAGCGTGGCGCCGCCCAGGACGGTAGTGATTGGTGTGAAAAAGTACTGACAAGCCAGAGCCTTTTTTTTTTTTTTTCGATCCCTGAACAGAAAGGCAATGTAGCTATATCATGCTGCTGACACAGCAATTTGAAGATGTTTTTAGTTTTACTTCTCTTGTATCAACATGTTCTACAAGAGTCTGCCTTAAATCTGAAGCTAGAAAGCTATGCCCAGACTTGTATGTTGCTTATTTAGGAAGTTTGGCTGTCTGTCTGCTTTTAGTTAGAAAACACCATAAGGAGGACAGTACAGCACATGCAGGAGTGCATAATTAAGAATAGTTTTCTGAAGAAAACCTTATGTGTGATTTAAAAAAGAAAAAAAAGAAAATAGAGAGTAGACTTTTAAAAGAAACCCTGTTCCCACTTTCAGATGCTGGTCAGCCAGGAACAGAGATCTTCAATATGCCGGCGTCTACAAATGCAGGTAATCTCTTCAGACCTCATCAATTATTAAATGGATTTATAATGAATAGACAGCCTTTCATAGTGGATGTATGTTGAGGGTCAACGCATGCATACACCTACTGTGGTAATGGAGCAGCATTGTGATAGTAGCTTCATGGAAGGATTGTTAAGCCTGAATCATTCTCAACCATTAGATTCAAGTATAATACTGTCCAAAGCCCCAGCATAACAACTTGGACTTTACATTTTGAAATGTTTAGTTGCAGATCATTACATAGTGGAATGAACACTACTACACAAGTATTTTGGAATCAGCAAAAAATAGAGTTTTGAAATACCACGGCAAGGTAGCAGTATTTCCCCAGCAGTATTTCCCCAGCCATATCCTAAATGGGTTTCTCTTAGCTACTAACCATTTTTGTTTCATAACCGACTGCGTGTGCTCAAACTAGAACTGTTGTAAAAGATCGTAAGGCGACATGAAAGGTGGCATTGACACAGGAACTTAACTTGACCTGTGTTGCCAGATGACACAGGCAAGCAAAATTGCCAGGGCACTTATGACGTAGGATGCTTACAAGAATTGGGAGAGGCCTTAATATAAATGCATCTCCTTCTCAACCCCGTCCTCTGGGTGGCCTTCAGACACAGTGTGTGGTGCAAATGGAAAGACTGACTGTGAATGCAACGCAAGGCTTCCTAGTCTTCTGACAATACTGAATCCTTTAGTATTGATTGTCATCATTTGTGTCGTTTCTACTCTTTTTGCCTCGGTATTGTCTTTTCGTTGCTTATGTTCCTTCTGATACAATTCAGTGCTGTTTCTGTGACTATCATTACTTTCTTTGTATTCCCCGTCTTCTTACTTGTTGCTGTATCATTAACGTCTTGTCATTTCTTTCTGCTTCCGAATGCACTCTCTATACTTGCACTCCATTTCTCCCTTTAACTGGTTTAACACGCCTTCCCCTTCACAGGACCTATGAATGTCCGCTGCCACCCAGCTCCAGAGACACCTGGTAACTCAATAGGCCTGGAGGCCATTATAAGAAAGGCCTTAATGGGCAAATACGATGATCAATCGGAGGAACGCTCTACATCCAACGCTGCTAACCAGATGGGCTCCGGTGTTTCTGTTGGTATGCCTGTAGCCGACGGACGTGTTGAAGACTTTTTCTCACAAGGTGCAACATCCTCAGACGCATTTGTATTTTATCTGTTTTCTTTACTCCAAATCGAGTGTGGCATGTTCTGTTCCCTAAGGTGACATTTAAGGCAGTTTTACCTTCAAGGCACTGTCTGGGTTTGCATCAAGCTTTTTATCAAATCTAAGCATCCTACATATAAACTGAGATCATCAGGCACGGTTCTCTTGGCACAACTGTGCCCTTTTCTCTTTGAGCACTATCATCTGCCTGAGGAAATCTTGTTTTCCTTTAATCCGTTATACTCAATGGGCCTCATTCACCAATCTCTTCCAAAGTTTTTTCTTAAATTTGTTCTTAAGAAA
Organism: Etheostoma spectabile; assembly: GCF_008692095.1. Lineage (NCBI taxonomy): Eukaryota > Metazoa > Chordata > Actinopteri > Perciformes > Percidae > Etheostoma > Etheostoma spectabile. The sequence goes on along the minus strand of NC_045737.1, from coordinate 23,308,557 downwards.
GTTCTCATTCATGACGTGTTGTCAAACAACAGAATTGGTCGCAGGTGTGTCCTTGGAATAATGAATCCCAATGTCTTTGTAATTTATAAGCTCATGCCCTTTGCTCCTATTTAGCATAGGTAAACCCCCCGTTAATTTCCATTAAAGGACATGAGATGGCAGGGTCGTGTGCACGCTTAGACAGAGATGGGAAGTAACAAAGTACAAATACTTTCTTATTGTGCTCAAGTAGATTTTTCAGGTATTTTTAATTTTACTTTTTATTTTTATGCCAACTTTTGACTTTTACTCCTTACATTTTAACACTAATATTGGCACTTTCTACTCCTTACATTTTACAAATTTGGCTTGTTACTTCAGGTTCAAATCATTCTAATTGGATTGGAATATATGTTGCACTTGACACACCACTACAAAGACAACAAGATGAACTAGAAGACAAACAGATTCAGTGGCATTCATTTGTGGCAAATCATTGTGGCTTGATGGTGGTAACATTAGCACATAGTAGTATGGACAGCGACATGATTAAAAATTAAGAAAACGGAGATCCCAGAGATTCGGCAGACAAGCAGCAAGACATTCCCGATCATCCTCGCCCTAATCTGAGAGAGATGTTTGAAATAGTAGGCATCAAGAATGACTCCTGGCCAATGTGCTCTAAAAGTATGGGGAACTTCTTAATTAATATCTGTTTAGTAATTCATATTTATCCTTTATTTTCTTTCCAGAATATAGTTGAGAACACACATACATATAGATTCCTTTAAATGTTAAGGCGAAGATTAAAAAAGAGAAACTGGATCGGTGAATTCTCAAAGATTCACAACGGAATTCATATCTTGCTACTCATAATCTTATTAACCTGGTAGTCTCAGTCTCGGTCACAATAATCATATATGTGATGTTTTAGGCCTATTGGCAGACATCCATTTAAGATGTAGAAAACGGCATATAAAGAGCCTTTTTTCCATGTCCACTGAAGTTTTTCAGCTTGTACTCTGGTAACATTTGTGTGGTCCAGGTAGCTTTGCATAAAAAATAGTTGACATTTGCAAGGCTACTTTTACGTAAATTTCCAAGCCTGTACTTTGTTACTTTTTATTGAGTAAAGAATCTAAGTCAGTACTTCTACTTTTAACAGAGTATTTTTAACACAAGTATCTGTACTTCTACTTGTGTACGTGAAGTGAGTACTTCTGCCATTGCTGCACTTAGAGAAATGTTGAAATAGACGTGGTAAAGACTGCGGAGGCCTCAACTCCAAAAGAAAGAAAAACTTTAGTAATTCTGAAGTGGAGGTACTGCTGCAAAAAGTTTGCGAAAAATGAGACGACATATTTAGAAGCGTAGCAGTGGATACAAAGCAGCAAATTAAAAACTGATGCATGGAAGACTTAACAGTGTATGGCATTTACTCATGCAGTGAATGCTGTATCCGGAGAAGGGCGCAGAATTGATGAAGTATATAGGCCTAGCACAATTTATACACAATGCAACTCAAAGTGCTTCACAAATGAACAGAAGTGTAAGTGTAGTGTGTGTTTAGTAAAACAAACATATAATTATGTGTAAACTAATGAAAATTAGTAGTTACAAAATTATAAAGAAATATTTTTTTTAAATTAGAACAGATGAAAAGGCTATAACTACTTATTTTACTTATGTCAGCTCTCAATTGTGCGTAAGAGTGCTCTTGATTGTGCGTAGATTCTGTTCTCGCCTAAGAACAAATCCCAAATAGGAAAACATTGGTGAATGCCATAATCTTAGAGAAAACTGTGTAAGTGGGGTATGCTTTTATTGAATATATTGTATCATTCTCCTTAGCATCATGGTTTGGGTGTGTTTCAGTTAAGCACAAGAGTCGCCTCAATCAAATTGTAAAATGTCAGGTAAGCTGACTGGGGTGTCCCAGCTGCACCCCACATCCCTGTATGCTCAACAACTACAGCGGATATCTATGGCCGACTTAGGAGATAGCCTACTCTCTTTGAATAGGAAATTTCAGTATGCCCCTTCGGGTTCAAAAAAAAATTCAAAAACAGTTTTGTCTCACCGGCAATCACTCTATTAAACAAACTGTAGTATTAGTATTATTTGCACAAAACGTACAAGCACTTTGGCCATGTACTGTTTTCTATTCATTGTATCCATGTTTTACTGTCTCTGTTACATGTTTTAATGTTTGGTGTGTTATGTGGTGTCTACAAAGTTTCAAGAATGTCCTGTCTCCCAGTTTACACACGGGTACAAATAAAGTAACCTGAACCTAAGAACAATTTCCATTACCAGTGTATTCAAATTCAAAATTTAGGTCATATATGAAGCCTTTTGTAAATGTATTGTCAAATAATAATTGATTAGGGTAGTTCAAGAGTACTGAAGAGGATTAGGGCCACCTGTGGGGAAAAAAATCTATTGAGTTCTGAGTTTAAAGTCAGAATTCTGAGAAAAAAGAGAGAAATACTTTCCATTCAATCCATGTGTTTTCATTTACATTTTGCACATAAAATACTAAATAATACTATTATACTCTTCAGCCAGTTGCAGACAGACTAGAAATGTTTGACTAGGTTTAAGCTCTGCCTTCTCTGTTTGCAGGTGGGGGAAAGTCCTCAAAGGGCAGCGGGCGCTCTAATGGGCGCAAGGCCAAATCTCCAGGACCAGGCCTGTCAGGGGGGGAGAGACCATCCTCTGTGTCCTCAGTCCACTCTGAGGGAGACTGCAACAGACGAACTCCTCTTACCAACCGTGTCTGGGAGGATCGGCCTTCATCCACAGGTATAAAACCCCCATTTTTGAGAGATCTTCTGTTAACTGATGTGACACAGTTATCGCTTAGTGGTCATTTGAAAAACTCATAACAATTCTGTCGCTCTGCTTTCTGCAGGTTCAACGCCAACTCCCTTCCCATGTAACCCGTTGATAATGCGTTTCCCTAGTGGGACGGTGTCCGCTCCCTCACCCTCCTCTGGCCAACTGGGGGGTCAGGGCACTGGGCCAGGGCCTGCACAGGGCCGGACCTGGGAGGAGGAGCCCAAGCCTCTGCTCATGTCTCAGTACGAGACCTTGTCTGACAGCGAGTGACCCGGAAATCTATTGTACCACCAGACCCGCTAACCGTTAACAAACTCTGTGCTGCTGCAGCCACACACACATACACACACCTGCAGACCTACCCCACACCATTCCACTCTGCATTTCCTCCATCAGTCGTCAAAGCAAGCATTGTGTTCTTCTCTTTTCACGCACCTGAGACGCCAAGCAGCGACGAGCTGAGACGCGCGCGTGCGCGTGCGTGCGTGTGCGTGTGTGTGTGTGTGTGTGTGTGTGTGTGTGTGTGTGTGTGTGTGTGTGTGTTGCACTTAACGTGTTATGCATTCACTCCAGGACTACTCTAAAGGACAAATCACTTTTTTCGTTTTTTTACTTTACTACTTTTCCCTCACTGGCCTTATCTATATAGACACATTGACCTGCACCTTTTAGGTGCACCGCTCTAATGTGCTGACACTTGTGTGGAACAGACTCTGAGGTGGTGGTGGTCTGGTCAGGGGCAGGACAACGGCTGCCCTAGTGACAGATTTTGACCGCAGATCTGACCTGAGAGCGGCGGCCCACACAGCGAGGACCCTCTCACGTTTCTTCACGGGGAACTCCAGGTGAAGACGTCTGTGCACTGCTACCGCTACAAGAAGACACGCGAGGCAACGGGAGGAGAATCAACATTTTGTTTTTCTTGTTTTGATTCTTTCAGTCAGTCCAGTCCTGTGTTTGGAACGTGAGCTGAGACCTTTAGTACATTTTGATGGTGTCATTTGTTGTCTGTTATCTGCAATGATGTATCTTTTTTGGGGGAGGGGGAGGGGGGGGCAGAGATTGTTATGCGGAGGGTCATATCATTGGTTTACAGGGTAAACATGCTGTTCATGCTGATTTCGTCCTAATTTTGGGGGGGGGGGGGTGTATGGGTCCTGAGGAACAGCAAAGGCCTGTTGACTTCAGGGGAAGAGATGATTTGCCAGATGGATGGCACTGAAACAAGTGACACTTTCTTGCTGTTTTTATATTAATCATGTCCGTGTTTGTTGAAACAGTTTTTGGATATTAAGCACTTAGTTGTCAGTCCGTTCACAATGGCATTTTTAAGAATGTGTTTCCTGGGAAAGGTGAAAAATGGACTCAAGAACAGCATAGAAATCCCACTGTGGAGGTATCCTTTAACACCTATCTCTTTATTTTGGTCTTGCCACCGATATTCTTTATCGCTCCCACACTCAAAGCGACAATCACATTTTAGTGAACGAGGACTAAGCCGCTTCGAGCAGGTGCAGACCAACCTTAAAGCTGCTTAAAGGCAAACTCCTCAGCATCACTCGGAGTTTGCTCGCATTAAAAAGGTGACAAAAAAGCCATCTTTCTATGACCCTTGGTCCATGGCGGTGTCAGCTTCAGCTGGCCTGCTAGAATCCCGTCTAGGAGCTGTTGTGACGGTCTGCCCTATGACCTTTTACTGCCTAGAGCTCCTTATCCAGGCAGATTTTGTACAGTTATGAGATATTCCTAGTGTTAAGTGCCATTTATTTTACATATACAGTACAGTACTGAAGTTACCAAGTGACGCACAATTTTTCTTTTGGCCCGCCATGTCAGGGTTTATACTGCCCACGCAGGGAAATCTGAAAACAAGCAAATAAAACGTCCCCTTTTTTTCCTTTTTTCTTTTAAAGCAATTTTTCTGTGCATTTTTTCTTTACTTTCAATTCCATCACTGCCTCAGCTTTTAACTATTTCACTCTTAAACGTATCTTCAAAACAAGACAATGCTGTGTTAGAGGACAGCTTACCTGGGCCTGCATCAAATGTTTTTCTCCATGATACATAGTACAAACTTCAAGTGTACTTCATTGCACCCACTGTGCTTGTACCGGTCAGAGGAAGTTGAGTTGAAGGCATTCAAAAGCATTCTGGTAGTTTATGTAACATCCGTTGACATGTACTCACACTTTACGGCAGTATTTTAAAGGTCACCCTCTGTGTAAATGATGTGAAATGTTTCTGGCTTGTGGCTTTGCGCAACTAGTTATGAATTCTGTCCCCAGATGGAACACTTTGAAGCGATGGCATTGAGCTTGTTTAGTGGTTTGCTTACCTCTCTATCGCTAGTACATTTTGTCACAGTGGATTCTCACAAACATGACTGTTATAGGACTACTTCCGCTCCCGCCTTCATCCTACCTGTCAACGGTGAAGCATCCAGCATGCCGCAGCTGCAGAACGCTTAGCCATGTTTTAGGTGAATTTTTTTTTTTTTATCAAGACTGATGGAGGGTTTGTAATTTCATCAGACAAGGCAAAAATACAGCCAGGCTTTGTACATTGATCTCTTTGCGTGTATATCATTTATCCACTGATGAAATTTAAGAATGTGACCGTAAACAGACTAAGCCATATCTCATAGATATCTCATAGCTGTTCTCTCAACCGATGACGGACTAATATGTTGTTTTTAAAGGTATACTGAACTTTTTAACATGCATCCATTTTGTTTTTGTCCATACAATTTGCTTGATTTCAATCATGTCACAATTCTAAAATAATCAGTTGAGACGTCAAAAGACTAAGTTGATTGCTGATGTGTTCCCTGGACTCAAAACGGGGGGTGGGGGTATTGACAAACAGTACATTGTTCAACCATTTTGTGCATAATGATTTTTTTTTATTATTATAACCCACTGTATAATAGCGAGGATTGTATATAAATCTGAAGAGATGTAAATATTTATGTGGCTTGCTTTAAGGTTGGTATTACAAAAAAATAAAAATAAAAAATATTCACATGGTTAAATTCTACATGCCCACCAGCAAGCTTTGTGGATAGCAGTGTAAAAATGAAAAACAAAAAAGACACTGCCTTAATGTTTAAATAAAAAGCTTATTGCCATTCATGGTCTGTGTCATGTTATTTATTGCGGTGTATTATTTAATTTCTGCATTCTACCACTTTATTTTATTTATTTTGCCCTGCTGCAGCACCGGAGGCTGCATTTTCAGGACCACATTTTCAGGATTGCAATTCTATGACCTTAACCAGAGTGATAAAGATATATATCTCTATCACGTGTCTATGGCTCTGACCCTAACTAGAGGGCGGGTTTTGGGACTAGGACCGCATTTTCCGTCAAGGCAAGTGTGAGTAACATTACTGATTATGAACAACTTTATTTTTAACTAGCTAATGTTAACGTTGACTCTTAACTCTATCTAGGATAATTAATTCCAGATTTTACAAGTCTAGGTACACCGGATCTGGATCTGGTCTAATGTGGTTAATCTGAAGCTAATTCAGCTTTAAATTTCCCTTAAATTTCCCTTTAACTCCCGAATCGGATGCCAACTTCAGCGTTGTGGTTTGTTACTCAATGCTATGAAATCTTTATTAACTATGTACTCTCTCGCAGGAATCATTGGGACTGCTGAAAGTGTTTCATTATGTGAAGAACAGAAACGACAGACAAATACTTAAAACTCATTCTCCTGTTTGTATTTCATGTGGAAATGCCAAAATTAAAAAAAAAAAACATTTTAAAAGTACATGTTTATCTTACCTGTGAATATGCTAATTACAGAAATTGCCCAACGTGTAACTCTTTTGACAGAAAGTAGTATCTGGGTGGAAAACCTTTTTTAAACTTAATATTTTGGACAGAAAGTGGGTTTTTGGTGGAATGGACCTTTTAACCCTCGAAAAACTCGGGTTCTATGCGGTCCTAAAAACGCAGCCTCCGGTACAGCAGGAGCATGATGTTCCCAGGTGGCTTGAACGTACCAAGAGGATTGTGCATGGACATTTGACAGGCCCAAAGTAATGAAGCTCAAGTACCACCAGGGGGCAGTATTGGCATACTGAGAGAGAATTATTTGCCTGTGATTGCAGACTAAGCTCAGATGAAGGGCAAACTGCATGTCTGTTATGATTCCCCTCCTTACATAAATCCCACAATTCTACAAAGTGGACATGTTATGAAATTAAGACTGTAGTTTGCCTTCCCTTCTTAATTTACAACATACATTTCTAATATATGGAAGTATACTCTACATGAAAGTATTTTATTGAGTTGCCTTCAAAAGTCTGTATATACAATACTGTATATGCTGGCCAGGTATTACAATTATGTAGCAGGTGTTTGTCCACAGTATATAGGCACAGTATATATAGGATAAAACATTTGAGTTGAGGGGACTTTTCTGTGCTGCTTTTATTACAAGAAATTCTTCATAAACTGATATTTTACTGCTAACAAAACCTGCCAGGAGTAATTTCAGTCCTGCAATTTTATTTGTATTTGCACAAAGATTTTCACACCCCATATTTTTGAAATCACTTTGGCTTGGATTTAGTGACAGGAACCGAATCAACGTGTGTGACCTGTCCCTCTTAGTGTCTGAATAACTAACTCTTTCTTTCAGACCTGAACAACATGAAGCCTGTGCTTAGCAGGCTTGAATAAGTTGACACAACCATGCTAAAGTTGATTAAAAAAAAGGAAGAAAAAAAACATCCATCATATCATCACATACCCTTCACCATTCATAGAGATTGGCATGGTTTTATTTCAGTTAGCTTAGTAGCTGGTTTGATTTGCATTGAGAGATGATCTTATGGAAAGTTCCCCGTGCCAATCTCTATGAATGGTGAAGGGCATGTGATGATGTGGGGCTATTTTAATTCCAAAAGCCAAGGGAACTTTATAAGGATGCATAGTATTCTGGATACATGAAATACCTGGCCTTTAAAAATAAAAACGTGCCTGCTTCTATGGGAATTTAACATAGGGGTGTGTATACGTAAGCCCCTGTATGCCCTGTGTACCCTTTAGCATGGGTGTGTAAACTTATTCTAGCCACTGTACACTGTCCTCGAACCAAAATGAAGCAACAAATGTACACAACCTATCGAAAGGTTTGGAAATTGCTTTTTTATTCACTTAGGATATACATCTTTTTAAATTATTTTCTTGAATCAGAACAAGAACGATGATTGACGTACAAAAATATAAAGAGAATTATGAAGTGCCTCGATGCCACATATACAACAGGAAAATATTTTACAGTAACAAAATCAAGTGTAAGGAAACAAAAGTTTCTCACATAAAACCACCAATGTATTAAACTTGACACTGACCAACTTTCTCAGACCATCTATCTACACATACCAAAAAACTCTCTCTCATCTTTTCAGGAACTTTACTCTTTAGTATAAAAAGTCATCTTCAGAACATTTTCCTCATCTATAATGTTTCTTTTGTAAAGGACAGAGTTTTGACTTTTCACCTCTTGTCTTGCTCTTTGTATTGCTACTTACTGTTCCCTCATTTAAACCAAGTACCCATGATGCACCACCTCAGCTTTGTGCACTCCCCTACCCTTACACACCTGGAGGATAACTATAAAAAAATATCAAGACTGCAAGTTCAAAACCACAACTGAAAGTTGGGAAAACACATTTGCAATGAAATAAAACTGATACTTATGAAAATTTGAGGTAAAGTTTGAAGTTTCAATGTTTGTCATGTTCAGTAATCTAAATATACATACAGACACAAAAAGAAGTCATAAAAACGCTCACTAGAAATCTATTTTACGTCTTCAAAAGGGAAATGATCACTGCTCTGCTTTTTACATGCTGGTAGGCTAATTACAGAGGGGTTTGATGCTTTTAAGCTACCCTGGTTCGGAACTGCCCAACATGACAATGTTTGGATATCTGAAAACAATATAAAACACTGTTGCACCAGCTATTTGTAAGTTCAAGCCTAGTAGTTATAATATAAGTCTTACTTGGTGAAGATTTTCACAAAACTAAATTAAAAGGGGTTGCATCCCACAAAGTGGTTCATATACAGATACTGGTTGTTATTTCTCCCAGAAACTGCCAGGTGTAACTGAACGTTGTACATAACATTAGCTAACGGAACCAACTAACAAAGCTAACGTTAGCTTGTAAATGTATGACACGTTCAGAATAAAGAGTAAAAGACCATATGTCATGTGGTTAAAACAACTGACCTGATACCTGGGAATTATTTTAAAATTTAAAGTCTAGTTTCACAAGTTACAACATGACTCAAATTACTTAACCAGATGTCAGACTAACTGACCGAATACCATTAGCTAGGTTAGATTAATCAGATATTGCATGAATACTAACGCTAAAAACATTATTTTAACATAAACAAACAAAGCGAAGTATTGCCTACATTTACAAAAGATTACTAGTTTAGTTTAATATATCGTTTGCCCACGTAAAACTATAATTTTGTGACGCTACAGTGATTTTCTTTAGCTTGGACTGAGCAGCAGATGCTTCATAGAGAGTTGTTACTAAGACATTCCTTAACTTTTAATGGTGCAACATGATTATAAATCACTAATTGGAAACCAACAACAAGTTACTTCATGCACAAACTTAACGATGGATTTACGAATAGCTGGTGCCACCTAATCCAAAACAGTGTTGAAAAATCGATTCCTCGTATCACCAAACCATCCAGAGAATTGCAGTTGGAAATAGCTGTTGAGTTTGTGTTTGACTCTCATGGAAAAGTAGACAAGTGGAGTACCACACAGTACACTGTGTTCATTGCTGGGGTTGTGACAGAGAAATCAAACACTTACCCCTGATTGTCTAATTTCTTAGCAATTGTTTGACAAATTGCACCATTTGACACCAAAGCAGGTTCAAAACAAATTTACACTGATTGGAAAAAAAAAAATGAAACCATACAATAATTGCCACCTGTCTTAAAGGCCTTGAAAATATGCAGTGTGTTCTCAATCATCTTGTAACTGTAAGATGAGGACTGACTGGCATGGATGTATTCTAAGAACTGGATCCAGCGTTTGAGGCAGCACCCTGTTCATTCCTATGAAAGTTGCTCGGTGGTGCATGAAGCCAACATTCAGCCAAAGCTGCGTATAAAATTACCCGTATGATCGGCACTGCTTCCGCACTGTGCGGCCCATAGAGCAGCTGCACTTGAGACTTCCAGTTAGGCACTCCGCTAACTTGGTTGGGGGTCAAAAGATTTAATTGTGCGGCTATCTAGACTTTTCAGATGTTATCGGACAGAATGGATCAAATTCTGATAGAGAAACAAATCATTATACAGGTTTTTTTTTATTTATTTTTTTTAAAAATGATCCATTTACAGATGTCTTTTGCCATGAACTGTAAGTTTATGGTAAAAAGTATTTTTGGGCCAGAGAACGTCACGTGATGGGCCGGGAGTCGTAATTCCACTGTTTGACCACTAAGTTCAATTTGCTTCAACACCCTGCTCACTTCCTGGGAACCTGGTAACTGGACCTAACTTAGATACTCTGTCCAGCGCAATGCACCAAGTAAACAGAACTCAGATCACACTGTCAAAGTAGGCAGTGCTGAGGAAATATGACTTAAGATTGTGTTACTGTGAGAGGTCCACTGTTTTTTTCCTGCTTCAAAACGGACCAAGAACCACCCCAACTTGCTTGTTTAGTTGCTCTGATTGATTGTAGGTCTATTCAATTGAGTGCAGAGGCATTTTGGTCTGCATCGTTGACAATGCCTCCTTCAAAATCTAAAATTAAGTGAGAGGTTCCAGACTGCCAGACAACTCTTAATAAATAATAATTTTTATTAATAAGTTTTAGTTTTTCCTACTTCATTGATGCCAAACAAGCTAACAAGAACCTGTTAGGAAACCTGTAAACACCCCTAACTCCTATATGATCTTAACCAAAGTATTCAAATTAAGTTCAACAGACATTAGGTTAAACAGGTCTTTAATTGCAGTGATCCAACATGGCTGAATATTTATTATTTCCTTTTTTCAAATATTCTCTAGGCAATCTGTTTTATGTCTGTGTTATGTCTGTGTGTGGAGTTATTACAAAGAGATAAACTGTTCAAACTATCTTTGGTCCAATTTTTCATATGCAGTTCTGAAATCCCCCCATCTAGCCAAGTCCACTAGGAAGACTGTGATATATAAAAAGCAAGTGCAACAGAGCCATATTAGAAAGCTTTGCATTGGTGTGAATGGTTTTGTGCACGCTCGGCTGAAATCCACCGCGCATGTCATCTTGACGTTTCTGTTACCTTCACTGAGGTTACAATCCAACCTGAAAGAACGCAAAGGCCACCAATTTGTCAGCTCTTGTATTAAATAAGACATTAACCATTGAAGTGCAGCTTTAAACTGCCAGAGGAAAGACTCCCTTTTTAAAGACTGCATCAGTAGAAAGTCTAAAAACACTCAAGGGAAATGTCACTAAAGGGTTCCCAGAGTGTCCTCCATGGCGACTATAGATGAACAGAGTGGGGTTTTTAGGGGCTCCGGGTATTACTTGAAGTATTTCCCTTTCAATGCGGGCCTTCCCAAGTTCCTTGTCCTCCAAAACAAATAGGATGATCATCAGGTAGCCCCCTCCCTGTGTGGTCTGGGCCCTACAGATCCTCAGTGTAGATGATACAGGGACTAGTATCCTCACTCGACTCAAGCTGCACTGTGGACACAAACCAGCGGCGGGAGCCCGTGGCGTTGTAGTTGAGTGTGGTGCGATAAGTGTTCTTGGCATGTTTCGGGTAGATAATGGTGGTGCTCTGGTAGCTGATGGGTTTCTGCCGCGGCTCCAGATACACCTGGGACTTATAGCGCTTCCAAGTGCAGTTTCGCACAGCCACCACTGTCTCGCTGAAGTAAGTGGGCGTGGGAACAGGGGCGCAGTAGACCTGGTCCCGGTAGTGCTTGTCGGAGTCGTACTTGACCTCGGAGTTGCACCTGGAAAGGAGAAGGTGACAACTTTGTAGAAGCACATCTACAAATGATCACTAGGTGGCAGTGTTGACAAGAGAATATTGATCAAAATAAGTGAACTGAGCCCCATGTTGAAACCAATACTATGTCTTTATGTGTCAATGTTCCCTTACTTGATTTCCTGCTCTGGTTTGGGGTTGACCTCGATGCTTTCTCCGAAGAACACGGGGTGCATGCGAGTCTTTGGGTCTGTGCCCGTGGAGTTCAGCAGCAGGTAGGGCAGCTGTGCAGAGGAAACACAAAAGAGTCACAATCTCACAAACACATCCATGAACTGCTGAACAGTTTGAAGCTAGCCTGCCAACGTGTCCATTCAAGTAAAAACATCCCAGAATGGTTGGGGGTTTCGGCAGAGCCAGCAACCCAAAGTTAAAGCACTGCAGTCTCCACCCTGTCCAGGAAAACCCACTCCTTGTTCCGCCCTTATTGGAACTTTGAATATTGGACTATTGCTACAATAATTAGACAAGAAGCACAGCAGTCAGGGCAGCATTTAAATTTAGATAATAACACTATATGTATGCATCCAACCAAATGAAGTGTTGGTGGTAAATCTCATTCGGGCCACAGCCTGTGATTGTGTGTCGACTGAATGTAGGCGCACAGATGTTGGGCCTACAGTAGTAACAGAAATGCAAAACTAATATTAATATGAGTCTGTGGAGCAGCTGATAGCCAGGCTGAGTGGAGAAGATGCTGTTAGAAGATGATAATCTCTTTTTGGTCTGCCAGCCTCCACAGGTGAACAGTCAAATGGAAAGACGGTCTCTAATCACAGACACATTCTGGGCCCTTGTCAAATATTTTTTATCCTATGTAAATTATGATTTTCATGGCTTCAAATGATCCAGCATGCAAGTGTGAGGGTGTCTCTCTTTCTCAGGTCTTAACCTGGCCATTGTCCCTACTCCACCTGTTTCAGCCAACATTCACATGCACAAATAGAGGCACAGTCTGGTAAGTTCTGAGGCATAAATAGTTTTTAAAACCAAAATATTAAGTTATAGGCCTGCAACTATTCCTTGTTTTCATAATCAATTCATCTGCCGGTTATTTTCTCGATCAATCGATTCATTGATTGGTTTAAAGAATGACAAATATAGACAAACATGCCCACCACAGGACCTTAAATCCCAAGGCATTTTGCCTAAAAAAAATCCCTCAGTTTTCTTTCCTTTGACTAACTGATTAATCTAATCAAATTTCTAATTGAAACAAACGAATATCAGTGCAATTATTTTCATGGGATTAATTCATGGGAGTTTTTGCAGTGCACCAGATGGGATACAAATATACTGTACTCAACTGACTGTAGGAACCAGGTCTGTTTTAGTACTGACCTTTGACTCTGAGTGGAGCCAGAAACACATCAGAACCAGAGATACTGTCTCACTCCGGAGCAAGGTTGTAATTGACCGTTTTCTTTGCATGTGTGTCTCTGGCCAATTTGAATGACCAAATGGCACACCGACCACAACTCTGACACCTCTCACATTACACAGGAGAGGCTGTCACATGCTGTTGTTTGGCCGCAGTTAAGCACACATGCCACAACAGGGGACGAGCAGGAACAGGCCAAGGACACAGCAGATCGCTGTGTGAAGCTCGTCTTACCTACAGCCTACGAACATCACCACACACTCTCTGAACGGTAAAGCTGAACTTGCCACAACTGCTAGTTTTGCCACGCTGGAGTGATCTGAACTGCAGGCCATCAATTACCTGCTGCTGATAGTTCACGACCTAAAAAACTGTATGTCTTTACCTCCGCTGCTCCGGCATGGAGAGCATCCTAGGTGTTTCTCTACGGTGTGTTCTGGCAACTTCTGCAAAGCAAACACTGGTGAATGGAGGGTAGGTCACCTCCAGGCAGTGGATCCCCCAGTATGCTTGCAAAGCATAAGCCCCCCCCCCCCCCCCCCCCGGAAGCATTTCTGCCCAGGAAAAATAGTCTGCAGCTGAGCAACCCACACAATGTACAATGCACAAAGCAGAGCTGCTGAGGGAAACGACAACTCAAACACACTTTTTGAACTGCTGGCTGTTTGGTGGAGTGAACTGATTTTACTTCCTGTGTTTGCAAAGACATTAATGCAAGAGCAGACAGTGAGGCCAATTTAGAAAAAAGTCCTCAGAGATCTGTCTCCTGTCTGTCTTCCTGTCTAGTCCTTGAACAGGACATGTACAGTACACAACCTTATACGGCTCTGAAACGCCCAAGATTACAAGACCACACTCATATTGTTCATGCATCGAGTCCATCTAGTTAACTTTCATATGGTAAGACAAGTATTTATTATCCCACATCTGCATAAATTTGACCCAGGTTTGAAAACAGAGGGTTACGTTCACGTTTAATTTAGAAGTGAGAGGTCATCAAACTCTTATGCAATGACCTGCAGCCGCTCTAACAAGCCACTGCACCCATAAATAGATTTGGAAAAAGAAAAAAAATCAAGCATGTGTTCCTCCCCTCGTACTGCTAACAGACATGTTAAAATGAACACTTTTGAGGTTTGATCCATACACACAGGCCCACAGACAGGATTAGAAATCTCAAAGGAGGAGCCGCTCCTATCAGGACTGATCTTTAAAAGGGAAATCACAAAGCAGAGCAGTCCTATTAATCTCAACCTCCAGAGGATTACAGGGTCTCTTTCTTTCTCTGTTTCAGAATTCAGCAAACCAATGTCACGCAACTCCCAGGATGCAGCACTGCATTTCTGAGGCCACCATTAAAAGCCTCCCAGACCTGCGCAGACATGTTCTTAAGGCTTTCAAAACTGGGAGGGACCTGGAAATGATTTTCAATCTAATCAGCTTCGTCATGTGTGACAAAAATCACTAATCATTTCAATTAACATAAATCTCAATTATCATAAATCTTATTTCCATATAATCGACTATGTAGTATCATGTCTGTCCACAGCTGATTTAGTACTCATATTGCCTTAGGGTGCACTGAATATTTAAATGGTGCAATCAAAGTACAGTTAAGTACGTATAGTTGGAAGAATCATGTAATTTCACCTTTAAGTTTACATTATGATTGCTAATGCCCATGAGTTATTTGAAGATTTCAGGAATTAATTCAAGAAAATTAACAAAGTTGTTAATAAAAGTTCAATTAAAAAAACCTATGGCTGGATTTTATTGGCCTATCGTTAGACTATTGTGTTTTTCTAAATGTTTCAGTTCTTTGTGTAGACTCACTGGTGTCCATGGTGGTTTGATGTGAGCTGAGACTCTGGCAGATATCTAATAGTGTTATTATGAACAGAGACTTTTTACTGACGACAAACAGCTCCTGTTTCTACTTTGTTTCTCCTGCTACCACATCCCCAGACATGGTGAATTAAACATTAATAAATCCAGCAGGATCCTGGCTTCCAGATGCTGATGTATGTTTTCGATTTAAGCAATCATTCATTTCTCATTCATTTTGAGACTCAGAAGTATCTACTTTACAGTATTCTCTCTGTTTCCTCTAACTTTAACTTCTATTCTCAGCTTTACATTTAGTGACTTTGGTGTCAACGTTCACAGATTCTTCCAAACGTCTAAACTCAAGTTAATATTAAGAAACCAGAGTCACAATTATTAATGCAAATACTGAAGCTTCTATACATTCTGAGATGCCTATCTTACATATACAGTAGGTTCCCAACTTGGGGGCTGGGACCGTCCTCAAGGGGTTGTCAATCAACCAGGATGATTAACAAATAAGGATATAAGAAAGGTCATGATGATTACCAAGGAAGGACAGGGAAAACTATTCAAAAGAAACAATCTGAGAATGAAATATCACTTTTTGTTTAAATAGCCCGTCAGTCAAAAACAAAAACAACATGTGAAGAAGGGCTGTGGACATGGTTTCACTTTTAAGGGTCACAGGCGAAATAAGTTTAGAAATACCGATCTATTAACTAATTTGCCTTTCGTTTCCGTTGAAGTGGATCCAACAGAGGATGCAGACCTGCAGCTGGAGGCTTATAGAGCTAAAACTCTGACTTACTGTACTGTGTGTTTTGTTAAGATTTTTCAGCCTTCTAATCGACATGGCTGACATGATGAACCCTGAAGAAGAAGAAGAAGAAGAAGAAGCCTAACACAAACTTTTTCATGACAGTCCCCAATGTAAATATATCACAGAGGACTACCTTTATGATTTTTACCGGCTATCTTGAAGATTGCGAGACAGAAACTTACACTAGTCATGCTTAAAGTGAAGTAACTAAGTGTTATAAAACTTTCGGACATCTTGCTGGGAGCCCCTGGAATCCTGGCAAGGACCCCTGGGAGTCCCTGTACCCCAGTTTGGAAACCCAAATGGGCCTAATCAGCTCACTGACTCTTATGACACCCTGTAGTCAGGGGCTGGGCCCAGCTGAAGCACTAAACATTTTTACTGGCTTATTGAGGGCCAGTGACATCTTCAGCACAAGTGCAAGTTTGCAACTAAGGAATTTCTGACAGAGAAAGAGAGAAAGAGAGCGAGCGAGAGAGAGAGAGAGAGAGAGAGAGAGAGAGAGAGAGAGAGAGAGCTTCCAGATGTTGTGTGAGTGGAACTGAAGTGAAATCTGTTTCTGGCCAGATACTAAAATGCTCTCAGATTTTTTAGTTTCTCTCACAACAGCGTCATTATTTAGCCATTAGGTCTTTGTATCATTTAATTCAGAGTGTCAATGAAGTGACTGAACGCACAAGTACTCTGGACACAAAACAGAGCCGAGTCACTGCTTTCAAATTACACAATTGTTTCAAATCATGAAGTAAATCCAGCGGTGTGTATCTTACCAGTTTGCCTTCCCTGCTTTCCTTTTTATAATATCCATGATGACTTTCGACGGGCGTCGTACAGCTGCTGGAGCGCGACTCGTTCAGACCCGGAGAGAGTGAGCAGAAGGGCGGACTGGGACTGGGAGGCAACCCCGAATCCGGACTGTCGAGTAGCCCTTCCCGGTTCTTTCCTTTCAAGCTATCATCCATCGCTTGTAAATGTAGGTGCCCCACCATTTCTGGGACGACTCAAGTCAAAAAAACACCCCAGACGAAGTCGCACTGGCAAGTTGAGCGCTCCTGCGTCGAAAAGAAACAATCCTCCTGGGCTAACTTTTTCAAGATGACTTCTGCAAGCAGCGAAGAGGAGAAGAAAATTAGGAGATATTAATTTAGTAATTTCCCATACACTGTGGACAGAGGGATATGAATTCAGCATTTATTTCTACCAGCCTTTAACTTTACTGTACCTGCGCGTCGTGAAGTATCCAACTTTAATCCCGAAATATATTCCAAAGAGGCGTCCCACATCAACCACAACTTTAAAGGAAATCCAGACTTGACACCAAAGTGAAGTATTAATCTTAATTTTTAAAAAAAGTAACTAAAACGGAGTAAAACTCGCGCAACAACAAAAAATCGACCGTGCGTCAGGCACCGATCGGGAGGAGAGCGCCTCTACTCGGCTCTGACTGTGTGTGTGTGTGTGACTGAGTGACTGAGTGTGTGAGAGAATGTGTGTGCGTTCTCCAGTGGAGAGCTCCTTCTTAATGACCCAGCCAGGCTTTTTTTGTACCTGGATCCAGTCCAGCCCTCATGATCTGGATAACTTCCATGTACAACCGACAGGGGCAAGCACGTCCTCCTCGCTCTGCTGGAACTGTGTGTTTATGATCTGGTGAAGTGCCCTTGAGCAAATTACCAAAATCCTGGTCTCGCATTGCCAGACATATATCCACACCTGTTTGAGCTGTTGGTTTGGTTAAGTCAATATTTATAATTAGAACTTAGTTATTAATTAGTTAATAATTGGCAAATTAAGCTTTAGTGCAGAACGTTTTGATATTAATGAACATCTGTTACATTCAAGCCATTACCAAATGAGTTGCTACAAAGCTAATTAAGACTAGCTTTACTAAACTCTCTGTGTCTTTAGAACAGCAGAAGCCTTTCTTCATGTGGATGCCATGACAGTGTTGTGTCGTCACTTAGAATTCCTCATGGGAGAGACATAAACTACGCACTATAGCTTTGATAAGATACCGCTTCTCATAACAACAAGTTTTTACATACTGTAATAATAATTAGGGCTGGGACGATATGCTTTTGTCCCGATTCGATTCTGTGAAGATACATCAGTGCCAATTAGATTTGTATTGGGGTTTTAATTTATTGTGCTTTCAGAAGTTAAGTTGATTCGACAGTATTGAGTATTATGATTTTCTTTACCTTCTTTAACGAAAATAAAAGTTGACTAATGCATTTCTGGAGATACATTTATCATGAGACATTCATGAAAACTTATTGTTCTCTAAAAAGAATGCACATCACATGTCAGTCAGTCAGTCTGATATTTATTTCATTTGTAAAGAAATACAGATATGTATTCTCTGCAATTTTTTGCTTTCAGTCTGTTTTGCTGAAAACAAATTATTGTAGTTGCCATCAGCGGTACCGTATGAACAGAAAGTATGTAGGTGAGTAATTGTTTTTTTTTTTTAAGTCGCAAGAAAATCATGATACATACGATTTCCCTCCACCCCTAGTAATCATAGTCATACAACTAATGACTGATTAGTAGTTAGTAGTGGTAAAACTATTTATTTTTAGCAGATAGTAATCAGTTAATTAGTAATTCATTAGTAAATAAGAGTTACTAACATGTCAATTCATCAGCGCAATCAGTTATTAATTACATAATTGTCAATATTTAATAGTTAGTTATCATTTTCCTACGAATTAGTTAATTATTATCAGTCAATATTCAATCCATTGTTCTTCATAATTTAGTAGTTAGTTTAATTGCTTAATTATCAGTTGATATTACTATTCATAATTAGCAGTGAGTTTCTGATTTTTTCTTCCTTTTTACCTTATTCCTCTTTTGTGTATTTTGTGGACCTCATTGTTGTTTCCTATTTCCTCTAGATCTACTTTGAAATGGGGCCTTTTTCCCAGTGCCACCCATGGGACAAACATTGTGTTTTCAGACTTTAATAATTGGAAATGTGTCCAAAATGACGGTGTCCTGGGTGAACTTCTAGCTTCATTTGTAAATATATACAGTATCTTTTTAAATTTAACTTTTATGCAGGTCTCATTGAGGTTAGAAATCTTGCTTGAAAGCAGATGTGGCCCAGACTACAACATAAAAAGATGCAAACCAATTGATAAAAAGTCAGACAATGGATAAAACAATAATTAAAACTGACATCAATACTAAAAACAGACATTACTAAAATTACGTCAAAAATGTTTTTAAAATGTTTTTAAAATGTTGCCTAAAACAATGTAATTCATCACATCAAACAACAAATTGTGTGCCTAAGAAAAGCTTTAAGGTGCACCGCCACAAGTGTTTCATTACTTTGTGGTAATTTCTGAAGTTCTACCATGGACTCTGTAACATTTTTTGTGGAAAAAAATGCCTTGGTTACCTTTTATTAAGCCATCAGTGTGATATAGAAAGCCTGCAGAAAGACTCGATTTGTGCCAGTTCTCATTAATATTCAATGAGCTAAGCTGTTTGACTCTGATTGGCTAACAGCTAGCCAATGAGAGACTGGCTATGTTACCCAGCACAACTGGGCGAAGCCATGAAAAGTAATGAGTACAGGCAACATGACAACTGACCAGCTTTTGTAATTGGACTGATTTCTCCGCTTACTTCTTTTCAGTGGCCAGAGCTGCCAGAGGAGGAAGCAGTTCATCTTCACATTCACAACACAACACAAAACACAAGTAGAAACGGTTTTGTGTGACAGGGCACCTTTAAGTTGAAAGTCCTAAACTACTACAAAATATTACAGACATAACGTTTATGAAGTGCCTCTGAGAGAGAAGCTCCACAGCTATACAAAACGTAACATCTGCAACATCTGCATTATGTTAATTATTTCCACGTGCATCAACATGTACAGTATTTGTTAAATTTTTTTTCATTCAGGAGCTTTATAACAGACTACAAAGTGTTAAAATTAGCCATATAATTGCACTTAGTAAAACCAAGAACCTGTTGTAAGCTATCGAGAAAAAGAATAGATCCAGAAGTTATTTAACTTTTACAAGATGTAATCCTGCTGTGCGAAAAAAATAAAATAAAAATAAAATGATTAAAGCTGTTGTTTAGTTTCTGTCATTTAAGAAATCATCATGTGAAGCAATTATTTTTGGTTCAGAAAATCTAATCACTGAAAGGATTGTTTTTTAATTTTAAGATTATTTTTGGGCTTTTCCACCTTTATTTGATAGGACAGGTGGGTGAGAAAGGAGAAGACATGCAGGGAATTGTCACAAGTGAGATTCAAATCCCAGACCTCTGCGTCGAGGCATAAACCTGTCAGTATATGTGTGCCCGCGCTACCCACTGAGCCAATCTGGCTACACTGAAAGGATTATTAAAGGATTACTACAGTTATTTTTCACAAGGCCCATGTGTACACACAGTATGTGTGTGTGCATGCGTGCGTGTGTGTGTGTGTTTGTGTGTGCCTGCCTAGTATATTTCAGGACTGGGTGGAGATGGGTGGGAACGCTGTGCATCCACCAGTTACTAAATGTGTGCTTGGTGCACAGACACACACACACACACACACACACACACATACACACACACACACACACACACACACACACACACACACACACACACACACACACACAAACACACACACACACACACAGAGCAGACAAAACAGACCTGAGTGAACACATGAGCAGACAGCAGTCATCACAGCATGCAGAGGAGAATTGAATCCTTGTTGATGGTTCCCTTCATGTAATGTCTGCGCTTTCTGTTCGTACGGTTAATCTTACCAACAGCAGCTATGCCAAAAGAAAAATCAGAGCACACATAGGAGCCAGTGCAGAGCTGCACAGAGCTGAACGTGTGTCTTGAGTGGTTGATTGTATCTTTGATGGTCCACCAGCTCTCCATGGTGATTACCACAGATTGTTAGGAAACCATGCGTGATGTTTTTTGTCTTTTTTCAGTTCTCATGAAAACTAAGATAACTCTGTGTTTGCCTTTGTTGTCTGGAATATACACTTAATTGCATGCCTGTTAAGCTTGTGGAGCTTTAATGTTGTTTGCCAAATATTGTTTTCCCTCCTCTGTGTTATTTACATGAAGCCGCAGCAGTAGGCCGTGGAGCGGTGCTGGGAGTTTTACTGGAGTTCCCCGTGTCAGGTGTATTTTTGTGTCATCATGTCCACCTTAAAGAGCCCATCATGTTGATCCTCAGGCATTCAAGGGATTAGTGTTAAGATCTGGTACAGATTAGCCATAAAATACTGGGACAGTGTGTTTGTGGGTGTAGGCATGTCCGTTTTTCCAATAGAAAGTACTTATTTTTAAAAACGGTTGACTTTTTTTTCTGTGGCGTAACTGTGATATTGTTTCTATAAGATCTGTTGCTGTTGATTTTTTTATTGAATTTTAAGCCATGATAGCAGTGATGTTTACATTCCCCAGAAGATCATTGTAATCGCTCTGTTGATACCTTCATTGTAGCTGTGTTTTATTTTTAGCACCAGTGTGCTTTGATACAGCCTCACGGAGCTGCTAGCATGGCTGTAGACTCTTTGTTTTGATTGTTATATAAGGACAACAATTGAAATTCCATTCTTCGCCATTGTTACGTAGTGCAGGAGCAAATCTTTGAGACGGATATCTCAAAACTTGGCCAAATAAAACCAAAACTGAGTGCATGGCTAGATACCTCAAAACAAACAAAACAATTGTATTTTTGTTATTTGGATGAATTCACCACAAGGGTACTGAGAACATACTGTTCTGTTGTTCTTTCAATGGAAGAAAACATTGTACCTTCACAAATAAAAACACATCATAACCTCTATGTTTATTAAAAGCATGTTGCTGGACACAAGTCTCTTCCACGTTCTCATTTTCATGTGACAACTTTGTTTTTTTTGTAGTTTGCATGTGTCATCATCCATCACCTTGGTTTCACTCAATTAGCAATAGACTCACTGTAGCTCTGAGTTGGTGACAGTTTTTACAAACAAACGGAATTTTTGACCAGGCTCACTTAATGTTTCCTCCATGTGCTCTAATCCATCACAGGTTCAAGGAGATGAATTATTATTAAAAAAACAATGATGGCTGTCTGCATACCGTTTTTTATCCTTTTCATTCATTCAGCAAAGGTGCTCTGACGCTGTATATTAAACCTAGATTAGATTAGATTAGATTAGATTAGATTATACTTTATTTATCCCACGACGGGGAAATTCGTCGTTACAAGTAGCAGCATAGCAGCAACAGCAAAAAACAGAAAAACAAAACAATAAACACACAAACAAGTAAGCACGAAAGAAATACAAGGCAAGAAATACAAGGCAGAAATACAGGCAAGAAATAGACAATGAAAATATGGTAGACTGAGTAAGTAAAATGCCGTCAAACAAAAGGAATTTTAAAGTGCGGTTGCCATGATAAGAGAAACAATATTGCGGTGTAAGTGACGTTAAAAATTAAGTTAAGTTGAATGTGTAATTAGAGCAAAGAAGCAGAGTCGGTAGCATAATTTAAATTATATTAACCTGAGACCCTAACATATTGAAAAGTAAGTACTTGCAATAAAATAATATAAATACCAATATTAACCAACCTATGACCTTTCCATCATGGATGGTAGGTCTGGGACCTTATGGAACAGACAACCTTTACAATTAGCCCTAGTGGTCGTCCCCATTATGTGGGAGTTGATTAAAGAGTTCTGCAATCAGGATTCTGTTCCTGAGAGCTTTGAGATCTCAGGAGGCTTTGAGGCAGACACAGAGGGGGAAGGACAGCCAAGCTGTCTGCTGATAATTCATTTTTAGTGCTCCATCATCCTTCCCCCTCATAGGGCAATCACTCACATCCTGCCATACACACACACACACACACACACAAACACACAGACACACACACACACACACACACACAGACACACACACACACACACACACACACACACACACACAAAACACAAATACACAAACATTGTGTGCATCGATGCAGAAATTCACACACATACACAGAGATATGGAGACAGTCACAGACAAACACACACATTCCTGATCTGCGGAACTCTCTGGCTCAGTCTCACTGCATTCACATAATGTTGCCAAGCCAGCTGTGCGAATTGGGTCTGGAAAAGAGGATGTGTGTGTGTGTGTGTATGTCGGTGTGTGTGTGTGGGGGGGGGGGGGTAGTAATACAGGTGTGTGTGTGTGTGTGTGTGTTTGTTTACATGCAAGAGAGCGAGTGAGACAAACAGACACAGAAAGAAGTACACTACCAGTTTTTCAAGTCAGTGTTTTCAGTGTGAGGTACACATATATAAATTTTCTCGAGGTGTGCAGTGTGCCGTGCACATTGGCGTGTGCATGTGCCGTCTGGAATAGCTCTCAATGTAAACAAACCGCAGAGAGGCCAACCCTGGCAAGGAGCTTGTTTTGAGCCGGCGGGGACGTCACTGTGGTTTCCACACACACAGCGCTCTTCTTCAGACTCCCAGCCATGAATCGTCTCCATCTCGCAGATAGGTGACCATTCTCCAGTTTGCTTTTCACACAATGTACACATAAACACTAGCCGCTTGTTCAGCATGCTAACGTGACCCGCACACCTCTGCTCTGTTCTTCTTGGCCTGCTTTGAAAAGAGTTTTGAATATGGTTTGACTTAATGATGGATGAGCCTGGCAGATTCAAAATATGCCATCCAGACTGGAGTTCAAACCATAATGCACCTCACTTCTCTGGAGCCTGGCTGCATCTGGTTTTAATGCGTGGAGACCCTTGCCTGGATGAAGGAAACAGTCCTTTTAACTCCCTCTCTATCACCACCATGCCTTTTCTCCTCCCTCACTTCTCTCCCAATCTCCTTGTCTATGGAGATAGACGGTCCAATGCTGCCACCAATCACAACATCACCAGACCATGTTAGATCTGAAAACAACTCTAAATGGCTGTCTATAAAATTGCTCTCTGGGTTATTGATGATAATATTACTCTTGCCCTGTTTGCAAAGTACATTGAGTCACTCAAAACCATGCTCATTCAATAAACGTATTTACTGCCTCCTTACTGCAGTTCAAGCCTAACATTGCTTAAAGAGTGACATGCAAAATCATGGAGTAATAATTTATAACATGTTGTTTAAAAAATGACTATTTGCTGAACTTATACAGTATTTCAAACTGATATAATTTAGTATTATTTCAATCCATTTAATCTATTTACTCAAGTATCTAGTGGGTGGAAATGAAATGTACTCTGACTAACATATACAAAGGGGTTGTCAATGAAAGAAAAACCTCTACATTAAGTTCATGGAACAAATCTTCAAAATACATGGGCCACACTAGCTAACCAACTGGAATCTTCTTTACTTAAATACTTGTAGCCTACCAAAAAAAATAAACGTTCCCATCAGCTGTAGCTGCTTTTTGTTTAATGCTATTTAGCATGCTAATCTGTTAAACTAAGATGGTGAATGTGGTAAACATTATAGGTCTACCTTCTTAACATCAGCATGTGAGCGTCTTGTGAGCGTGTTAGCATGCTAGCATTAGCAGTGCCAAATCACAGTCTGACAGAGCTGCTATCGTGCCTGTAGTCTTGCTTCCCTTGTTTGCAGGAAGTAACGATACATTTCATGGGGTGAAAGATAAATTGGTTGTTAGCATTACTAGCTGGACGATCAAATGCAAGAGTCCTGGATCTTGCAAATTAATAATCTTAAATTCCACACTTTAAACGTCACAGAAAACCGGTAAAGAATATATTTTCTCCTCTGTCTGTTACTACATTTCACTACATTCCAGTTTAATTTGTACCAGTTTAAATCTCCTGCACATGAATTAGCGTGAGCGTCTTGGGGTAATAAGGTTGTAGTTTGCATGTTTTCCACAGTTTTATTAGTTACAAACCATTGCCACGGATCACCTGCCTGCCCTGCACACTCTGTGACCTCCTTGCTGAGACCTCCCCGAGGCTCCACAGCTGTTGGCCTTGCATGCTAGCAGCTCATCCATTCTCAGCTGTAATCAGTGATTCACCTGCACGCAGCTTCCTCTGACATTTCACTTCCTCTCAGCTTTGTGTAAACTGTGAATTGGTAAACACAAGAATGGGTTTTGTTTAATGTGTAACAGCCAGTTATGTGGCTGTCTGTATTTACTGACATACTCAGATTTAGTGTGTGGATCTACATATGAATCTACTCTGTTTGGGTGAATATGTTGAGATCATGTAAGCCCATAAAACCTTGTCAAAGAAATCAACTTTGTGCACAGACTGTCAATAGCCAGTTGGTGGTACGGTTGGTGCACATGAGTCACAGATCTGTCAGACAAATACCAGGGAGTGGGAGTGTCAACAGTATCCACCCTGAGAAAAAAGAAATGTTGACTGAGATACAATCTGTGCTTTGTCAGTTTGTCGATTCTCTGTGTTATTTATTGACTAAACAAGGTGTACAGTGGTCACAGGGAGAGCCAGGCTCAGCAGGGGAGCAAACACAGCCATGTGAGCGAGTCGAAGAAGACAAGAAAGGTCACGGCAGGGGTAGAGGACAAAGAGATAAGAGCTGTTTATGTTTCTTGTCCCATTCATCTCCATCGAGAAGCATTCATTTCCACACGTAGAGAGAAAAGGCCCTGCTCTTTGCCCTGCTCTCTGTGTTTTTAAAGCGTAAACAACACCCACTCTCGGGTCCTGACAACAGCCCTGCCTGTTTGCTCAGTGTGTTTGCTCAGGACTGTGGTTTGGGTTTGCGTGTTCACAGGTAGTTCAAAGAACAAAATCAAATGCAACAATTTGAGATCTGTGTCACTGTGACAGCAGCTCACCACAGTAATGTAATATTTAATACCCTGCAATTAGACCGTAGTAATTTAGTCCCCCGTTAAACAAACAAGCTGTGACTTTCTCTTCAGTGACAGAGGGATGTTTTCTGGACAATATGTTTTCACCGTGAAGCTTCCTCTCTGTGAAGTTGCCTCTGCCCTGCGGAATAGTTTGATCTTTGGCTGGTTGGTACACCCAACGTCCATCTCCAAGTGATTTGTGCTTCACTCAGAGTTCACAACTTGTCTTCTGCCAAACTGAGAGCAGCTCTAGTGCTCTGCCATCAGAGAAGGTTGTTTTTCCCATGGTGCCTTGTGTTTGCCTTCTTGCCTGCAGGGATATAATGACAAGCATGGACCACCCATGTCTGCTTTGGCCTGAATGTTATTTAAGGAATTCCCCCAGCTTTAGTGTGCATGTGTGTGTGCGTGTGTGTGTGCGTGTTTGTGCATGTGTGTGCATGTGTGTGTGTGTGTGT
>NC_045737.1:23275784-23282347 GCF_008692095.1 Etheostoma spectabile | reverse complement strand
GTGTGTGTGTGTGTGTAAGTGTGTGTGTGAAAAACCATAAGCCTTAGTTTATGTCTGCATGCATGCTTAAGCCAATGTGATGAACCTTTATTTTGAAAGGTTGACATAAAGTCTTAAAGTGCTTACACTGTAATAGCTGGTGAGGATTGATCATTTTCACATTTTATTGCACAAAGCAAACATTCATTCAAAAGTTGATGCTAATATCATTCTTATAATTGGTTCTTATTATAATTGACTGGGAGTGTTGGTGGAAAACCAACTTTATATATTTATATATCTAATGGTAATTACCACTGAAGTCATGTTGTAATAAATTATTACAACTACATTACACTTTTAATAAAATGAGACAATTTAACACATAATCATCTTGTTACAAATTTAAATTTAAATTCCTAAGCAGTAAAACACACCTTTTCTGAATTCAATACACTACTACAGCGACAGCTTCTCTCAAGCTGGTACGACTTGTAGCTTATGGTGGCTAAGGTTGGCTAATATAAGTGAATGTTGGGTAAATATAACTTGCTAACTTTATGCACAGGTCTCTACTGTTACAGTAGTTTAGCATTTTAGCTAAACGCTAAATAATAGTTAAGCATTTAGCATTATCTCATAAATGCCACTTGTAGCCGCAGTGGAAGCTGTTTAGCAAAAGTGACATAAGCCTGGATTGTTTATAGTTCTGAAAGCATTCACAGGATGAGTTATGGTTGTCGACAAATGTTTACAATTCCCTTATATCTGCTCAATAAGCCATTTATTAACTGTTAAACTTAGGAATACTTAATAAAGAGAGTTCAAATAAAATGATAACTGTTTGGATTGCTTCTTTTGTTTTAAGAAAGCCACTGCTGAGTTGAAGTGGAATAACTGAAACAGTATGATCTAAGATTTGCCAAAATCTTCTCTCTCACTGGGTACAATGTTACATTCAGCATCACAGATCTATAATCAATCTCAGTGCCTCTGTCAAAAGCAATCAACATTATTGTGCCCCCCCCCTCTCTTTCTCTCTGCAGAGTCTTGAAAGACAAAACAGAGCAGAAGTCAGAGGAGGTGCTGGGTGAACAACAAGGGGCAGTTTCCAGGAGCTTCCCATTCCCCAGGGGTCAGACAAACTGCTGTGGACGGCAGTCTGCACCCTGGCGACGAAGCCCTTCCTGGCTCGGCTGGTTTCCAGGGACACAAACTGCTGTCCATGTGTTTCCTTCTGCAGTGTCAACGCCGTACATGTGTTTCTAACTTGCTGAGCATCCTGGGTGAGATGTTTATGAAGCCTTTTGTGTGGGGAGGTTCACTCTTGATCATGCAGAGAAACTCAGGACGCTGGATTTATGGGAAATGTGGTCTAAATTTAGAAAAAACACTAGCGTGCATTGACAGCGCAACACGTCGGAAAACAATTGGCATTGACCTCAACAGCACTGGGTACGTGTATGAGGCCAGAGCCACACGGAGGGCAATGGCCATTTTAGCCTACATCACTCACCCACTACTCTCTGAGTTTTAGATACCTGAGATCAAAAAATTGCAAATGTATATTACGTGTAATTTTGCTGGTTCTTTTAACCAAAGCAACTTCCAATTGCTACATATGTCAGAGGCTGCAGGCCTCTGGAGCAACTATGGGTTAAGTGTCTTGCTCAGGAACACATTGGTTGATACTGGGAGTTGAACCCAGATCTCCCACTCTAAAGGCATGTATCATATCCACTGCGCTATCACCACCCCACCACCATGTTGGCTACTTGTTGTGAATCAAATTCCCCCTTGGGGACATTAAAGACCTTTCAATTCAATTCAACTAGAGAAAAACAGAAGAAAAGTCAGAAGAAATCCAATTTGAGTTCATCTTTATGTTGAGTTGTCACACCACACAGTTTCTTTCTCCCTCTTTGTCCTCAGATTGTTTCGTCATCATTTAAAATCAATCAGTTTCACTTAGCCTCTCCTTTACTTACTCACCCACTTTCTTTCTGTCTCTGTCCTCGCCACTAACATCTTCTTTTTTTCATCTTCAGTCTGACTTTACCTCTTCAATGAAGTGCTGGCCTTTGACCTCTCGGAGATGGACCTCTTTCCGCTGATTGATGCCTACTTCCTTTCTCTTCCATCCCGGCCCAGTCCTGTCATGTGAAGTGGGTGGCGAGTTAACGTCTGCATGTCCATCTGTGGTTTCCAGCACATGTCAAATTATATATCTTTTGTTTGTCATCTGATAGCAGAAGGCTGCAGAGCCTTGCTTTCTAGTTGCACATAGGAATGGAAAGGTGTCTGGAAAAAACCCTGCCAAATAACAAAATGAAAAGAAAGCAAAATCTATCACGTTTTCAGCTCAGGGATCCAAATGAAAACGTCTTCACCCTGCTGGAGATGTGTCATCTTAACCACCCCAATCCAGAATCACTTAATGTCAATGGAAATCTTTTGAAAAGTGAGAGACAGACTGTTCAATGATTAGAGAATTGATCAGCGCTGAAAGTGCCTTGAGGCTCTTGCTGTTGATGGTAGACTTGTGAATCAGACTGCTCTGCCGTGACACATGCTGACAGAGGTTCTTGTTCTCTGCAGCCGCTGTCTGGCCTTCGGGCCTCAGAGACAATACTAGCCGCAACGCACTCATTCATGCACAAACACATGCACACACACACACACATCTCTGAGCTGTTGCTCAACACAGCTGTAGTAAACAGGCTGTGTTTAAATGGCCGTGTCTCAACTTCGCACACCGACAACACACCACACACACACACACACACACACACACACACACACACACACACACACACTAACACTAGCTCACGTACATAAATAGGAAACAAATGGAGACATGCACGCAGTGGGCGTATGTGCATTGCCACACCAAACGCTTGCCACAACTTGTTAGACCGAATCAAACTGCACTCTTGCACACTCAAACACAACATAATAACATGAACCTCTTTGCCACAGAGCTCAGAGATTATTATTATTATTATTATTATTATTATTGTTATTATTATTATTTATGCAGGGAGGGGCAATTGAGAGCAATCTCTTGTTTCCAATGACGCACTGATTACATGCCACATAAAATTACAATACATTCACAAATTACTGAGCATTGTAATTCATATACAGTTGCAATTCACCTTACACACATAAAAGAATTACAGAATGTCAAAAAACTCAAAATGCACATGTACATTCAGTATCCATGACTTTCTAAAAAAAAAGTGATTAAATCGAATCAGGCTGTTCACTTTCATTAGAAACTGCAGGTTTTTTCCATTTATGTGGAGCATAATATTCAAATGCAGTTTTGCCTAATTCTGTCCTAATAAATGAAATATTTAGGACCAAGGAATCACTAGTGCGAGTGCCATGGTGATAGGATTTAAAAACTTGTTAAATATAAAGGCAACTTTTCAAGCATGGCTTTGTAGATAAATAGGTTGCAGTGTTGCTCCCTTCTTAGAGCCAAGGAAGTGCAGCCTATGTTTTGATAAAAGAGAGTGGTAGGTACTAAATCCATCACCAGATTTTAATCTTATGAGTAATAAACATCTCATCAAGTGGCTTCAATGTAGAGGAAGCCGCATGCATTTAATTGATATCCCCGTAATCTAAAACTGATAGGAACATAGCTTGAACAATCTGTTTTCGACATGTTCGGGTGAAGCACCATTTATTTCTGTAAAAGAATGCCAATTTTGATGTACAGTAGTGTGGAAGTACAGTAAATAAGTGGTGCATTTGCTGCATGAACACAATCTGATCAAAAAGACAGATTTGGATATTTTCTACATTAAACACTTGCTCGCTGCTGAGAGATTCTCTGCTTGATTTCAGTTGATTATAGTGAAGGATGTTTTACAGTCAGTTTCCCACAAATGTAATAGTGTTTCTCTCATTACTCACATCAGGGTTTCATATCATGTTCTTTGAAGAAGAAGCAACTACAGGCAATTATTAAATACTACACCAGAATACATACACCTGAACAAAAACAAATATGAGGAAATTCAATGCAGCAGCTAACATGCAGACAGCTGACCCTATTTTTCTTACAATCTACCGAGATATTGCACCAGTCAAATTAACAGTGCCATCATTGTCAGTGTATACTGCAAAAACATAGATAAAACTTGGATTTAATTCTTTGTAATTGACCAAATAAGTACACAAGTCAAAACAAACACCAAGGGTGTCTATACTTGTTCAACATTTAACCCTATTGCTTTATTACTGCAATAGCAAGATTTGCTTTACATGAGAGAGCAGGCTAAGGCTGGAATTACAGTCCCGCAAAGATACTTAACGTAAACGTACCAGTGGATCTTTGCAGACAAGGGTGTTATGGGTAATCGTAGGTTGCAGAGGTTTGAGAAAATGTATGTTCCCATTCCCAGTGAAGCATGTTCTAGCCTTTAGACTTATCAACAATGAGATCATCAATTATCTTTTATCTCTCTTATTATCTTTTGTTAGTAACAGAGAGTCTGAGAGAACTTGAGATAAAACAGGAGTGGAACATAATGATTATAGAGGGAGAAAGATAGAATTGTTAAAACATAGTTTAAAACAGTAAAGCATAGTTTATATAGTACTAATAAACCAGGACAAACATCTAACAGAAGATGAAGAAAACAAAACCAGTGCAATTAGTATTTGATATAAAGAAATGATCATATGTTAAATTAATTTACTGTAGTATACAAAATATACAAATGGTACAGCTCTGACGTTATCGCTAGAAACAATAATAATTCACGTGCTTTGTTTGCTACTGTTGATAGGACAACCCCTCCAGTACCAGTAGCATCTGAACTTATTTCTATCAAGGCCTGCACTGACTTTGCCTCCTTCTTCAAAGACAAAATTCATAAGATTAGACAAATAGTCAGTGCCTCCATATCAAGTACAGGATATGAGTTGTCACAGTGTTCAGGCAAAACTAATTCCAGTATGACAGAATTTAATCAACCATAAAAACCTCGAGGACATTATACAACATCTGAAAACCTCCTCCTGTTGCCTTGATATTCTACCAACAGGTGTTTTCAAAAATGTTTTCAATTGTTTGGCTTCTGATCTTCTACAGATTGTGAACACGTCTCTTCTTTCAGGTATCTTTCCACAGGCCCTGAAAACTGCAGTAATCAAGCCAAACTTAAAAAAGAACAACCTGGACACGTCACTAATGAGCAACTATATGCCAATATCAAACCTTCCATTTTTAAGTAAAATCATTGAAAAAGCGTTTTTTCAACAACACAGCCTTTTGTCACTAAACAGTTTTGATACCTTTTTAGTCGGGTTTTTGACCACACCACAGCACTGAGATGGCTCTTGTCAAAGTCTTTAATGACATCTTAGTCTTAGTATCACTTGATCTCAGTGCCGCATTTGACACGGTTGACCATGACATATCACTAGACCGATTGGAAAACTGGGTTGGCCTTTCTGGCTTAGTACTAAACTGGTTGGAATCCAACCTAAAGAATAGGGACTACTTTGTGTCACCATATTTCACTGTTGGTATAATGTTCTTTTTATGAAATGCAGTGTTCCTTCTACGCCAGATATACTTGGACACACACCTTCCAAAGAGTTCCACTTTTGTCTCATCGGTCCACAGAATGTTGTCCCAAAAGTCTTGGGGATCATCAAGATGTGTTGTGGAGAAATTGAGACGAGCTTTGATGTTCTTTTTGCTCAGCAGTGGTTTTTTCCTTGGAACTCTGCCATGCAGGCCATTTTTGCCCAGTCTTTTCCTGATGGTGAAGGCATGAACGCTGACCTTAACTGAGGCAAGTGAGGCCTGCAGTTCTTTGGACGTTGTTGTGGGGTCTTTTGTGACCTCTTGGATGAGTCGTCGCTGCGCTCTTGGGGTATTTGGGGGGCGCCGGCCACTCCTGGGAAGGTTCACCACTGTTCCATGTCTTCGCCATTTGGATAATGGCTCTCACTTGGTCACTGGATTCCCAAAGCTTTGGAAATGGCTTTATAACTACCCTTTCCAGACTGATAGATCTCAATTACTTTCTTTCTCAATTGTTCCTGAATTTCATGGGTCTCGGCCATGATGTGTAGCTTTTAAGGATCTTCTGGTGGACCTTACTGTGTCAAGCAGCTCCTATTAAGTGATGCCTTATTGTGAACAGGTGTGGCAATAATCAGGCCTGGGTGTGGCTGGAGAAATTGAACTCAGGTGTGACAACCACAGTTTTGTATGTTTTAACAAGGGGGGCAATCACTTTTTCACACAGGGCCATGATGGTTTGGATTTTTTTCACCTTTAATAATAAACACCCTTCTTTACAAATTGCATTTTGTCTTTACTTGTGTTGTTCCTTGACTATTGTTTAATTGGTTTGAATGGTTCTGCAAACCGTATTTGACAACACGCAATAGGAACAGGAAATGAGGAAGGGGGCAAACACTTTTTCACACCACTGTACATGCTTTCACTTGCTCAGATTATGGAAAACAACAAAATAAATTACCATAGTTATGCGGATGACACACAAATTTACATAACTTTATCGCCAGGGGACTATAGTCCACTACAAAAA
>NC_045737.1:23270293-23275774 GCF_008692095.1 Etheostoma spectabile | reverse complement strand
GACTAAGTGCATCGAACAAATTAACAGCTGGATGTGCCACAACTTTCTGAAATTGAATGAAGGAAAAACTGAGGTGGTTGTTTTTGGAGCAAAAGAGAAAAGATTAAAAGTCTGCGTTCAGCTTCAAACAATAATGTTAAAAACAACAGACAAAGCTAGAAATCTTGGTGTAGTCATGGACTCTGACCTGAATTTTAACTGCCACATTAAGACAATTACAAAGTCAGCCTATTACTACCTTAAGAATATATCAAGGGTTAAAGGACTTATGTGTCAACAAGATTTGGAAAAACTTGTCCACGCTTTCATCTTCAATAGACTTGACTACTGTAACGGTGTCTTTACAGGTCTCCCTAAAAAATAAATCAGACAGCTGCAGCTGCAACTCTGCTGCTCGAGTGCTCACTAAGCACTAAGACCAAGAGAATGGATCACATCAATCCAGTTCTGAAGTCCTTACACTGGCTTCCTGTGCCTCAAAGAATTGTTTTCAAAGTACTTTTGCTAGTTTATAGATCACTAAATGGTTCAGCCCCCCCCCCCCCCCCCCACCTTCAGGTCATCTGGGACAGGTCTGCTTTCTGTCCCCAGAGTCAGAACTAAACAGGGGGAAGTAGCGTTCAGTTTCTATGCTCCTCATATCTGGAACATACTTCCAGAAAACTGCAGATCCGCTGTAACTGTCAGTCCTTTTTTTTATGTTGCCTTTCTTTAAATGGTTGTTCATTTCTTTAACCCTCTGAGCCCGAGACACTCGCCCACGAGTAAAAAAGTACCTCTGATTCATAGTTTAATAACTTTGAACCATACAAGCGATTTACTCACTTTTGGTTTCGTTTAATCCTGACGTTTTCGCGTTTACAGCGGCCTTTTCGCTGTCTTTCTAGCCTCTACAGGGGATTTTTCTATCCAGCCTGGAACTTCAACCTCTTTGGGCTTTAAATCCATACTGTTATATCCAAGATTGATTCACTTTATGTCCATAATTCATCGCGTTTTGGCTCATTTCTGCCGCTGGCTCGCTCCTACATCTCTGCCCTGTCTCTCCGTCTATTGTTTCAGGAAGTACATGCCATATTGGGAGATAAAGGCACCCCTTTTGTATGGAAGGCCAGAGGGACAAAATGCCTATAACTCTATGGAAGGCCAATGGTGCACTATTTAGACACATATTTGCTTGTATAACATTGCTGGGTGTGAATATCATAATATGACATTATGTTTATTGGCATAAGTAAATGTCATGAGAGCAAAACGTCTTGACTTTTTTGAAAAAAATGCTTGTATTTGTCAACTGTATAGTTATAATGATTATTCTTCACAGTGTGACTCCCAAGACATATGAGAAGTGTTTTAGAATGGAAAATGGCTTAGGTTTTACTTATTGCTATGTATCAATACATATCGGGAAGATTCATTTATTTATTTATTTATCTTTAAGGCCCTACAACCATTTTTAGCATGCAAATGACCTCACTGCAACCTCAATATTCCAATAACCCAGTTTGTCCTAGAAAAAAATGAGTTATATCTGACTTTAGACACCAGGGTTGATGTTTTACAAGCTTTTTATAAAATAAATCCAGACGGAAATTAAACTGTAAAAATGGCCTCAGGGCCCCCAGGGTTAATGTTTAATTTGTTATACAGCACTGTAACTTTTATTCTTGTGTTTTATTTGTTTTTTTATTTTTTAACTGCTTATTCTTGTGTTTAATCTGTTTTTATTTTTTTAACTGTTTTTTAACTGTTTTTGTCTAAAGCACTTGGAATTGCCCTGTTGCTGAAATGTGCTATACAAATAAAACTGCCTTGCCTTACCTACATAGTCATATTATTGCTACTAAAAGAGGAGGAATACTGTTTGATGCCAGTGTATTGATAAGGTACAACAATATAATCTCATTCTTTGTGCCACTAATCAATATCATTTTAACCCTCACAGTAACCACTTTCTATTGAACTATTCCCTCAGTCACAGTCACTGAACACAGAGGGGCTTTTTTGGGGATTTTTGCTGACTCATAAACACAACATATTTGTTATCTTTAATCTATTTGTGATACCAGATAGCTGGAGTTACCTCAACAAGTGCAAGCTACAGAAACATGTGAGTCATTGACAAGTATGCTATATGGCCCTTTCTGTCATCTACTCCAGTATACACACAGCAGCAAAACATCTGGTACACCAACTTAAAAAAGCCATGAACATTCTGGAAATATTCTTCAACCTGGTTGGAATTCAATCCTCTGGTGTCCCGTCTAGACAAACCGCTGCAATTTAGTTTCCTAGAATTTACCCTGCAGTGATTAAGGGAGCAGGAGATGCTACTGTGGCCCATTTTCACACAGGATATAAGGGTTTAAACTTCAGCCTCGCTTTGGCAGCTAGTCTGTTCAGCTGTGTGAGGATGGACTGAGGTCACGTCCCAACCACTGTCCCACCAGTTCATGCTGACCCTGGCTCACCTTTCCAGACGACCAACAGCAACAGAACTTATAGCTGCTGCTCCTTTGGGCTCCTAATACTGCCTGACAAAACCGGGCACAGCAGATCAGACAAAAGTGAGAAAGCTTTTTCCTAGTCAGCCCTTCATTCCCTCCACAACAATAACATTTTCACATTGACTGCATCCATTAGCCCCTGAGCATCCAAAGAGGAAAGGCATAATGAGATTTGTGCATATGTAAGCCATAAAGAGCCTTAAACCTTGTGGCAAGTGCAACTTTGCCGTTAAACCGGGGGCCCTAGAGCCAGAGAGGAGGGATTTGGCTCAAAGTTTTTCTATTTGCTGTTCTGCACTGTAAGCCAACTGGTCCATTTTCCCCCCATCTATTTTCACAAGCCGCTTTTGTCCCTCACAAAGCCGAAAATACCGCAAAGAAAATGGGACGGGGTGGAGTTCAAACGACAGCTCAAGTTTTATGTTCAATGGAATTAGAAATGACTTTTTAAATGGCACTCTTTATGCGCTGCCCTACTGTAAGAACTCAGTTAATGAATTTAATGTGCAGTTGTTGGCATGAGATGTTCATTTTTCTTCTTTGACTGATAAAAAAGTGATTTATAGCTGCAATGGGAGTCTGGGTTGTTTTGTCATATTGGCGTCTTATTATGATTTTAGTTCCCCTCATCACTGTATCAAACTCTATTTACCATCTTGTTGAACGTATTGTGCTGCTGATGAAATATTGCATTTCAGTTGCAACTTGAAGATACCTAAATTCCAGCGCTCCAGGCTGCTGACTGACAGATTGAGAATTATCATGGCACTTGAGGTTTAAGAAGAGAGGTTTATGTACTCAGCGCATTCCGTCCATCATTGTCATGTGACTATCCAGCATTATTTCTTCTAGAGAAATATTATTTTTTTTAGAAAAATGTCTGTGAAGGCATTAATGTGCACTATGGAGAGTTACATGAAGACAGTAAAGAGAATAAGCTGAAGAGGGCCAGATTAAGCCACACACAGTTTGCCAACATTGGTCTGAACGTTACTAGTTGTTAGGGTTTAGAGGGGGGTGCCAGGGGTGGCACCCACCCCCCTGAAATATGATTGTCCACCCCCTGGTCCCCCCCACAATCCATTGGGTCAGAGTGCCGTCACTTTGCTGCCTGTTCTGCCAATTGGTGCCTTTCCATTTGGTAAATGGATGTACTTTAAACACACATTGTATGACAACTGTGTACCTTGTTTTTGAGGCGACTTTATTTTTATACATTTCTGTGACAAAAAAAACTGCCCAGTCTAATTCATGTTTCTGCATATATAAATGTTTTGCCATAAGAGCCCATAGAAAATGTGTATTGTATTTGGATATACAATTTGTTGTAAAAAAACTAAATAAGTGAAATTAATAATGACTGTAATCTGTTTTATTTAACAAAACTGCATTGTGTTTTTCTATCCTATCCAAAATTTGCTATATTTCTACACAGATTTTCTATGCTGTATTCTGATAAAATCCCCTGGGCCCCCCTTGACTGATTTTTTGATTAAACCCCCCCCCACACTCTCCCCCCGTGCCACACCACTTAAAAAATCCTGGAATGGCCGCTGCTTCTTGTCTCTCTAAATCAACACAATTTCTCAACGTCCCTGCTGCATAAAATCAACTAAACCAATAGTTTTCAGTAGTTAGCAGGCAACTGTGTAATGTGCCAGTTTTATTGCACAATATTCAGGCTGCCTGGTGTTTGTACATAAGAGTTTTAGAGCACTTCATTTCCATCCTCTGTGCATAATTTAAAGTCTATGAACATTTTTATGGAGAGAAGTAAGGGAAGTGGTGGCACTCATCTCCAGTGGTGGTTTCACCTCAGTCCTAGAGCCTCATGTGTAAGGTTTTAAACAACTGCGAACGTGTCCCCCTCACACTCTTATCTCAGCAACACACACATATACTGCAAATATAATACTAACAATGAAACATATAATCACCGACAATAAGGAATTTGCAATGTTTGACATCAGTTTGTTAGACTTTTAATTCATAGTCATGACAATGAGTTACTATGACTACAGGAGTGTATAAATATCTCTGACACACTTTTAGAATTTTTGTTTTTAAAACTTACAGTTATTATATTTGTCAGAGGTTTCACGCCTCTGCAGCAACTATGGGTTAAGTGTCCTACTCAGGGACACACTGGTTGATTTATCACAGTCTGATTTGGACCCAGGTCTGCCACACCAAAGGCGTGTGTCATATCCACTGCACCATCACCACCCACACTCAAACCCTGGTTGCTGTGGTAAGGACTGAGCCTTAAAGGTGTGGTTTGGAGTAATTTCACCCTAGGCTTCTTTGCACCATGACCTCGAGCCAAACACTTCCCCCAGAAGCTTTTTTCCCTTGGTCAAACATTTGGCAAGTCAGCACTATTAGCTGAATGGCTTAGTGCAGGTGCAAATGGAACCAAATGTGTATCTTGTAAATTACCCAGAGATGGCAAAAGTACTCACTTTTCGTACTTAAGTAGAAGTACAGATACTTGTG
This sequence comes from Etheostoma spectabile, assembly GCF_008692095.1. Lineage (NCBI taxonomy): Eukaryota > Metazoa > Chordata > Actinopteri > Perciformes > Percidae > Etheostoma > Etheostoma spectabile. The sequence continues at coordinate 23,270,771 of NC_045737.1, read as the reverse complement.
TTAAAAAATACTCCGGTAAAAGTGGAAGTACTGATTAAACTTCTTTACTCAAGTAAAAGTAACAAAGTACAGGCTTGAAAATGTACTTAAAGTATAAAAGTAAAAGTAGCCTTGCGAATGACAACAATTTTTTATGCAAAGCTACCTGGAACACACAAATGTTACTAGAGAGACGCTGAGGAACTTCAGTGGACACGTCTTTATATGGCAAAGGCTACATTTTAAAAGGATGTCTGCCAATAGGCCTAAAACATAACATATGTGGTTATTATGACAGAAACTGGGACTCCAGGTTAATAAGATTCTGACTCATTAGCAAGATATGAATTCAGTTGTGATTCTGTGAGAATTCACAGATCCAGTTTCTATTTTTAATCTTTCCCCCTATCATTTAAATGAATCTACATTTATGTATGTGCTCACATATGGCTTCTGGAAATAAAATAAAGGACTAAAATATGAATGACTAAACAGGCAT
>NC_045737.1:23267716-23270283 GCF_008692095.1 Etheostoma spectabile | reverse complement strand
GTTCCCCAGCACATTGGCCAGGAGTTATTCTTGATTAGGGTGACCAGACGTCCCCGGTTTCCGGTTTGTACTTCGTTACTTCCCATCTCTGAAATTACCCCACTAATAATGCCCGGAGTAGTACCAAACTTCTACAATACAACAACTTCTACAGATAGGTTTTGTACTCATAAACGAGGCATCGGAAAGTTTGTTAGTACACCATTTAGTATTTATTTAAATAGCCCTTGCCTGATGGCTTCTACTCTCCGCTGCTAGCGCTGCTAGCTAGCTAGCTCTCCGATTCTCCTCCATTACTTTTAGCTCCTTGTCCGTGTATTCAGGCTCGAATAAGTACGGGCAACCTTCGAAACTGAGCCACTCATTGTCACATTCAATGTTAACCTCAAACTCTGCCATTTCATTGACCTCTTCTTCTGTTCTCTTGCTTCTTGCTCCTACATTGCTGGTAGTCTCTGGTAGATGTCTAATCCCACACAGAGAACGACATCTATTACGACATCTGAAAAGTAGTGAAGAAGGAGCAAGAAGCAAGAGAACCAAAGAAGAGATCAAAGAAATGGCAGAGTTTGAGGGTAACATTGATCGTGACGAGTGGCTCAATTTTGAAGGAGGAGCTAAAGCTATTGGTGTACTTACTACTACTGTAGAAGTTTAGTACCATTCTGGGCATTATTAGTGTGGGGATTTACGAGATACACATTTGGTTCTACTAGCGCCTGCACTAAGCCATTCAGCTAATAGCACTAACATGCCCTATGTTCGACAAAGAGAAAACAGCTTCTAGGGGGAGTGTTTGGCTCGAGGTCATGGTGCAAAGGACCCTAGGGTGAAATTACTCCAAACCATCCCTTTAATGCACAGTGAGGTATCGAGGCGCCACAGTTGTTTCCAAGCTTTATGCTAAGCTAACCTCCTGGCTCCAGCGTCACATTTAACAGACAGCTGAAACAGTACTATCAACCTTCTAATCTAAGTCCTGTCAAGAAAGTAAATGAGTGCATTTCCCAAATTGTGTGTTTTCTTACAAAGCTGCAGAGACTGGCAGGGTTGTGTTTCCTTAGAGGTTAAATCCCTTTTGCACAGCACAGATGTGGAGATGCAAGTTGGTCTGTATCACTTTAAACTGGAGGGAGAGGAATACATTGAGCCAAATGCTACGTGGCTATGTCACCCTGTATTCTTTACATTGTACTACTAAAAGCTAGTTCACATGTGTTTGTATTATAATGTGTTAGTATTTGCATTCACAGGATGGACTGAGGGAGACTTTTGCATGTTAGGTTGCTGGCACCTGCACACTGAAAGAGCCATTGCATCAAAGCATTTTTAAAGGACACATTCTTGCCCTTCTGCTCCCTCAGCAATGACAGGCCATAAACTTGATGAAGATTTATCACTGATGCTGCTGATGGAGGCAGTTAAAACCACCACTCTTACACTGCCAAGTCACTGAACTCTCCTCCTAAGGGTACAGTTGAGTGAGGTGATAGCTGTATCTTGTCCTCAGTGATTTATCTGAAGTAAGTTGACAATGTGATGACTGACAAGGAGCCTAGCAGAGAGCAGAGAGATCGTCCTGTTCCTTCAGAGATTTTTTCTTACTGTATCACACTCCGTGTTCACATCTTTACAACAAATCACTAAAACTAAGCTGCCATGCCAAAACTGTGATCATAGTTACATGTGTGTATTCTGTGTAGATTTTTTCTTACTGCATCACAGTCCGTGTTCACACCTTTACAACAATTCACTAAAACTAAGCTGCCATGCCAAAACTGTGATCATAATTACATGTGTGTATTCTGTGTTAACGGTGTGAGTAGTCCAAAGTTGTCTGACAAAAAGTTGTCAGGCAAGCTGAGAGGGACACAAATCAGAATGGTCTGATTGAGACCGGATCTCAGGTCAGCATGTGGTTCCAGGAATTCTAAGCAAATGTTTTATCCATAACAAACGAGTGACTCTTAACAAAATTACAACTTTATTTCCAAAGAGAGAGAGAAAGAGAGAGAGAGAGAGAGCTGTGTGTAAATTTGTATGTTTCCCTGTTGTATGTGCTTTAGCAATACTATTTGTCAATATGATCATGCTAATAAACCATCTTTGTGTTTGAATTTGAGAGAGAGAGAGCGAGAGAGCAAGAGAGAGAGAGACTATGGGAGGTCAATGAGCAGATGGATGCCAGATCATCATGAAAACAAATAAGCCTTGTCCTTTAACCTTATTTTAGTTGGTCAGGTATTACAGGTGAATTCAAAGTCAAAGTTCAGCTCAAATGGAAAACAATTATTCTTAAACACACACGTACACACGTTTATTGTGATCATTTTCATTGTAATTTCTTTTGCATTGACAAGAATATTGCATCTTATGTAATACTGAGCAAGTCATCTTCATGTGGCTGGATTGCTGCACACTACGCACACATTTGTGTGTGCACCTGTACATGCTAGCACAGGCATGCAGGGAGTGTGGTGACAAAGCAGGTCTAATGCTTAAAGGTGGTTGCTTGACACACACACATAAACACACACACAAACACACACAAACACACACACACACAC
>NC_045737.1:23267116-23267706 GCF_008692095.1 Etheostoma spectabile | reverse complement strand
ACACACACACACACACACACACACACACACACCTAAGCTGCTGATGTTAGGGTGGCTGTGTGGATAAGCAGACTGTGACTCACACAATGAGCATTTTTTATTTACTGTTTTCACAACGTGAAAGCATGACACCTGCTAGTTCCAGGACGTCACATAATGTCACTGAACCACACCCTGCTGCTTCTGACGTGAATACTGCAAATGAATCCGGCCTGTATGCCCCTCAAGGGACAGAAAGGCCTTTTCGGGCTCACCATGTTTTTAGGAGCATTTAATGGCTGCAGCAATGATGACCATATTTCCATTGATGCATTTATCGATTTCCCCTGTCATGTGTGGAACTGAATGGGGCCAGCGGTTTTCTTTTTAAGGCAGAATATTTCCTCAACATGTGTAGAAGTCCATTGATAGCATATGGTTCCATTTAATGTAGACACATAAAACAACAAGCAGGAAACATTAAAACCATGTGAGGCTGGCTGTGCAGCTCTGCAAGGGACCCACTTCTCAATTCAGCCTGTGTACTCACTGCCCAAGACAGGGACACAAACACACGCACACACGCACACCAGTTACACACACACACACAC
>NC_045737.1:23265068-23267106 GCF_008692095.1 Etheostoma spectabile | reverse complement strand
ACACACACACACACATATACCTGTTAAAGCAATTAGACACGTTGGTTCTTCATATTAGAATAATAAATACAGACTGCAGTACTATACTGGGTTAATGCTTCTCTTTCAGCCCTCTGTGCTCTATTAGAATAAACAGAAGTGCTTTGCAGGTTTGGGAAAGTTGACAAGTGGCAAACAGACCTATGAGTTTAAGCAGCTCCAGTCCATATAACTTAGCCATACAGAGTGGCGCAATCACTGTGAGAAAGTTTGGACAATAACAGAGGTATATTTTTAAATAAATGTGGTGTGCGCTCCTAGATTTGACTAGACTCTATTTTAAATGTACTGAAATAATAAACCCCACTATTCTGTCCCTCCGAGTAGGGGAAAACAAATGCTTATTTGTACTACTGTTTGACCCAGCTCTTCCACTAAATATCATTTATTTGTGACACCCCATAGGACTGAGGGCTCTTAGCGAGATTCCCTCCATGGTAAACAGTCATAAAAAGCCCAGGATTCTGTTGCAGAAACACAAATAGCTGACTATTCATAGCACTAATGAGAGCTGCCAGGGACACCAGCAGGCCTTGAAATGCACTGTCGCCACTCGTAGAGTTATGGCACGGCTTGGGGTAGAAATCATGGCCGGGTGAAAGGCTGGAGGTGTAAAGGAATTCCTGTATAACTTTGCCTTTCCACTGTATTTTCGTTTACCTCCTCTCATTCAGCTATTTTCCTCTACAAAGACCATCTATCGTCTTTCTCTCTCTGGTCCCACTTCACTTTGTAATCTTCCCCTTTAACAAAATCTTTGCTCTGTCCATCTGTGCTGCAAACTCACGGTGGAGACATTTTCATTTTTTTCTGGTTTTCTTTGTATACCACATTACAGTAATTCTGATTGTGCCTGTTTGTGCCTAACCTGATATGCCCTCACATAACCCTGTCACATGAACCATGCTGCAGATTGGATTATGAAAGTGTCAAGTCTCTCCCTCATGGGCTTAAGCTATTTTCTAAGTAAGACATTAACTTGCCATTACCCCCCACAAACCACAATGAAGGGGTGTGTAATTTAGCAGTGTACTGATTGATTGGTCTGTTTATTTTTTCGTTTGGCCTGACAGGAATTTCAACTTTCAAATTCCTTGCAGATGGCCAGCCGGGCCTTTATAGCCCCACTGTAATTAACCTTTGGAAGAGAATAACAAACCAGTACACAGGGGCGCTGTGGCCTGGCTCAGCTGCTTTGATGTGGTACTACTCATGTTTGCTCTGCCATGCAGTGGAGGGGAGTTGAACTCCGCTGACATGTCCGGGGCTGCTGAGGGGCACGTCACACCACCGGCAGCATGGAAGGAACTGTTATCGCCTCTCTGAAACATTGGCTACATTTACCTAAACAGAAGATCTTGGCCATCAGCCACAGTCTTAGTAGCACATATCATACCCTCCAGTGGACTCACTCTGTGGCCTCAACTGAACCACTGAACATATTCCTGTTGAGCTCTAACAACCTGACTACTGATTGTAAAAGATACAGCTGCCAGGTTCTCTCTCCCCCTTTTACCTGTAGTCAGTGGTGGAAGACATATTCAGATGCTTTAGTTAGGTAAACATTAGCAGTACCACAATGTGAGAATACTCCAGAATTATACTTGAGTACATGGATGCCTGTTTATGTTTTACTATGGGGGGGCACCTTTTGAAAGATAACATAACTAATAACTAATACCTACATAACTAATCACAGTTAACCTAATGGCATGTTTCTTACATTTGTAAACAGTCAGACTCCTGTGTGTATTGACAGACTGTGATTGACAAACGATCAGTAATGGGTTTGACTCAGTTGTGATTTTTGTTATCATTTGGTTTTGTTAGTTGCTGAAAACTGTAAAATGATGACGAACACTAAATCACTGTAATGTCGCGCTAACACAAAAATCTCTTCCGGGTGGACACATAGCTGTTGATTTCAATTGCGGAGACATGTGAAATTGGGAAACTTGTTTAGTTTTGTATATATATATATATATATATATATATATAT
>NC_045737.1:23263597-23265058 GCF_008692095.1 Etheostoma spectabile | reverse complement strand
ATATATATATATATATATATATATGTATATATAGTTAAATGCAGAGATCCAACCTATTGGCTTGCTTTGCTAGCATCTTTGGCAAACCAAATCTCGTGTTACGAACATGTTTGAGAACATGTATTGATACCGAAGTGTTAAACCTGCATTCATGGATAACCTATTAGCAAATAGCTGTTTATTAAAATATCAAGCAGACATGTAGCAACATTAGCAGTTTTTTTAAGTCTTATTTTTTGTACCCTGATGAATATAAGTTTAATATTCTGTTAGTAAAATACAATTTACAATTACCAAACATTTACTTTTTACTGTGTGGGAAGGCCCATTATATGGAATGGTTCCTTATAGAGGGTTGTATGTATTCAAATAATCAGTATTTTAATATCTTACCTGCTCAGGGTCGAACTAATTTTGAACTTTAGACGAAAATAAATCCAAGAATCAATGTATCATGTTTCATGAGATGACATGTTTTACACTGGGAAATTATCTCAATTTATTGAGCAAAATATAGAAAAAAACTTGGTTTGTATATGTATGCAAAGAAATCAGTTGATACCTGTAAAACCTTTTCAACGTTTTTCTTTATGCAATACTTCGTACTTGACTGAAAACCCCTCTTTGTCTTTGTCTGGAGGCTATTTTGGCTCTATCCTGGAACACTGTGGTGGCTTTTAATTAACTGGGGCTTAAGTGGGAGTTCCATCATCAACAGAGCATGTTGAACACATCCCTGTGTCTCTGCTCATTAAGACCTGTAGCTTTCCACTCGGCAGGCCCGGAAGTGCAGCATTGCAGACATCTTATATGAGGTCTTCATCATTCATGTAGAGTGCCATTTACCGACTGGCATGAGACCAGTCAGTTATCTCTGTTCCCACTGAAAAAATGTTACAAATTTGTGAGGAGGTTAATGCTAAACAGAACATTGATGTCTGGCTTTGCATTCTCTCCCATGCGCTGATTTGCTTCTTGCATAAGTCTGTGTGTTAAGTTAAGTAATATGGCAATGCCTTTGAGCTGTCAAGTATGTTCATTTCCTGCTGAATTACCTCCTGCTGTTTTTTTATATCACTTATAGTTTTGGTTCAAGACTGTTTTGTGATTAGCAATGTGATCCAAATATTTAATTTACTTATTTTTCTTAAACAACAATGCCACTGTGGTATGTATTTCAGATTAATATATGCGAGATTTTTTTGTTCTCCCACTTCTAAAGATCCTATCTACCAGCAGACTGAATTCTCACCCACATTGCAAGTTTTTTTTTCTTCCTTCAACAACGTCTCCATGTGCAATTTAACTGGCCTGAGGAACAATGTTGGCCTTGTGAAGGCTTTCCATGCGTTTTCTGTTAAGCACGTGGCATTTCAGAGAACAGATTCCTTTGAATGCTTCACAATGGCAATGGATTTTCTGTGTTAAAATGTGGGCAAAGTGGCTTTGGGTTCATTTAAA
>NC_045737.1:23262796-23263587 GCF_008692095.1 Etheostoma spectabile | reverse complement strand
AAAAAAGGTCCCTTAGATTAGAATTAACTAAGGGCATTGCCAGACCTTCCTCCACAGCACTGGAAAGGAGGGTCTGGCGAGTCCACACAACATTCTGGAATGGGAGAAAAACTTCCTCTGGTTTATTAGCGTTTCTTTAAACCAATAATTGTCTTGGGACCCGACAGAGCCACTGCAAAATAGCCTCGGGAAGGAGTTTGTTTTGGTGTAGCGTGTACGTTCAAATGTAGTTTTTTTTCGGTTGCCAAATGACACTGTCACAGCTGAAACCACATGTGCAAAACTCTAACCAGCTGAACAGCTCACATCATCTGCAAAACTCATTCCAAGCAACACAACTATTCACACGTCTCAAAACAGGCTCAGTGCAGCCAAACACTATGAACAATCCTCATCAGGTAACTTACACTCTCATTCAGAACACACTGAGAGCAAAAACACTAGCATTAAACATCAATACAGAAAATGCTTTTCATCTTAACAGTTTGAATAATTTAAGTGACTTTACATAAACAATATTTTCTTCTTTTATACCAGTAAATAATGAATGATTATCCTCAGTTTGCTTACCTACACTATGTAAATAGATGTACGTTATTTATTTAGTTTGTAGTAATTTACGCAATTACTGGAAATGTTACAAATTAAAAGTACGTAATAGTTCAGAAGTTTTACAAGTTTTTTTTTATCAACACATTGGATGTCCTCTCTTGCCATGAACCTACAATATCTATATGGTAAATACAAAACTTCCCAATCTTGTTCACTAACAAGTCTAAAACAAGACACCT
>NC_045737.1:23262287-23262786 GCF_008692095.1 Etheostoma spectabile | reverse complement strand
TCAGCTAAAATTGCAATCAGCAGTGTTTGAAATGCACCAGGCTGAAATCCATTGTGTTTTGAGTATGGTCACCAGTTTTGACAGTGGTTTGTTAACATTTGAACAAAGTGCCGTAAATCCACAGTGATGTGCAAGAGGTGGTTAAGGCCATTTGCTAAGTGTGTAGTGTTTTAAAACTGTATTCAAGGAATGAAAAACGAGCTAGAATTTGGTTCACATGAACTGCTGCTGTGCAGACTGTAGTCAGATGTTTTGCACTTGTGTCTCTAGTTGTGCCTACTGTCGTTTAGCAATCAAAAAAAACTATAAGTAAGTAAGTATAAGTATAGGACATCAAATTTAGGATTTTTCAGCGGCAATGGAGCAATCTTGTAAGTGGAACATTACCAACGTGTATGCACTTGGCTGCTTTCTTCTCCAGAGAAGTGTTAACGCATGTGTGTATGCATTGTGTTTGTCTGTGTGTGTGTGTGTATGTGTGTGTGTGTGTGTGTGTGTG
>NC_045737.1:23260496-23262277 GCF_008692095.1 Etheostoma spectabile | reverse complement strand
TGTGTGTGTGTGTGTGTGTGTGTGTGTGTGTGTGTGTGTAGTGCAGTGGGAAGGTTTCTACTGGCCTTGAAGTGTCAGAGGTGGATGGGAGATGGTGGAGAGTGGTGGTGCGGCTGTAAGCTGTGGACAGATCTGTGCTCTGTCCTGTCGGCTGTGTATAGTGACATTCTGGCTCAATGGGCCATTTCAACACCTCAACACTCTATCCACATGGGACAACAGATAGCTGAGCTTCAGAGCTGCAGACCTCAGATCTCTTCTCTGCCACCCCATCTCTCTCTACCTCTTTTTCCCTGTGTTGACAAACAAAGGGCCTTTTTTGTTTCCTTTAATACACATCCCTTTACACAGCCTTTTTGAAGAACAGCTGGTTTATTTTTTACCCTTTTTGGTAAAACCCCAGTCAGGGAATTGTTCTTGGCTTAAAGGAGTCGAATCAAGTCGACTACGCACAGTCAATATCTATATCAACCATTAAATTCTGTGTGAACCACTGACAAGTAAAGAGTATGAATGGGTATTTTTAAAGGAAACTTGGAATCAAGACAAAGAAAATATAAGATAATGACTATGTATTATATAAATTCAGACAACAGGCAAAGTACATGTCAAAAGCTGTGTAAAATCTTGTAAGTCTTGACTAAACAAGTCTGCCATGAACTCTCATTAGCAGTTCAATTACAACAATCAACAGAGAAAGCAACAATAATTTTGCTGCTATAATCATTTTTTATCAATAATAGACCAAATGACTGACCAAATGACTGTGTAAGGTGATGGGGTTCGAACCTTTGATAATAACTGCAGCATCCCCTCAGCTCTTTGGAGTGTTTTAGTATTTTTCAGCTTGGTTTCATGGTCCACAATTTTACTGTTTTGGTTTACTTTCACAGCTTTCATCAGCCTAGTTTCCAGGTGCTTTGATAAACTGCAGACAGACAAAATTAGCAACCATTTAGGAGCCGACTAGCCACATTTTTCCATCAGGAGTTGGTGGCCAGGAACACAACTCCAAATGAATGCTAATATTGCAATGTATCTGCTCTATTTACCATATCAAGCCTGGTAGCCTGGTCTATCATTTTTATTGCAAGATACATTTTTAAATGATCTCACTCTCATTTTCATTGTTTAATTTCTTAGATATTTGCTAAATAAGCTGTCAATCAAACTTCCCCAATATGCTTGTTTTGTCCCGGATGAATGCAACTTTGGAGGGGTTTTCCATAATGTTAAAAATACAATAGGACAATGCGATGAGTACCAAACATTATAATGTTTCCAGTAAAGTTTGAGTTTTATGAGTCTTAGCGCTTAGCCAATACATAATGAAAGTGTCCTTATTCAGTTAAACTTATACAATGGAGCTTGAATGTTTGGGCACCCCAGGGACAAATTTGTATTAATGTGCATAAAGAAGCCAAGACAGATTAGACATTCATATAATATGTCACAAAAAGATTAGATTTTATTTCCATCTTTCACACTTTCAAAATAACAGAAAACAAAAAAATGGTAAATGGCAAAAGTTTGGGCACCCTGCAGAGTTAATACCTTGTACAGTCCCCTTTAGCAAGTATCACAGCTTGGAAACGCTTCTTGTAGAACCTTCAGTTTACGCCTCTTGATGTAATCCACCGTGGATTTTAGTCTTCATGGAAGAGTCATCAGAAGAAAACCTCTTCTGTGTCCTCACCACAAACATCTGAGTTTGAAGTTTGCAAATGAACATAAAGACAAGCCTGATGCATTGTGGAAACAAGTTCTGTGTACCAATGAGG
>NC_045737.1:23260239-23260486 GCF_008692095.1 Etheostoma spectabile | reverse complement strand
ACTTTTTGGCCGGAATGAGCAAAGGTAGGTTTGGAGAAGAAAGGGCACAGAATTTAATGAAAAGTACCTCTGTCCAACTGTTAAGCATTGGGGTGTATCAATCATGCTTTGGGGTTGGATTGCAGCCAGTAGCAGGGGGAACATTTCGCGAGTAGAAGGAAAAATGGATTCAACAAAATTTCAGCAAATTTTGGACGCTATCTTGATGCCAACTGTGAAAAAGCTGAAGTTAAAGAGAGGATGGCTT
>NC_045737.1:23249492-23260229 GCF_008692095.1 Etheostoma spectabile | reverse complement strand
ATAATGATCCTAAACACACCTCAAAATCCACGATGGATTACATCAAAAAGCATAAACTGAAGGTTTTGCCATGGCCTTCACAATCTCATAACCTCAACATAATTGAAAATATATGGATAGATCTTAAAAGAGCAGTGTATGACAGACAGCTCAGAAATCTCAAAGAACTGGAAGACTTTTGGAAGGAAGAATGGGCAAAGATACCTCAAACAAGAATTGAAAGACTCTTGGCTAGCTACAAGAAGCGTTTACAAGCTGTGATACTTGCGATACAAGTACAAGGGATTAACTCTGCAGGGTGTCCAAACTTTTGCAGACGCCTTTTTTTTGTTTTCTGTTATTTTGAAAGCGTTAATGATGGAAATAAAATCAAAATTTTTGTGACAAATTATACAAATGTCTAATCTGTCATTTGACGCCTTTTGGAGATTTTTCCATCTTTTCTTTGCTTCTTTATGCACATTAATACAAATTTTTATTTGGGGTGCCCAAACTTTCGAGCCCCACTGTACCACATTCACAATATATTAATGCATATGTATAATGCAAGTATTATCCGTTATTTCTGTAAGACCTGAATAAAAGGTGCACATGAGTGAGACCTGGTGGCGGCCAGGCAAGAGTGGGAGTGCCCTTTTGCTTGCACACACGCTCTTTTTATAACTCCACACGGGTTCACGGAGGCTGGCTCCTGCGTGGCTGCCCTTGGCGTTCTGTTACCAAAAAGAATTTAATGTGTGCAAGCTTACATCAGTGGCTGCTGGCTGTTAGTATGTAACTGAGTGCAACCTGATGTTTTGACAGCGCGTGTCACCTTTACTGGCAACAGGGTCGCAGAGGGTGCGTTTTTGGGGCGCATACATAAGAGCAGTTATGTAGGCTACTGACGTGAGGATTGGATTACTGTCAGTTCTGTATGTTTGTGTATGATAGGAGTGTTGGCTGTACAGTTGGATATAGAAACTGCCAGACTACAATTTTTATTTTAATCTTAAACCTGCCCTGGCTGAGGACTTTGCCCTCTTGTGTGCAAACCAATTAACTGTAACACAGTTAGTTGAAATGTACAGTAAAAGTTTACAAATCTAGCAGACATGAAGCAAAACTACCTTCCATCACCACTACCTTCTGAGTTGTGTTTCTGGCCACACAATGAATGTAATTCACTCTTTGTTTAGCTCTTTTTTGGTCTCAACCACGTTTTTTATTGGTCCATTATGTTCACCAGCTAGTCTCTAACTTTGTCTGTCTTCCGTTTGGAGTTGAATAGAAAGTGTATAGCCAGTTTATCAGAGCTCTAGTGTGGCTGGAAACAAGGTTGATGAGAGCAATGAGCGTGGACTAAACATTAAAATTGCACGATCAAGTAATAATTATCAAGGGTTCGTGACACCTTTCACATTACACTGCAATTTGACTCATTGTTAACATAATAATTAAGCTTTAAGTGTATATGGTCATGAGTTACTCAGTTTAAAGTGACAATAATACAATGCAAATTCTTGTTTTTTTACAACTTTAATTTTTTAATTATTTATTTTTATTTTCATACTTTTGGTCATGTTACTTTTGTTAATAATCAATAAACATTTTAAGTTGAAAATAAATGTCCAGACTAATCAAAGTAATTTGCTAGAGAAAACAAAGGTAAACTGTAAAATTTGAACCAAACTGTCCATTGTAAACATCCAGTACAATTAACAAAATCACTTACTGACTCAACTTTAATATATTTTATTTCCTGTAGTTGTGTGGGCCTACAGTTTTCCTGTGCAATGAGGAATTATAACTGACCATTCAGGTGCACACTGTTTCAGTTGTGTCTTCCAATAAAGTGGTTTCGATAATATTATAGCTGTTAGCTTGTCTGATTATACGACTTCTCCTGTTTCTCACTCAGACTTAGTTGTAGTAGTGCCGACTAGTTTCCATCTCACATTTTATTTTGATCAGTACGGTGGCATCACAAATTTGAGAATTTAGAGTTTAAGGCTAAGACAAGCATTGCTGTAGGTCGGAGCTGCCCTATGTGACCATCTGTGGCAGAATGACTCTGTTAAGGGCCCTCATTTTTATAGCCTGAAGGCAGTGTAGGTGGTCTGAGCAGGTCTCAGGTTCTGTACAGCTAATGTCCTCTTGCAAAGTAAGCAAACACCCTCTGCCCACACTGAAACACCACTTTACCTACACACACCCACAATAACCATCAATCTCCCAATCTGAGGCACTGACAACCAGGGAAAAACACCAACCAATCTGATTGTGTCATGTCTTCACTGCCACCTCATCCCTCTATTTATGCCTTTTTACCGCTTCTTTCCAGACTCCATAGCAACCATTAGTTTTTCTCTCACTTACAGCTTCTCTAATTTGCCCCGGTGTGTATAACAGGAATCCACGGCATGGTTCCACTGAAACTGAATCCTGAGAATGGGAGAGGTAAAGCAAGCAGAGTGCTCATGGGAGGTTATGCAGGTTTGTGGAAGGTCAGCACGGAGCCCACCTAACAATCCGGCTGCTGATCAAACAGATGGAGATGTGCTTTGATCACGTGCCCTGAAGCTCTGCCCCAGCCAATGTCCGCCAGCAAGTTCTGAAGGTACGTAAGCATCACAAGAGTGTGGTCCACATCCTGGCTGCTGCAACAGTTCCGCCTTTGAATCCTGACCTCCAGTCCCACCTCAGTCTCATGACTGCAGGACACGGGGATGGTGGTGGGCATTTGAGCCATGCCTGGAAGGTGACTCCTGGTGCCAGTGTTGGGTTTCAAACTCAACATACAAAGTGAGAAGCAGAGGCCATGAACCGCCACTGTCAAGGCAGGGAGTGAGATATAGGGGAAACAAGGAGAAAGAGAGAGAGAGAGAGAGAGAGAGAGAGAGAGAGAGAGTAAATGATAGTGACAAAGAGATATTGGAAAGAGATGAGAGAAAGAAACGCCAACTTGGTAAACACCCCCACCGCTTGCTATGCATGCTGGGCATGAATGTGTTTCACCAGAGAGCTTAAGTCCTCACCACTACTGACAGCCCACAAACCCAAACACATTCATTTTTGGGACCATGATGGTTTCTGGCCCTAAAACTTGAGATTTTATTTATTTCAATATGGTGCAAAACTTGTTATTAAATATTGGCGCTGAGCAAACATTTTCACCACTCATGCTTGGGTTAGGCTGCTGTAGGGGTAAAGTCTTAATCATTTGCACTTGGTTGTACAACTGGCACATTTATCACAAGCAATTCCACCGTGTTACTTCTGTGGATTATAGTTATTTCACGCTTTCATTACAAAGCTTTTGGATAGACTCTGCTGCATTTGGTGGAACACTGATGAAAACTGATATTTTTCAGTAATTATAGATGTATTGTCTGCTTTAATGCAGCATTACCAGATCTGCTCTGTATGATAAGAGATAATAGAGATAATTGATCCGAGTGCCAACAGATTGATTCAAACACTTGAGGTGAATCCACTCCCAACTGCCAAGTAGGAAGAATAGGAATGAATTTCTCATCCATATTTTCTATTGTCATCCTGGGAAGCTGGTGGAGGAAGAATTTGTTGGAGAGAAAGAAAAAACTTGTAGTAAATATATGTCTTTCTATGTTCTGTAACCTGTTGTATGAAGTGTGCTGAAATTAGTGTTTTATTGAGTAGTATCTGTTTATTTTAGCAGGTCAGGCTGTTATATTTCTTTATTTCTGGGTTCAATTTTTAGTGTGAAAACGTATCAGTTAAGGAAAATACTGTGCAGAATTAAGGGATATTAAATACAAGACTGACAGACAACAGTCATGCAGCTCTGTCAAACTGCACCTTGGCACAATAGCGAGTTGAGCTAAATGTTAAGGTCAACATGCTAACATGCTCACAAAGATGATGGTAAAATGCTTATCATCTTAGTCTGGCATGTAAGCACGCCAAAGTTTACTAGTACAGCTGAGGCTGATGGGAATCTCTTTAGTTTGTAGATATTTGGTCATACCCCAAAGTATTGGACATATTACTGATGATGGCACAAGATAAAGAGTCAGGGGTTCATTGAGTTTCATTTCAACTATATGTATGGCAAAATTGTTACTTTAACAGTTTTTAACATTTTTTCCACTGATTGCAACAAACGTGGTCACGAATTTACCCGTGACTCCATCTGGAAAAAAATTCGCGTTTTCGCTTTTTTGACCCTCTGGATTTACCGTTGGACACACCTCCGCGTGAGATGAGACCACATGAGACAGGACGGATGACATGGGATGCTCCAGGCTGCAGCCACATACTCTTGAATCCTTCTTGCCGGTAATTGTCTGGAACACTGTTTGTGTATTCTTCGTGGTGCAGGTGGGCACATTTTGTTTTTGTTGCCGTTTGTAGACCCTGGGCTGTTTATTTACAGTGTGTTCTGGGGACAGGCAGGTCGCGGATAGTGAGGAGATGTTTGCTGTATGTGACAACAAATGTTGGAGCCCAAAACACTTGTGTCATCGCTCAGAGCACCTTTATTATCAACAATGTCCACTGAGAGGGAAGCCTAATCTCACCTTGGCCTTGACCCTGCGTAAGGACAGCCCTGTTAAAAACACAGTACCTTAAAGAAAATTTGGCCCATTTGATGTTAACATTTCATATTTCTGGCATTTTGTCAGGAGGAGGAGCCAATACTCCCGTAGTCTAAAGACTCCCATTCATCTCCACACTGTAGTATTTTATACTATTCTGTATTCTGCGTATATATTTGCGTCATTTGGATTGCGTCAATCTATGAAGCAATGATGGCGTCATTTCACTGGATAAGTGATACATTTGACTAGTTGGTGCCGCTAAAGGAAATATCTTGGGATCAACAAAAATCATCAAACCTTTAATACCTGTAATAAATTTAAGAGTAATCCATGAAATAAATATCGGCAAATGAACCATGACTTTCCATACTACATTCTATGGTAATACATCAAATTGTTTACAATGTCAGCCTGGACCAAGTAGTTGACTGACTGAGGCACCCTTAGGACTGCAAGTGGGGCTATGAAAACTATGTCAAATCCATCCTCGGCATTACAGTGATGCCAACACTGAGTGATCTCTGGGGAGTGCAGGACAGAATTACCGCATTAGTGCGTGCTTTGCACCAAATTAATTTAAATTCTCAAAATATCATTTTATTGCCCTGCCATTATTGCCAGGCCTTGCTTAATAGTTCCTCCTCACTGCAAACATGCTGTCAACAATGGAGGCTCAGGCTAGAGTGCATCTGATCTACACAAAAAGGCCTTTTCAAATGAGACACAATAACACTTTCTCTTTATGATGCAGCATAGGCAGCAAATCAGACAGACATAGATGGCTGGTTTAGGCTTATTTTACACATTGTTCCTCACATCTACCACATCTATCAGCGTACCCTGAGGTGTATAAAAACAGCTACATTACTGTGTGAGGTGAGCAACAGTCTGTCAGCAGAGTTTTACTTAGCCTGATGTAAAGATAAATTGCCTGAGCTGGTGGGCGGTACGAAATCAAGCACTGATGACAGTCATGTAGTCAACCAAGACTTAGTGCTTTTCTGGAAATCAGAGCTCTTTATTAGATTGGTGAAAAAAGCGACTGTGCTTCCAGCGAAGACGTCCTCGTATTTCTCTGTCAACACCTGCTTCTCCGCTCCAGCCGTGAGAGCGGACGTCCGATGGGCCGGTCACGCCACGGCCATCCAAGGGCTCCATTACTTGTCTTCCACCGCCAAGCAGAAGCTGCGGTACCTGGGGGCTTCTGTAATGTTATTCTCTTGTAGTGGGAGAGTAAGAAATGGTTTGCAATAAGGAGAAAGATTGAGAAAGCAGCAGCTGTGCAAACATGGATTTCAGCAGGTCTGCAGCAGATGGGATGTGAGTGTTGGAGGGTCTGTGGAACAGGGAAACATGCTTTGCTACCTGATGCTCTCTGCTCTGCTTATGTGTTGCTACAGACTGATTTAATCTAGACTCTACGGTACGGGGAGAAGTAGACTTCCTCTTGCATTAGTGTGAAAACTGGTTGATGGTTGTCTGAATGGGACATCTCCAGGTGTTTGTCCATGTAGTTTCATTTCAGATGGTTAGTTGTGTCTAGTGACCTATTTGGATCTGATTATTGAAATATAAAATAAAGGTAAGGAAAAGTGCCCAATGCATTCTGATTCATGAAAGCGATGTGTAATGTGTCTGTATTGATCAGGATGAGTCCAGGTGCAGGATGAATGTCAAGAACCCCAAGGCTTTCTCTGGCATCTCTTTCCTTCTGCTGATTGCCAGAAAAACTGTGACCACCACAGTACACATTTTTCCATTAATAATTTCCAGGCGTCTTGCAGGGATGGAGATAATTGCTGTCATAAGTGGTACGCAGACATATGCGGTTCCCTGCATGTTAAAGTAAACACAGAGGAAACTCACCCTCTGTTTTGTTTACTCTGCTTTCCCAGTCGCCAAACAAATACAGCAAATTGGTCTTAATGAAAACATTGTGAAAGTGCAAATGATTTTTGATCGCAGCCTTTTTGTCTAACTTGAGCAGTATCTCTATTTGGAACATGTGACAGTAAGTAATGTATAGCATCTCTGTGTCCTCTAATTCCCCCAAACCCACAGAAACTTTTCTCTGTCTCTCTAACGGCCTCTCATCTGCGCAGCCTCTCATTTCCCCCTCAGCCATGGCCATTAATTAGCACTCACTTATGGGAAACAGATGACTTTTAATAAATTAGGGTCATGTTTTGAATTGCTTTAATACTTCCATTCCATTTCCTAAGCAGCAACATGAAAGCATTCCTCTGCCAGTTCCAACCCAACGGCCAGCATTCACAGAGATTTGAGAGTGGCAGGACAGCTGGGGTAAGAGCTGTGGACACACACACACACAAGCACACACACACACACACACACACACACACACACACACACACACACACACACACACACACACACACAGGTCGTGTAGGCCACTGCAGCTCGTCATATTTACTTTTTCCAAGGAGCAGGCATTACCTTGTTTCGACAGCCAGGCAGCCAGATTCATCAGACACTGCGGCCTATATTTACAATAATCAGTGCCTCTATCTAGGGCAGTACCTCATAACAGTTTCAGTGCTCAAGATTAAGCGCAGGCCCAGTTGACATATCATACCTTACCCCAGCTTTCCCCTGGAGTCAACTCCTTCCAGACATTTTGTGGTTTCATCTCGAGTTCTCCACTTCAAGGAGATTTTCCTGATTAGTGTCACAGAGCTCAGTGGGTGAAATGGCAGAGAGAGTTGTGTGGCCTCCCATGATTTTTTTCTCTCTCCTTTTGGCAAATTCGGAGGCACAAGCGTGAAACTCTGTGAAACATCTGAGTTGGACGACCGACCGCCCAATCACCACTGAAGTATTTATGTGCATAGATGTTGCCTTTAATGCTAAAGAAAGTAAGCCAAACGCAAATCAGTTCTCGAAAGAGGCTGACCTCCAAACCACTGTTGTTTTTTAATACACCTCATAAACCTATGTATTTACTTCTTCTTTCCTTTCCCACCTTATTCTGGACATAGTGACAAATCTATTACTGCAACAACTGAGTCATTACCTTATTTATTTTTAAGTGTAATTCACTTGATTTTAGCAGGTAAAATTGCAGCAACTTTAATTTTGGCTGCTCATAGCGTAACTAATTTGGGTATTGGTATTTCGCTCTTTTTGCTTTTTTTTCAAGAAGAAAAATGGCTTTAATTTCCAAAGAGAGAAACAGATAACCAGGGGAGCTCGGCCCTCTGAGCGTTTCTCTGCAAGTCTTTGGTCAATAACAACACTAACTGCAACAGTTTTATTCTCCTAATGTGATGGATAAATTCTTGGCTCACACTGAATGTGGGCACTCTTTCTTACTGGCCACCTTTGGCTTCATGCTTTTGGTATTTAATAATACTGCAAACCATGGAGATTAGCTTTAACTGCATGCACCATTGACATTTGACATGGTTTACAAAGCATTATAGAAGTTTTTTTACTTCTCTGTCCTGTGTGAATCAAAAGTCTCTCCACAAAAGGGAGCCTCCATGTGTTTTTGATTAAGGTAGTTGAACGGAAAGCAGTGTGTTTAACACTAATTAAAGGTTTATATTAATTATCTGACCTCCTCATCAGTGCAATTACACCACCCAGTGGATACGGTTGTTGCTTATGGCTTCAATGTTGTTTTTGGCAGTGGTTTCCATTACATCTACTGCCTTCTATATGACAATGTTGGTTGTCCATTCCTGTCTCATATCTCATCAGTAAGACCCTAGTCTGGCTCAATGGATGTACACTGCTGAGATAAAGCCTGACATCCAGCGTGTCTCTCACCAGATGTCCCTCCTCTAATAACTACAAACAAGCTAAAGCGTTTCTTTCCCCCATTCCAGAATAGACAGGTGGTGTGGTGCTGACACCGCGCTGTGAAGATACTGTAGGTGTGGCAATGTGAGACTAGTAAGACCAAAGCGCTAAATTGATAGGACACGTCAAAGTGTTTTTGGCTATGCACAAATGTGTGCCAGAATGTCATCTTTTTGAGACATTCATTTCTTTTCAGTAAAAACAACAGCAAGTATGAGTAAACAATGTCAAGGGGTATAAAATACATAGATCATCTCTTTTAAACGCTACTTTGTGTTTTAATTCAGGCTGTACAAAACGCATGTTTGATTTCAAAGATAGACAAACTATTTTACTAATGAAAAAGCATGTAGCTATGTTTAATCTACCCTCCTTGTTGTTCTCTATAGCTGTAAGAAGTATGTCTTACTTCTCTCGTGTGGACGTAGCACATTCCTGCAGCCTCCTGTTCCCTGCTGCTGTGGAGGAGAGGAACTTTAACGGCTCTGCATGGCATTTTACAAAGGAGGAACACACTATTGGTCATTAACTTCCCCTTTTATTGCCCTAAAGTATCCAGGAGAGAAAGGTGCCATGTGCAGGATTTTTCATTGTGCGTGTCCTCTGACTATTTATGGTAAAGTGGTTTAGACAATTCAGGGCTGAATTGTATAACAAAGAATTCAACTCTTGTTTTTTTTTATCGTGACTCACAGAGATGGAGGAATGCCTGCACAGACAACAACTGTATCTAATTAGTAAATTTCTCATTCTACATTCTGTAGTTAAGGAAGTGTAGTGATGGGAGAAACACAATGAGGTGCACAGGGCACAATTGGAGGAACGGGTGTAGCTCTGCAACATCGCACCACCCTCCTGGTCATTAAATTGCTTGTTGGCAGCCCCTCACCCCACACTAAACAAATATATAACCCAGTTTGGGCTTGTTTTGCTTCCTCTCCCTCCTTTGCAACCTCCACCGGCTTGGACGCCCTTGACTTTGTTCCCAATCTGTTCAATGCTAATTCTCTGAGGTTATAACAATAAACACCGCACTGATGGGCCCAAACCCAGAGAAGGCCACACTTCCTGCCTCAGTGAGTTGGTCTCTGGGAGAAAGACCAGAGGATTGACAGGAAAGAAGGTCAGGGAGACAGGAGGAGAAGGTAGATGAGGCAGAGAAATGTGGAATGTGTGTGTGTGTGTGTGTGTGTGTGTGTGTGTGTGTGTGTGTGTGTGTGTGTGTGTGTGTGTGTGTGTGTGTGTGTGTGTGTGTGTGTGTGTGTGTGTGTGTGTGTGTGTGTGTGTGTGTGTGTGAAAGTGTGTGTGTGTGTGTGTGTGTTTGTGTGTGTATGATCACCTTTCTAAGGCTTTCTTATTTGCACCGGAACAGTCTGGTAAAGTTTCTATAAACAAACTTGTTCTTCCGTTCTTCTAATCTTTTTTTAAGTCTACTGGACTTCCTAGAAACAACAACTGTTTCCATCCTTTTGCCTTGAATGGAGCCCAAGTCATTTTTAGTGTTTATTATTGGTCGAACTGAAAGCAGATTTGGCTGCTGATGAATTTGCTGTTGGTCTTCCAGAGTACACAGCTAAATATGTCCGCCTGGAATTGTCGTGAGTATCTTTTTAGATTTTTAGATTAAAGATTGTAAATGGGCTCCAGCTTACTTATGGATGGATGCATATAACTTTAAGGCTTTGTGAGCTTGAAGAGACTACAAGCATGTAGCCGGCTGCAAACTGCCTCTTTCTCTCTATTTTTGAGACATCTGGCTGCAAGCATCTTTAGGATTCCATCAATGCCACAGCAAGGGGGGAAACCCCACAGCTGAAAAAAGCAGCCTCAGCAGTCTGAGCCCAGGCCAGCTCATATCAACTCCAAAAACCTCTCAGTTGAGAGGGGCTCTCTGAGCTATAGATCTGGCCCTGCCAAGAGCATGGGAGCCAGAGGAATGAAGGGTGAGGTGCAAAGGGGGAGCTCATTTTTTGTCATGGTAAAAAAAAGAAAAAGGGGTCGTTGGTGTGGGGTAGGGGTTGTGTCTCTGTGTGTGTTTGGTGTCTTTTGAATGACAGCTAGGCAGTTCCAGCTGTTGTGCTTCATCTAGGCAATTAGCTGTAATCAACTCTCTGAGCTCTCTGGGTGTTCTAAGACGCTTTCACACGCTGGCACTCCACCGGATATCCCTCATCACCACATCCCAATCACACACACACACACACACACACACACATACACACTCAAGCACACACGCTGAGTTCAACCTGGAAAATGAAGTAAAAGTGCGGAGTTTCAACCCCCTTTAAAAGTGGAGAATGTACAAGAACATGGGTATTTGTGCATGTGTGTGTGTGTGTGTGTGTGTGTG
>NC_045737.1:23243484-23249482 GCF_008692095.1 Etheostoma spectabile | reverse complement strand
TGTGTGTGTGTGTGTGTGTGTGTGGTTGTTTGTAGCCAGGTCTCCATGGGCCCCTCCAGCCCATGGCTCTCACCATGTGTTGCACACATGTTCCCATCAGCCCTGTGATTCAGTCTTTGTGTACTGCAGCATCCTTCACAGCAGTTACTGTATTTCCCCTTGTTACAAACACTGGCCCGTTCTGCCTTTTCACCTGAGTGAAAGCACTTTCACACCAATATGCTGGACAAAGTGGGTGTGCAATCCCAAATGGACATATTCACGTACACATTGTGGAGAAATCCCTACAAGCATCCATGAGAAAAATTTAAGTTTAAAGGCATTGACACAGAGAACAGAGGTTATCTTCTACCTTTAACTACTGAGACTGATCCGTGTTACTAATGGGGATTACGGGATAGTCCAGAGAGCTTGGTGCGGCACTTCTCATCCCTACAGTGTGTGGGCAGAGTTTGCCTGCAGAGGCATCGTAGGCAGGCAGGCAGGGACGAACGAACAGGACAATGAACAGCTGCCGAACAAAATGGAGCTGAAACATTCCACTCCCAGTTCCCTTAAAGAGGACTGAGGTGTGATTCACATATTGTGAGACAAGATGCACCTTGCTGCAAGGTAATTATGTAATGTATCACTTACTGTACTGTATGTGTGTACAGAATGACTTAACCATCACAATTTAGAATTAACCCATAATTCACGCCTTAAGGACTCCTGAGGGTGCATGTTGGAATCAATACTATACTTATGTAAATATAATCATAAAAATATCTTTATTGATAATAATATTTTAGACATGAAGCTGGGAGGGTTTTAGTGTTTGTTTCAAGGACTCACTGACATAATAGCATGAACCTGGTCTCATTAATCATTCTGCAAAGTAGTGACAGTAGTGACAGTAGTGACAGTAGTGACAATGTGTACTACTGTAGTGACAGTAGTACACATTGTAGCCAATACTGACTGCATTGGTTACTGTTAGTCAGCAGTTGTCCTCCTCCTGCACCAACCAGCCTCTTTAAACTGAGCTCTTTATCCTAACGTCTCCTGCTATCTCAGCCTTAACACCACTCATACTCGCCTACAAACATAAAGGAAGACAATCCCACAGATAGGGAATATATCCACACACACACACGCATATGCTCGACCGACCCTTGGCCAGAGTGAAGCTCAGCACATTCTTGCGGGGCATGTTGACACCCTGGCAGGATCTATGAGGAGGTTCTGGCATCAGGAGCATTTTGTTATTCCAATGTTTCTGCTCTTGTGAAGAGTAACTCCCCCATCTACGAGCCACAGACCAAATAAGAGTCCAGCCAAGTATTTCAGACGCACCACATGCAACATTAGTGGATTTTGGAACCGTACTCGAATGGACGCATATTATTACTTTTCTGGCTCAGTCAAGTTTACTGCCAGTTGTATTTTCATATATTTTTGTTTAAATATCTGACTGCAGTGCAAATCTCTTCTGTGTGCAGACTGATTAAGATGTGGAATTCCCAGCATGCACTGGGCAAAAGGTAATATATTTTGGACAGTCAAAAAAACTAGCACATTCACACTAATAGCCATACCTGCTTAATACATTGATCATTAAATTATAGTTTATGTAGCCAGGGTAGTTTTGCCAGACAGCATCAATCTTTAGAATACAACTATAAGAGTGCTCCAATGATTTGACATTGTTGGACTCGTAATGGACAGTTATGACAACACACAAAAAGAACAAAAGGCTACAAATCAGTGCAGCAGAATTACATTACATACACAGAATTTAGCAAAAAAGCTTTGATAAACCGACTATGCTACCTGCCCAGACAAAGCTTTTGAAGTTGGTGAACATAGTGGAGCTTTCAGTAGCTAAGGAGACAGATATTCCCAGAGCTAAAAGAGAGTGAATATTAGACCGAGATGAATCAGATGGTCAGAAACAGGGTCTCTGAATAAATGCTAATGTTCCTCCAAGTTTGTGTTTGTAGTTTGGCCTTTTCTCTATTATTGTTTGATTGTATTAGATTATGTATTACTGCATATTATGTACTTTCATTTCTTTAGTATACCTGTATTGAGGCAGATCCTAACCCATCTTCCTCAACTGTAGAGTATTTTGGGTAAACTCCTGTTGTTTTTAATATATACTGTTCATAAAACTGACTTGACTTGTTTCTCACGTACATTATTTGCTTACCATTTTGAAGTACCATGAAAAGTTGACAAAGCAAGTATTTTTTAGCCATAAACTACAACGTGAGGATAATATATAAGTAAACTAGAAGGGGACTAGGAGAAATGTTCCATGAAGTTGGAATTTTCCAAGTCAGGAACAAATTTTTCTAATTATTCCAACACCACATGAATGCATCACAAACACCTTATCTCACAATGTTAAAAAAAGTCAAAAATGATTTGAAATTAAATGCAGTTTTCCTTGGCCCATGCCACACCAGTCTATCAAGTTTCATAAAAAATTGTGTTAGTTGTTTTTTTTCTCAATGCTGCTGACTGACAAACAAACCAATAAATAAAATGACAGACCAAACCAAAAACATGACCTCACAGAGGTGAAGTGACAGATTTGAATGTCAGAAGCAGATTTTATATTTCACAACATCTGCCATGAATGTAAACCCATTTCCAGCAACCCAGTCTGACTCCTTTACAGTCAGTCTCTTTTTCTATGTTTCACTACATTTCCCGCTCTGTGATGAACCTGACTAATTAGTGGCGGTTCATTGTAAACCCAGGTCTATAAATAGGCTTTCTTGTGCCTTGGGCCTCCTTTTATCCAGGCCCTCTTATTGGTCTTAGAATGTCTTTACCAATGTGGGGCAACAGGATGGCTAATGTCAAACACATGTGGACAGGAAAAGGGTTTACAACAGAGGCAAGCAAAGATGCTTCATCTTTTAAGTGATAATTACTTGATTCCTACTATGCTTCTCCTTTGATCTCCTGCAAGTCAGTCTGCAAGAGAAGCATACAATTATGGGAGAGAGTAATGAGTTTAAAAGCCCCACACTTTACCATTACATGTGTAATTAGGGGATCTCTCTCCTTCCCCGGTTCCCTGCTTTAGACCTCCTCATTATCTGTCCTTTGACACTTGTTATTTCTGTCCCATTTGTTTGCTGTGTGTGTTTGTTTGCGTGCATACATGCCTCTTGACACATTTGCCACTGATTATAGCTCGACTCATATGCAAGTGGAACAGGGTGCGTTTCCTACTGCCAACTGCACATATTTTCGAAGTCAAGATTTGCAAGCATCTTTCAGAGAGCCCCCTCACTTGTAAATAGAACAAGGGTCTGTAGGAAGGAAACTGATCTCCACTTATGAGCATTGTATTGAGCTATTACAGTAACAACATTGAATACAGTATTGTACTTTATGAGAATCCTCTTTAGTACGTATCTGAAATGTCAGACTGTGCTTCTGAATTACTTTAAATGTTGTGAAGCACATTTCTGTCAGAAATTAAAGTATGCTGTCCTATTTGTACTTTTTTATAAAAGTAAACATGGTGTGCTTATTGATTTCTTGTCAAAATGTGCGGAATTCAAAAAGGAGAACTTTAGAGGCCATTTACCGCTGCAGGGCTCAGTCTCTGGCCCTGTTTGCCTCCTCCCCCCGTTCTGCCTACCTCTCTCCATCCCCTGACCACTTCCTCCTGCCTTTGAAGCCGGACGCCCTTCTCTGTTGCTGCCAGACAGGATACCCCACATCCTGCAAGAGACAGGAAGGAGCCCCACTCCTAGCCCAAGCAGACACACAATCTGTGCTCCAGCAGCCTCCAGCAATCCCTTTACTTTGCTCACAGACTTGCAACAACAAATATGGGTGCTCAAGTGCAAAAGAGAAACACATTTTATTGTGTTCACTGTTGTTTCTGAAACTGAAGCAAAACTACTTCATCCCAAGAAACATTAAAACAAAAAAAACGACTGAAATTAGTTCTTGGTGGTGCACCTTAAATCTGTGAGGATCTCAACAGCTGACACCAATTTGCCTGAGCTTCTTTTGGACGGGCTCGCCCATGCTTCAGTGAACACGGGACAGACCTCCATCTGATGCAGACCTAGTAGTGTTTTTTGGTTTCTGCACCAAAAAACCATATGCAGATCAGGAATTTGGTTTAAAAAATTACCATGAAAGAAAAAATATAGTGTATTGTGTGCACCTGAAAGATAGCTGGTAAAGGACAGATGAGTGTCACTCTTTCATTTCCCCTCCCTCCAGCAACCTCCCAGTCTGTTAACTCATGTCCCACAAAATGCAACGTCTGCTGTGAGTCAAGAAAAAGGAGCTGGTTTGTTTCAAGCTCAAGCTCATATTTGAAGGAGATGTTATACTTCATTTCAATGTTGACATGTATTTAGATTTTACTGCTAAATTTGATATACTACAGCAGCCTCACCCTTCACCACCGCCCAGTGTTGCAGCCACTCGGTGAAGTTGTCTGTTTAGTCCCTGATGTGGAGCTGTGACTGCTTTCCCATCCGCCTGCACTTCGAGGTCAAAGGGAGTCAACCCGAGACCTAATGCCCCAACAAACCTTCTCCGATGCGCCGAACTGTCACTTGTTTTTGGACAGGCATGTCAGCTTGTCAGAATGTTCCTTTTAGCACTGTGAAAACAGGCGTACACCCAAAATGGTTGGCCTCCTCCCAGAAAGTAGAGAGGGGGCGACTGCGGCGGTTGTGTCCGTGAACAGAATAGCTCTACAGCTAATGGCCGAAATGACTGTTCCCTGTCCAGCAGCGGCAGTCTAACCTCTGCCAGCAGCAATCAGGCTTGCCGGCCTGTCAGCTTTCAGGTGTGGGAACCCGTCTCTGCCAGACAGCCATCAGAGTGCTGTAATTTAGACCATTAAGATGCAGTACGGAGGTCTGAGAGCTGATGTACACGAAGCTGGCAGGGAAACACGCCACTCCCAGCTCTTAATGGCCAAGCTGGGAAAAGAGATGGCAGGGACTTTATTAACTTACAAGTGCCTCAGTAGGTCGTATCACATGCTTTTGTTTGCAATGTCCATTTATATCTACATATTTTTGTTTGCTCTGTGCTTATCCTTCGGCCATGTCAGCCAATATCAACCCTGTTAGTCTGAAAGTGTATTTTTGTTGCCATGTGTGGCACAAGGCTTATAAAGTCTACCCATAGGCCCTTAAATTGTCTCCCTGCAGCAAACAGCTCCTGCTCCCAGTGAGATGTGGGCCAAACAAATAAACTGCAGACACAAAAAGAAAATGGACAACAGCCAGAATACTATGAAGCCTGATTTATACAGGGCTTTTCTTATACTTTTAAAAATAAAAACGTGTTTCTGTTCTATGATTGTTCATCCGATGTCCACTGCTTTTAATGGGGCGCAGAATGCCTGTTTCACTAAGACACACACTTTTTTTTCAATTTTTTGTTATGGTGACGACAACCTGTTTCAGAGTTGATTGCATCTTTCATATTAAATCCACAACTCTCTAATATATTAACTGCATGTGAAGTCATATTGGCTGTCTTTGGCTTAGGTGCAATGCTTAGCATGCAGTGATGTGAACGTAAGTTTGCTATAGTGAAGCCCATTGTGCACTTCTAGACAAATGAAAAGCTTTGAGCCGAAGTGTGTTGGTAAGCAGTGACAGGAGACATCTAGTGGCCTATTTGGATTTTGGCACAGAGAAATAAAATGTGCTATATTATTTTGAACCAAACTGTATTAAAGCTGCAAATAAAATGTGCATGATTCTAATGAGTCTTCTCTTCTCTTGAATAAGACAAAGATCCAGTAAGCAGGAGGTTTAGTATATCCTTCAAAGCAGGAGGTCTGTTCTCTCCAGCACTCTGCCGTTACATACACATCTTGCCAATCACAACCCCCGTCTCTGCCCTACATGCCATGTGATAATCAGTGTTGGGCAAGTTACTTTTAAAAAGTAATTAGTTACATTAACTAATTACATTAACTTCTTCTAAAAAGTAACTAAATTAGATACTCAGT
>NC_045737.1:23241054-23243474 GCF_008692095.1 Etheostoma spectabile | reverse complement strand
ATAAAAGTAACTAGTTACTTTAGAAAGTTATAGTGCATTACTTTCAATTCAATTTTTAAATGCTCAAATGTGACCCGACCTCCAACCCTCTTTAATGGAACTTAAAATACATGTGCATGTTCAATTATTTAGTAGTAGTAAATCTGAACATTATAATCAAATGGACACTTAATACAAACATACAAAATATATGCACTCTTTGTAGTGTAAATAAGATAAGTGCCCTGATGTTTATACTTGTGTGCTGTTGTGTGCGTTGAGCCGGCGTGTGTGTGTGTGTGCGTGTGTGTGGGTCTGAGATAGAACGAGGGAGTAGTAAGAAAGTGACAGCGATTAGCTTCAGATCGAGGAGCCACTAGAATCATAGTGAGAGAAACAAAGTGTCTCCCCTATGTTTTCTGTTTTTTCTTGGCGCAGAAATCTAGTTGGTCTGTTAAAAAAAACAGCTTCAATTATAGTAACGTGCCGCATTTTTTTGGCAGTAACAGTAATTGCGTTATTAAGGTGGTAAGAGTTATCAATTAGATTACTTGTTATTAAAAAAAGTAACGCCGATAGTAATGCGATTATTTATGATGCCATTATTTATAACGCCATCATTTATAACGCCATCATTCCCATCACTGGTGATAATGTTATTGTTTTAAAATTTGAAATGTGCCAATGTCTTTAGCCTCCTTGATGTTGGTTAACAGTCAAACGTGGAACAGAAAAGTGACAAGGCAGGGGAGTGCTGCTCTGAAGAAAGGGAGTCAGCGTTGGGATGCTCAAGCTTTTAAAGGAGAATTCTGGTTGATTCCAACACGTGGCTCTGTTGTTTGTAAATTTGGAGTGCTGTCAGTAGAGACAAAAACAAATGAGAAAAATGAAAACAATTGGTGCTGCCTACACCGTGTAATCCTCCTGCTATAGTTAGGACCCAACAGGCTTAAACATGGCATGTTTTAAACATGTTTTTGGCCTCTAAACATGTTCAAAATGTCGTTAAAAGTGCCTTCCCATTTGCAGTGATTCCTTCTGAGTGAACACAGTGAATCTGGCTGCTGTAGATTTGAAAGAAATGCATGAAAGTTGAGCTAATTCAGCTGTGTTTAATTCCTGTGTTGACACTGCAAGGAGTGCTTCAGGACTGTCTACAAACTACAACACCAAAAACCATATGCTTATTTTTGAAAAGTAAGTGCTATAGTACAACTAGCAGGAGACAAGTTATAATTGAGGTAAGATTGAAGACACTACCTCATTTAATCATTAAATTGATAGGCTACATATTTTTGTTTTATCTTTTTTCTGTGTTGTAGTTTGTAGACGGCCCCTAAGCATTCTAACTGCCATCTTAACACGGCTGAATTAGCACAATGTTCATGCATTTCTGTCCCCTGCTGTCATCCACAGCAGTCCGATTTACTATGTTCACTCGGAAGGAATCACTGCACATGGGAAGGCACTTGTAATAACATTTTGAACATGTTTAGAGGCTAAAAACTTGCCCTGTTTAAGCCTGTTGGGCACTAACTCTAGCAGAAGGATAACACGGTGTAGGCAGTACCAATTGTTTTCATTTTTCTCTCTACTAACAACACTCCAAATTTACAAACAACAGAGCTACCTGTTGAAATTGACCAGAATTCTCCTTTAATATGTTTGAATTGGCATAGGAGTTCATGTAACCTAACAATAAAACTGACGTTTAATTAAGCACCTTCTAGACAGTGTGCCTCACTCTCATTTTCTCATCAGGCCTTCCTCGACCTGATGGTTACCATGCCAATTGTTTCTGCCACCTAATACTCTGGCTGTGTTTTGACAAACTTATTGCGGTGTGCTGGTGGTGTGCTGGCTCAGCAGTAGAGCCAAGGTGTTAATCTAAATAACAGTAGTGCTATAGGACACTTACAGTACAGGCCTTTCTGAAACCCGTGTGCAAATTTCAAATGGTACACATGTTCCATGTGGACATTCAATTCAATTTTATTTATAGTATCAAATCGTAACAAAGGTTATCTCGAGACACTTTACAGATAGAGTAGGTCTAGACCACACTCTATAATTTACCATAATTTATAAAGCCCCAACAATTCTAGTAATTCCCCCATGAGCAAGCAGTGAGACAGTGGCGAGGAAAAACTCCCATTTACGAAGAAACCTTGGACAGACCCAGGCTCTTGATAGTCGGAGTCTGACGTGTCGGTTGGGGGTGTGATGCACAGTGGCAATAATAGTCACAATTAAGCAGTGACTACAAATGATAGTCGTAGTAGTAGTTCATGTCATAGGGCACTGCAGGGCGTTACAGGGTGTAGCGTGGCATAGCAGAGTATAAGTTGGACGTAGCAGGGTTCAGCAGGACGCAGCAGGACATCGCAGAGCGTAGCAGGGTGTACCAGAGAGTGCAGCAGGACCACGGCAACAGCTGCAAC
>NC_045737.1:23239051-23241044 GCF_008692095.1 Etheostoma spectabile | reverse complement strand
TCTTGTTGCCATCCTAATCCAAGGAAATATCCTGGGCAAAAAAAAAATGTAAAGGACTCCTGGGAGTAAAATCCTCAGAGCTAGGTTAGTAACAAGCATTTCTTGGACAGGATGCACACAAATGAAAAGGGAGAGGAGAGAGCAGCTCAGTGTGTCAAAGGAAGGAAGGAAATCCCAGAACTATAACAACATAACAAGGAGAGACAGGTTAAGGAGAGGTGCCTGGTCAGGCTACCTTTATGATATTAATAATAATAATAATAATAATAATAATAATATGGTAGCTAAATCTGACGACTATGAAGAGAAGCAGGTGGGCCGGGAAAGGCGGATGCTGCAACTCCTCACTCCCTAACTATAAGCTTTATCAAAAAGGAGAGTTTTCAGGTTATTCTTAAAAGTGGTGACGGTTTCTGCCCCCCAAACCCAGGCTGGGAGCTGGTTCCACAAGAGAGCCTGATAGCTCTGACTCTAGGAACCACAAGTAGTTCTGAATTCTGGGAGCGTGGTGCTCTAGTGGGACAATAAGGCACTAAGAGCTTTTCTAGATATGTTGGTGAGAGACCATTTAGAGCTTTGTAAGTCAGGAGAAGGATTTTAAATTAAATCCTGGATTTTACAGAAAGCCAATGCAGAGAAGCTAATATAAGAGAAATATGATTTCTTTTCTTAGTTTTGGATCAGCTGGAGAGTCGTAAGGGACTTATTTGAGCAACCTCAGTAAGGAATTACAGTAGTTCAGACTGGAAGCAACAAATGTATGGACTAGTTTTTAAATATTGCTTTGAGAAAGGATGTTAACATAATTGAAAATCTATGGATAGACCTTAAAAGAGCAGTGCGTGACAGACAGCCCAGAAATCTCAAAGAACTGGAAGACTTTTGGAAGGAAGAATGGGCAAAGATACCTCAAACAAGAATTGAAAGACTCTTGGCTGGCTACAAGAAGTGTTTACAAGCTGAGATACTTGCCAAAGGGGGCAATACAAGGTATTAACTCTGCAGGGTGGATCATATTTTAGTTTGGTTATTTTGAAAGTGTAAATGATGGATATAAAATGTAACTGTTTGTGACATATTATACAAATTTCTAATCTATCATTTGATGCCTTTTGGAGATTTTTCCATCTTTTCTTTATTCACATTAATACAAATTTTTACCTGGGGTACCCAAACTTTCGAGCCCCACTGTACACATTTGGACTTCAGAAATCTATCTTTACTTAAAGCCATTGAAACTAAGTATAGCTTCTTCCCAATGACAGAGGGCTGTTTGTTGCTCACGGTCTCACTGCTCATGACAGAGGCAGCAGTGCCGGCGTGCCAAACGATGGAAATGGGTCAGTGCTCAGTCACACAGTGGCTGTAACACACACATCACGCATGTGCACCTGTACAAACAAGAGGGAACACAGAGGAGAGCTGGAATAGCGTCACCTAATAGCTCAAATAGTGGATCACTTTCCACGCATAAAAAAAGTGTCTTTTGTATCTTATTGCCATGAGTGCCAGTTACTCAAAGAAACCATACACTAAGTTTAGCTGATAAAAGACAGGACAGGGTATGACTGCTATATGAGTAAAGCATGTACATTTTTGTAATTTGTTGGTGTTGAACTTGGTGCAATCTGTGGTAACTGCTGTCCTGTTTTTCTGCCTGAGAACAAGAATCCTCGCCTGCATCAAAGCCAAGACCGCAGAGGCAATACATTTTACAACCGTATTTGCATTCAGCAGTTTATGTTCCCAGCTAGCTCTTTACAGTGCAGAGCTTATAGCTTTTTGTGACTCAGCAATCTAACGACTCGTACAGATGAATGCAGACAAGCCCATGCCAAAGCCTGTGTGGTTTTGTGAGTGTATGTTTAGGCATGTCTAGAGGAGCAGCGTGTTATTTTATGTCAAAGGTCAGAGCATTTGCGGATGCAGAACATTTCTCAGAGCAGGAGGCTTCTATTACAGCTAATAAGAGATGGAAAGCACAACTTATTTT
>NC_045737.1:23227821-23239041 GCF_008692095.1 Etheostoma spectabile | reverse complement strand
TTTAATTCTAGCCAGAGAGTGAGGAAAACTAATGACAATTAAATATAAGTTCACTCAAAAGATACAAGTGCTACTAACTTGTTTTACAATCCATCCTAAATTATTATGCAAGACTACAAGTCAACAGCCATGCTGGTGCCTCTGTGGGATTGTCTGGGCATCATTTATAAATGTACTTTAAAGTGATACTTTTTTTTCTACTTCATTTGATACCCATCAACAGGAATATCACGAAATCGACAAAAAACGTTGAATGTTTTTTCATAGACTTCAATGGAAAATCTTCAGAAAATCGCTCAACACGCCACCTCTTTGGGGCCATGTTGTATCGCCAAACTTTAACGTAGAAACATAATTAAAAGTTTAAACTAAAGACAAGACTTTGGCCTTTATTGGGCTGAATGGGCATTCAGATACCAAGCATGGTTTCTCCCAAATCACAATTTACGTGTCGTCCCGTTTTCAGACCGTTTCCCAATGTGTGTGAAATGTTGAGAGTGGAGGACAGATGAGAAAGCTGCAGTACAATTCTCTGACATTTTCCCCAAACAAATGTCTCTCTCTCCTACAGTTTTCATTCTTTATACATCGTGGTTGGTCAAAATATAGGAAATCTTGTGCCGATCACAGACATGTGACTATGGAATCAATTGGACTTAAACTTTTGGTCTCTCTCTCTCTCTCTCTCTCTCTCTCTCTCTCTCTCCTCTCTTCTCTCTCTCTCGCTCTCTCTCGCACTTCTTCTCTCTCTCTCTCTCTCTTCTCTCTCTCTCTCTCTCTCTCTCTCTCTCTCTCTCTCTCCCTCCCTCCCTCCCCTGGAGAGTCCTCACTTTGCAGCACATGTCAAACAGCAGAGTAAAGTTAGCTCAGATATTAACTTTACACCCATGGCAACAATGGCCTTTACTCAACCATTGTCAAATCACTTTAGCAATACGTACTGCCACAGGAGGAGGAGAAGAAGAAAAGGAGGACATTGAGAGACGTAAAGGAGAGATGATAAAGAAAGGAGAAGGTGTTGTTTTTCAGCTAATGATGTCATGAACTGACCGATTTCAGGCCTCAACACCAACAGCTGTTTTCACAAAGATGAGACATGACGAGAAGGAGGAGAGGAAGGAAGGACAAAAAGTGTTATTTGTCAGCTAACATGTCACAATGGACCAAACCCACCCAACTCCATGTAAATAAATTAATTTTAGCATCGTATAACACACCTTTCCTTCAAAGTCGACAGACACCAAATAAAACTATGAAAAGCTGTTTTTGGTTTTCTCAACACTATTCCAACCATGAAAAACTCTAGCGTTGGTTGAAATACACACATACTTTACCGATTTACATGTGAAAATATGTTGGCTCTATACATGCTAAAAGTAATATTTTTTGAATGGAGTCTGGTTGGTTTAGCGCTAGCTACATCATTTCTGTTTCTGGGAAACAAAAGTTCTTAAATGGATTTTAAAAAGGTCGATCTCTGAAGACACTTATTTTTAGTTTTAGTTGCGATTAGGATTTGCACCAAGTAGTAAGCACACTAGTTTGCTATTTAGCATTACACAAAAATGCAAGGCACGTTATTTATATAGCACCTTAAACATACAGATCATTTAAAGTGCTTTATAGGCAATGCAACAAAAACCTATACAATGAGATATATGACATTACAGACACATTTGTCCCAGACAGATGAGGCTTGGACCCAAAATGCAGAGTTGGATGTTTATTAATAAATAAAGACCAAAAACCAAGAGGATAGCAGGACAAAAAAAACAAACTTACAAACAAGAAGTCCCAAAAGCACACAGGCCAGGAAGCGAGGAAGCCAGGAATGAGCAGGCACACACAGTACACCACTTAAAAACCACAAAAAACTCAGAGCAATACTTGACACCACAGAACAGCACGCAGAACACTGTGAACCCACAATACACAAAGGAAACACAGACACTAATGAGTAAACAAGGGACAGGTGACACTAGGGCTGGGGAACAGGTGAAACACATTAAGGAACAATCAAAAAAGGCAGGAAAAACAAGGCAAAAAGTATAACAAAACAACGCTAAGAAGGAAAACAGGGACTTCAAAATAATATAGGAAACGGAACAAAATACACAACCATGACAACATTTTTTTAAAGGTGCAGAGGAGTTTAAAACCAACTTAATGAAACAAATTAAAATACAATAAAGCAGGACTTAATAACAAATGTTGGAAAAGAAAAAACTAACTTAGTTTTAACAGTCAGAATATGGCACTGGATGAAAAGTGATGACAATTCATCCTGAGGGGAACATGAATGTCTGTACCAGGTTTCATGGCAATCCATCCAATATATATTGAGACATTTTACTCAAAACCACAAATGTCGACTTGCTGGAGGCACAAGAGGAAAAGAAAGGGGATCGCCAAAGTCAGTAGGCTTCATCTTCCGAGGATCATGGATGTATGTAAAAAATGTAAGCGAAAACTTTGACCTGCTGGTGGCACAGACAGGTTTAAATTCAGATTATGTCAATGTGGATCTTTTCTTTAGCAAATAAACTCATGTCTATAACAAAAATAGTTTCAGTCTGTATCCTGTGTTTAAAGAGCCAACGTGGGAGGAAGCCTAAGTCACTCTTTGGTAAGTCTACAGTTGCATGCCAGTGTCTTGATTGGCACTAGTTTGTTGGGGAATTTAAAAACTTTACCTCAGTGTTTAAATGTTCTTACAAGTTTACTCACATTGTCTGAACATTTGTGATCTCAAATAGGAAAAGGTGGCAGCCTCACTGTCTCTCCTCCATGTCTGTCTTATTCTAACAGCGTGGGCTGTCATGTATGACCTCAAGTAAACAACTTCTTTAAGTTTTTTTTGCTCTTTAATGTATGACTAAACTGCTGCAGGCCTGTAAACTTTACCAGCTGTTTGGTTGCTCATTTGCATTTTCCTCTGTGGAAAATGTCCCTGACAGCTTGCATGTTATAGTCTACTTGTTCCCATAAAACATTACTTTATTTCTGTGGGATTTATTTTTTTAGCGCTTGGATGTATAGGCCAGTCTCGACATTTCTTGTCTTTGAGGGAAACTTATAAAGAAAAAAACTCCTGTAAAGTGGTTCAGTAAAATAGTTTATAACTGCTATTGGATTAGGAGCTTTTATTTAAAAAAACTGATCATTATGTTGCATCAGCAGATGATACATTGGGTTTACCCATTAATACAACACATTACTAGTCCACTTTGCATGCTATATTAGGCATCAAATACAGATTAGAAAAAGAGCTTGAGCAATCAAATATGTCCTAAATCTAAAGTACATTTTTAGCAAGATTTTTTGCAGGGTCTATTTTGTGTGAGCTGTTAATGCTGTATCACAGCTTTTAAAGGAAGATAGTTCTATAATATTACTGGTAAGCCCCTGAATAAGCAGAACAAGCCTCAATTATGGCTTATTCACCTGAGCAAACAACTGCTGAATACACAGGTTGGTGTTGGATATTAGCTTCTTCTTCCTCAGTTTTAGAGTGAAAGGTAAATATTCCACTCCGGGATGTTGGCAGCACCTGAAACAGTCCAGAGCAGGCACCCGTCAGTCCTAGATCTGTTCACTGCAATGAGAAATTTGCCAAATGTATACATCTAAATATACTGAATGTGCCAGCTGTGCACACACATCACATCACCCTCAAATCCAGTCTTGCTGAAGTATTTATGCCTTGTTTATCAAAACTGTTGAAACAAGTGTGTACACTTGTTGTCCCCGTTGGCAGCCGCAGCCCTTTATTTTCGGTGCAGTAATAAGCAACTTTACCTGCAGTTACCAGCAATGCGTCTGCACAGCTGCAGCAGATGCCTAGTGGAGACAAAATTACTGTGGGAACAAGGGAAACTTGTCTGAAGAGAAGAAATGGGCTGAGTCTGTCAGTAAAGCCTTTCATATTCAGAGAGAAGATACAGTACATTCAACATAAGAAACCAAGCATATTTCCACAATTTGAAAAGTACAACATTATACCAAGTATTGCATGTAGAATCTATTTTTAAATCTCTTTTGAAGAAGGTTACACATTTCAACATTAGGAATGATTTCACTTTTGGCTGTAACTTCAGCTATAAGTAAGTCTCCATCAAACTAAGTGCCATGCCAGAGCTCGGTGAATCTTGGTTACTGCATTGCGGTTGTGTAGTTTACACCTTCCCTGTCACGTCGTGGCCAGACCGTGTGGTTTCTGTTTATTTATGTATGGAAAATGCTGGAAAATATGCAGGCTGAATTAAAGAGACAGAGGCATTGCAGACCCACTCTCAGCCCACCGGTAGGAGAACCAACGGGGCCACAGAAACCCCTCCATTACACCCCTGCTTTATTTTTAGCCAATATTCTTCAACTCAACAAAGAGCCCATTCAAGTTCACCCAAAAGCAAATATTTCAAAGTAAGTTATAGAAATAAATCATGCTCTTTTGTTTACATTCATGCTACAATCTTAGCTTTGACCCAGATAGTGAACCCTCAATCAAACATTTGCTCATTGTCAGTGGGATTAGGCGGAGAAAGAGAGTACAGCGTCTTCATCAGCGGAAAGAAAAGAAACAACGACCCAGCTCATTGGATGTGAGTGCTTCAATACTTTAACAACATTCGAACATTCTTCAGTGGCATTAGAAAATATTTGGAGAGAGTGGGAGAAGGAGAGAAACCCAAGACATAAACACGTGGTGCGTGGAGAGCTAACAGGCAGCGGAGGACAACCTGCCAGTGGGACCTGCGGCTTCCAGGAATGTGCACAAACACACCACCTCTCTATTTCCCTCAGTGCCTGGCATCATCTGTGCTCCCATTTTCTCTTTCTGTCAACTTGCAGACGTTTGAAGGTTGAAAGTGATTTATTCAGCTGAAAACTAATAATAATATTAATATTTTGTGCTAATGTTTTTCTACGATTTTTTTTTTGCCAAAAGTGAAGAATTAGTTAGTTATTAATTAATTAGTTCAACATCTTGGAAAATATCCTCATTTGCTTTCTTGTCACTGCAAATACGACTAATCCCACGCTCATATCTGTTTAATAAAGCTAGAGCTAGCCACATTAGCTTAGCTGAGCAGAAAGACTGAAACCTTGTATCCTGGTTTCTCTGAAGGTAACAAAATCCACCAACACCCCTTTTGCTCACTAAATAATATGTTACAATGTGCTAGTTTAGTCCATACAAATAAAAAAGTAAAGATGACTTGTCATTTCCTGCGTCACCAGGCAACCGGTTTAGACTCCATAAAGTTACTGGTTAACATCTTTATAAAACAATGTTCTTTTGCATGAATTAAAAAAAACAATATACATAACGTGGATAATAATAATAATAATGTGGATATAGTGAACTTTAGACATGCTGTTAGACAAAAAATATTTGTACCTTCCCACAGAGCCAGACCCTTTCTCCAGTCTTTGTGCTAAGCCGTAAGCTAACCAATTGTTGGTTGTGGCCTCATATTTACTGGACAAACATGAGAGTGGTATCTCATCTAACTTTGGACAGGAAAGCACATAAGTGTATTTCCCAAAATGTTGAGCTGTCCCTTAAAAGAAAAAAATGCAAGCATTCAGTTACTCTAGAATTATAGGGGTGTTTGACATATTATTTACAGGAGATAATGCAACTCTCAAATAAATACTCAACAAATGAAATTATTTCTAGTTTTACCATAAATAAATATAATATAAAAACATATATCAGAAAAGTACAAAATGTGCAAATTGTCAATGGTCACAATGGTCTAACCTTGCTCCCCCTGTCCATTATACTAAGAAATTACCATTTTTGGGGCAGGCACTGTGAGGGCAGCATGTTGTTGTTCCTGCCCTGTTCACTTCACCTTGACGGCTCACCAGCTGCTCGCTCAGCAGTGAGTTGACAGCACAGACAGCTTAGTTTACACAACCCCCAATTCCAATTTTTCCCTCCATCAAGTTTGTGTAATTTGTTGTATGTATGTCATTCTTGTCAGTATAATTTCCTTCATCACATGCCACAACAGTAGACTATTGGTCACAGATGATGACATTTTAAGACTTTTGAGGATTGATATGTATTGTACAGTACACAGCTGGTCTCATAGTGCCACTTCACACCATATGTTGCGCTGTCTTTGCACCATGAGTCAGCCTGACCTTTTTGGACTTGTGCTTTTCAATTTGGTTCTGCACCAATGTCACACAGGTAAATTCTTGTGTTGCATTTGTTACAGTACTGCAGGGCATTCAGAAGTGCAAGTCAGAACACTGTATCATCTGATATTGCTGAACCCTGCCAAGCACTTGATTCATTAGGAGCTCTGTTCCTTCAGGAGCGAAAACAAAACCGCCAAAGGAGTGATTTATGTCAAGGTGTGTTTATCAGTGATATTGCCCGAGGAAAATAAAATGGTATTTTAAAATTACAGTCTATCAAAAATGTTGCATGTGTCACCAGATTTATCATCACAGTTGTTTAAATGTTGAAAATACATAGACACATCTAAATGAAAAGGCAATGTATTATACAAGGAAATGCATATATTTTGTCAATCCATCACGTGGATACACACTCCTCTCAAATTGTTGATTGTTTTTTTGAGTAATGTAAACGCTAAGTGTTTCTGACAAGGTGTCATTCATGGTAATGACTTTGAGTGAATGGCAGATAAAGACTCTTTTCATTGCACATTTGGGGCAATGGAGCTGGCCTGTCATAGAGTTTCAAGGCAGAGCTCTGCCCCTGCCTGAATGAAAATACTGCATGGAAAGAATTTCCTGAAATGAAACTCAATCATGTTTGCCACTAAACAGCAGAATTTGCACTGGTGGAATCATCAGCAAGGTCTTGAGTAGCTTGTTAAATCAGTTCTTGAAAATTATAGAATAGTAGCCCAACAATCAAAAATGCTGCAGCTCCATGTAAGGGAACGTTCTGTGGATGGAACAATAACAACATTATATGTTTTTCAAAAACTCAGTGAATATTGGTTTTCCTCTTCGAAATTATTCCACATCGTCCATCTGAGACCTTGAAATGTTCTGACTTTTATCACAGAGGAGCCTTTCCTTAAAGTAGAAGGGTGGACTGGCAGCCAAGGACGACAGTGGGGTTACTGAAGATGGTGTGGCAGTGGAGGCCATAATCTATGGCTTTCCGGTGCTGACTGGGCTCTCAGAGCCCAGCTGGTGTTGGGTTTCCAGCCAAGCAGCTGGGCTAGGGTGTTTTGTGGTCCTCTTCAGTCCTCTTTGTAAGAAGATAGTCAAGTCCCTCCATGAGGCCCTGACAACCCTGCCACTACAGCCACACTAAGGAGAGACATCCCTGTTGCAGGCCGGCAAAGAAAGCAGCTGGAAGACTCTGGGAGACATTGGCAACAGGTGAACACGGCACCAGTGTGAAGGACATCTGCCAAGTGGAATGTCTTAAACCAATGTGGGAATTCAGGATGTTGTCAATATGGGTGAAATGTGTCTGACTCAAATGGTGGGAAGGAAAAAAAGACAAATGTTAAAAAGCAAATGTTTTCAGTTCAGGAAGGCTCAGACAGGGTGGGGTGTGCGGAGCTTGCAAAGCAGCTCTCCTGCTGGGAGAGGCCCCTTTACTTACCCCCCACAAAGGAAGTGGACAACTTTAGGAAAGGCCTTGACAGTGTGTTGATTGGGTCTTTTCGTCAATCTGACTGATCTAGTGTTTCTTGATCTGGGAAGACCGCAGAGTTGAAATGGTTCCCTTGTATTTTGCCTGGCCACACAGATGATGGAAAATAGCTATGTAGTGGGTTTTACTTGGCCAGGCAGCTCTGTTTTATTTGGAGTCCTGCACTAAAGGATGAGTCGCCCAGTTTGACTGGAGCAGGCCCAAGGCCTTTGGAGATGACACAGGCACTAAAATCCACATGTGAGATGTATAAACAGCAGACAGTGTTTACTTACAGCATGTAAACCTTCAGCATGTACCCCATGCTTGCTAGCTCCACACTTTGGAAAGAGGAGCATAACATGCCTACTTGTGTAAACCCAAACTGAATTTCTGTCAATGCAATGTCAGGTAACACTTTACAATAAGGTACAAACACATAATTTAACAATATCTTCTTATTTTGCCAAGTTCTAAGTGTGTCTATGAGGGTCATCCTGACCACTGTCAGCATCCATGTAGATTTAAGGAATATATAATTTGACATTTTGGAAAATGCGCATATTCACCATCTTGCCAATAGTTATGCGAGAAGTTTGTTGCAAAATGAAGGTGACCCCTCATGAAACTGGAAATCGTTGTTTGATTACTAAACTTTAGAGTTGCTGGTAACTAGCTGTTCCCCCCTAGCCTATAGGCTACTCCGTCATTATGTCAAGCTAAGTCTAACCCTAACCCATAGTTTAGCCTATGGTTGTAGCCTTATATGTACTTGATGGATATGAGAGTGGTATCAATTTTCTCTCGGCAAGAAAACAAATAAATGGATTTCCCAAAATGTCAAATTACGCTTGAGGTCTTGGGGATGTATTTAGAGGGTCTACTAATGGATTTGGACTTTTTCACTGTGTGCAGTGCAAGTGGGAGAGTGTAATGATGGGTGTTGGGTTAGGGTCAGGTTAGAGGTTTCCATCAGCAAAAAAATGTTGATTCTAGTGCTTTCAGTACACATCTAAAGACATTAGGAGAAAGACATTAAGCAGCTTATTCAAAGTGGGATTCAAGACAAAACTCTGAAGAAGCTACCACGCTATATCTGACATGAGTCACAGTCATCTTGCACAGATCTCATGCGTATCAATTCATCCTTGCAAGGACACAAGCAGCTACAAAGACATTTCAAGCAAAGACCAAGCACTAGTAAGTGTTTAAGAGCGTCTGTAACCTTTTCATTGAGCACATTTACATGAAAGTGAGATAGTCTACACTTACATTTTTTGGCACTACTGGTGGCAAAAGTTTTATGGATTATATTTCAGGGACATGCTGTCTCTGCTTTAGAAAATCCAATGTTTAAAGATCCCTTCTTTGAATACTCAACCCGTGGGCACATGAAATGAAGAGGTCAGCAGACTTCTCATCGTTATTGTGACTAGACACCTAGATTAAGTTGAAAATCTACAACCAGTCTCTCATTTCTCTGGAAAATTCTTTCTGGAGATTCTTGGGCAGCATCTCAGAGCAGTGATTATGGTGGTGCGCAGTGGATGGCTGAGGTGTTCGAAATAGAAGCCTGCAGGATTTTAAGACTGCTCTCAATCCAGGAAAGGCATGTCTGCTTCTGCTTTTCTTCTAGTTGTCAACCAAACTGTGGTAATCTAAGAAGAGAGTGTCCACCACAAACCACAAAAAGGCTTTACACATAATCTTACCACCCAAGTTAGCCCGAAGCATTAGTTAGCGCAGAATAAAACTGTACTTGCTATACTTCCTCATGTATTTTATGTCCAAACAGTACTGACGGTACTTACTAACATCTAAGAAATTTAAGCAAAAGCACCACTAGTTGGTGTTTGCTCTCTGTAGCTTAGTTTTGGAGGCTCCCTGTTGCCGGAACTATTCTCTACACTGCAGCCTATCTTGGCCTCTCTCTAGCTGAGTACGCATATGGCTGATTATCAGAGTCAACAAAAACACTGTAATATGTACACTGTAAAAAAAAAAAAAAGCTTACCCACAACATCCTCTCTCTGAGGGAAATTTAGTTAATTTGCAACTTAGAAAAAGAGAGCAGGCAAGTTTTTGAACAGCAATGAGCACTCTGTAGTTCTTCCATAAGGAAGTAGAGTGGATTTTTCAGCTGCGGCCGGATGAGCCACAGGGACAGAGAAAATTGGAAAGAGCTGAAGTTTTTTCTGCACCATATCCCTAAACCAGATAGATAGAAATATGGTTGAAAATCACCCTCTTTCCGGTAATATGAAGTATTCAATGGGAGTACCTGAAGGATCAGTGTTTGGTCACTACCATAGGCTTCGCACAACAGTGCCAAGGGATAGAATTGCAAATGTATGCCGACGACACTGTTTTGTAGCCTACACATATATTAAAAATGTGTTAGTCTCTATGGATGCAGACAAATGTAATGTAACCAAATAACTGTAATTTTATTGTTTTTTTATTTGTATATAAATATTCTTGCTTCTAATTGTCTAATCTAAGACTATTATCTAATGTGTGTTTTTTGCTGTTCTGGTATTGTACAATTGTACAATACTTTAAATGGTAACAATAATGATTAATACCATACGTTAATACTGTACATTATCTCTGAAAAATTAATGACTTAAATCAATCAATAAAGAAATTAACAAACACGACATACATTAACTTCTAAAATTAAAATAATACTATCTCTGAGACTTTACTTTAAATGCTCCCGCAGATTTCATTAGCTCATTTGAAATGAGTTGTATGTCTTATCACAGCATGTCTTGTACAGATGGTGTGGAAGGATTGTTCCATGGCACACATTCCCTGCTAATGCTGGCTCTGCGGGCACCTTGAGTTACAGACACTTCAAAGTCTGGTGTTAGTGGTCCATTAACCACTAGTAATTAAAGTGTCACTTCAAATGGCATGCAGCACACTGCTCTCACTGGACTGTAAAAGAAGAAAAAAAAGTTGCATAGAAAGCTTGCTTTCCTGCAGTCCACCCTCATTACCAGAATACAGGCAGAGATATTTTGGCAGTGGCATTGAAATGATTCCATAGGAGGGCTAACCATGTGGGCCCTATGTAACATGTTGGCCATAATTTCCTCTATGTGTTCACCTATGTTTTGTCAGCTCGTAAATGTGACATGGATTAATTGGAAGGTACAAAACTGTGTCAGAGAAGTTGATTGCTGTTGAAATAACCTTTACTTTAAGTGCTCCTTTCACATATTCTGGCCGTTTTATTTTCAAATGGCCTCATATAAAGTCCAGATGCTACTGACATTCATACTGCCGATACTGTGTAAGGACTTGAAAGGACCAATACTTTTCATACCACACAGGCATAGAGCAAATCAAAATAGAAAAGTCTCTGGGTCCATTTTCCATTTACAGTAACAATGATTCAAATGTCTGTTGTAGACTCAACATCTGTCTAAAACGTGATAAGCAGCATTTCAAGGCCATACCCATGTATGTTGAGGTGATACTTAATGATCATATTGTAGTCTAGATCTAAGGTTTGTAAGGACACTTACAATGGCAAATTATTTAAAAATAATAATAATATGGCAGAGGTAAAC
>NC_045737.1:23227086-23227811 GCF_008692095.1 Etheostoma spectabile | reverse complement strand
CCAATTACATTTCACAGAATGATATTGTATATCCAATATTAAATGCATCATAAAGTTGAAATAAGTTAATGCCATCGCACTGTCAGTGGCTCACTTTGAAGTTTTCCCATGAATGGCAAAGTCAGTTAAACAGTTGAGCAATTATGACTTTCTTTGGACGGACAAAAAAAAAGGTCTTGGAAAATAAAATTAGGTTTTCAGAGTTTTAGAGGCATTTTGTCTTGCCAACCTCAATATGCTAACAGTAAAACTATTACAACCTGAGAAGTGTTGGTATTGGCAGCTTGTCAGAGCAGAGGCAGTAAAACAGTGCCATTTGAGACTGGCTGCCATGTGCTTCTATTTCATTTGTAATTACACAATTTTGACAAGGACCTGCCCTATCTGTTCACAATCCAGCTACTATACAAATGAGACATGATTTAAATTAGTTTCTTTTTACACTCACTGATGTGTGACTGATGGCCAGAAGTGGTAACAAAAGCGTAATAGTTCACTCTTACTTATTTTTCCAGCAGTATAACTCATGACATTTTGGGCCCACGTCCAGCACCCTCGCCACCATCTGTATGGCATAACTTGGAACATTTTTGAGTGCACGGCTGTGTTCGAAAGAATGTGTTTCCACTTTTTCTTAAGAAAAAAACTACTACCCTTATTCCCACTACTACCTCATGTATATATATATTCAAGATAGATAGATAGATAGATAGATAGATAGATAG
>NC_045737.1:23225758-23227076 GCF_008692095.1 Etheostoma spectabile | reverse complement strand
AGATAGATAGATAGATAGATAGATAGATAGATAAATAGAATAGATAGACACATATATAGATATGTAAGTCCTTGTACATAGTGCTACTTTTTGTTTGTGTATTAATCCTGTATTGTAAAATGATAATAAGGCTAAACCTTGAGCCTTGAAATCCCACTGTGGACTCCTCAGGTGACAGGCATTGGCCAGTTTGTATGAAGGACATTTCTCAGCTGGTTCCTTCCCAATACCAAATCCCCCATAAGCAAAGGCCAAAAAAACGACGACTGTAAAAAGGTTACTGTCACAGCATGAGACCAAATTCAGTCCTGCTTGTTTTAGTTGGTTGATTTCTCTCATTGAGCTACTTTACTACCTAATATGATATATGGAGATCTCTTGCAGTGTGTAAGTAAAACAAATCAGCAGGAAGGTTGGGGTCTCTGTTGGGGAATTATTTTTCACCTCCCTTTTCCTTGAGCAAGGATAACTTACCTTCTCCTCGACCAGTTGCTTCTGTAGGAAGCTGGGAAGCGTGCCAGAAACACTAAAAATAAAGAAATGAGAATAATTGAATCTCTATTACAAATATACAAAAACCGGGGAGAGATTAAAGGCTCCTTCCAAAAAATAACATTTCTGGAGGTGGACAATAATTCTATTTATTCCATGAGATATTTTTTTTTTTTTACACCTGAGCTTCTTTCTGAGGTTGGGAATGAAAACTAATGCTTTTGTTTTTGGTTTGTATTATTTTACGCAGTAGCCATGTCACTGAGGAAGTTCTCTTGCCAGCAATAATTTAAGGAGCTATTATGAGTCAGTATGAAAAGGCTACTGTTTCCCAAGTTTTTATACCTCAGACTAGGTAACTCAGAGTCTAAAGTGCTGATATCACTAAGATAAAGTTTAATTATACCTCTGGAACAGTGCATGGGGAGCAGTAAATTCTACAATTCTTTTATGAAGAAATTCTAACAAATCAAATGAAATACATATACTGTAATAAACACACATACCATACCATGTAAATACT
Source organism: Etheostoma spectabile (assembly GCF_008692095.1). Lineage (NCBI taxonomy): Eukaryota > Metazoa > Chordata > Actinopteri > Perciformes > Percidae > Etheostoma > Etheostoma spectabile. The sequence continues at coordinate 23,226,061 of NC_045737.1, read as the reverse complement.
ATAATAAACTTAGTTTAGAAAATCTATGTAGTTTGAAATAGATTAAACACTATTAATGTAGCACTCAGCATCCAACACATGTCATGTAAAAACAAGAACATATACAAGTGATATTACAGTAACATAGCAGAAAACAGTTGCATTTAGATTTAATGGATTCATTATTACACATCAATCAACTGAGGTATATCTTTGTTGCTATCCCTTTCTCTAATAAGGGGAAGCAACACCACACCTAAATTTGGCAATTGCGCCTGATGCTGTGTGTGTGTGTGTGTGTGTGTGTGTGTGTGTGTGTGTGTG
>NC_045737.1:23217860-23225748 GCF_008692095.1 Etheostoma spectabile | reverse complement strand
TGTGTGTGTGTGTGTGTGTGTGTGTGTGTGTGTGTGTGTGTTAGGGAAGTCAATGAATAAAAATACCACAATTCACAAAACAGTACCTCAGATATCTAATGACAAGACCACTTGAGAAAAGAATAGATTCATAGATGAATTTGCAACATGAATAACATCAAAATAAAGCAACCGATATAATCAGACCAATCACTGTAAGACTTCTTAAATAAGTGATCACAGTAGGCTATGCTCTTGTAGTATCCCTGATCTGCCACTGAAGGGCAACACTCCCCTCTGCTGTCCACCACCAGCTGCACTCTGTCCAACATCTTTCATTTATTTTCATAAATTTACTTCATCTGGCAGTTTGGCATAAGATGGCCATTAAATCTCACGCTTAAATACCGTTTAGTAGGCTAAGCGTTAAGAAATGATCAGAAATCTGACTTATTACAGTAAGCCTATTGATATATTCCAGTGCTGTCACTAGATGGCGAAAATGCATCATAGTGGAACAGGTGACATATTCTGTTGCTATGGTGATCACGCTGGTGACTAAAAGCTGTAGCACGTCCCTGACAATCGCTGCTGCAACATTTCATCTCAAATAAGGTTAGTAACACCTATATAGCGTCTTCTGTTGTACTGTTTTACGAAGTTGTACTTCTAATGGCTATATGTTGCATGGCATGATTAGAAATAACCGTGATTTGATGTCTTTAAGCCAGATACTGTCCCCTGGCTTCCCATGATGCATCGCTTTATTTTGTCTAGTAGCTCAGGGAGATGATAGGAACTGACACAGGCAGCCACCCTCCCCTCTCACCCGACCAAGGCGAGCCCTGACAGCATCACCGACCTGCCCCGCAAGGCAGAACGCTCTTAGTCGGTGATGCTAGTCTGTTCAGCGACAATTTACAACATTTTGCAAGATATTCGACGGCAGCGTTTTTTTTAGCTATAAGGTAAGCTCTCCATGAGATAATGTGCTGTTGTAGCCTCGTTAGCTATTCAGCTAGCTAGGCTAGCATAATTAAAGTATCATACGTAGGCTAGCTACTACCTCTGTATGGATAGATTGTTTTATTCAAAGACATTTTAAAACGTCAATTTTTTTATGACCGCAAAAGCAGTAGCTGCATTTTACTATTTTAACAGGCATGCTTCAAGTCGTTTCTTCCAAACAGGTTGAATTCATGTAACGTTATATTGTAACCCTTATAGGGGTTCGCCTGTAATGTTTGTTGTTTTTTTAATCTTCAATCGCTGAATCAGGAGCGGTTATCTGCCCAATGTTGCTAAACCCGATTATTACAATTAAGTCCCGTGGGGGATTCAACGTATGCCAAATTGATCAGAACTCCTCCACAATGTCAAAAAAAACATTGTTTATAGTCTACGAATGCTGTATTGCCTTTTGTGTGTTGCAGGCTATTATTTGGGTGACGGGTTGTAAAGGGAGTTTGGTGTGACATGTTCCCCATTCATTATTGCACATACTGGGGCTAGCTTGTTTTCGGTTCTTAAACTGGACAGCTGCAGTACATAACATTAGCTGCAAGGACAGCCTTTGTGATGACCGTAGGAAATGCAGTGATGACATCTTACAGTACATCAGGTCATAAAACAACAAGGAATGTGAAATGTTGTTGTTCACAGGCACCGCTCGCCTGGTCCGTTTTGTTTGATAAATATAACGAAATCCATGTCCTAAATTATATCGCTGTATGAAGATTGACAATAACGTCTAGTGAAGTAATGATCCGTTCTGGCAGCTCATGCCACAACCAGCAGCGGTTTGCTGTGAAATGTGGGTTTGGGGTGCTGTCCGCAATGCAGGTGCTGAAATTTAAAGTGCCGTCGAAAGTATCTCTCCCGGGTTACGCGTAGCATAAGTCCTGTAAGCAGTGTTTTAATGACAATACTGATCAACCTTCAGTTGCTGTTGCCATTTTTACATTATTGTTGACGTAGGAGACGTTCAGATAGAAAGACGTGTGCTGGAAGCAGGTTGATTATTATTATTATTATTATTATTATTATTATTATTATTATTATTATTATTATTATTATCTTAAATGCATTGTGCCCTAAACTACTAGCAACACAATTTGAGAAAACAGGTGAAGAAAAGAATTAGTCCACAAGGACTACAAATATAAAGTATGCCGATCTTTGTGCATAGAAACGGCATCATGACAGGGAGACCAGTGACTCCTAAGCTGTGTCTATTTATTTAGGCTAAGGATGGTAGCTACTAGCTAATGTTTCATGTGGCTGCAGTTCATTGAATATTAATGTCCTCTGTATGGGAGAATTTGCTGGTTTGTGTATTAGGAAAATAAATACACAGAGAGTCAACAGAGTAACTACTGTTTGACATTAATCTCTGTCTTTTGGAACAGTTACTGATAGAGTTGCATTTGGCCTTAAACATTGTTTCTGAACAAAGAGAGATACACTTTATTGTCTCTTTGTATTTCTTTGACGTTCTATACTCTTTTCGTACCACTATCCCCTCCTTGCCATGGCATGAGGCATGTTTTTAAGGTGAGGTCACGTCTTTGCAAATGGAAAGCTATCCAAGCTGTTCTAGGAAAAGAGCTGGGATGAGAGAAATGCTTACAGTGCAGGGTTTATCGGAATAACTCCACATTACTCATCAATAATAGATTATCTCTTCAGCCTTTGTGATACATCACCGACTCAATTTGGGATCACCAGTTTGTGTTTTATTATCACATGTTTTCATTTCCTCTGTAAGATATGAAAAGAAAATCACACACAGAAGACGGTTGGAAGTGGGAAGTGTGTCCAGCGTGGTGTCATGGGATATATTATTCATGTTAGTGAGCTGATGATGTAAGAGTGAGAAGCTCTAGGATGTTTTATTGAAGCACACTTATGTATGCAAGGAGATGCTTTCTCTGCACTCAGGAGGGCTGTTGCAGGGATCAATGTGCTCTCAACTCTCAGCAGTACAGATGTCTGGCAGAGGGAAGGGGTGGGGGGGGGGACTGAGTGATTGTTTCTCTCTCTCTCTCTGGTTTGGCTCTGGAGACAAGGGCATCCAGTGAAGGGAGGGAGGTAGAAGGTGGGGCAAGGCAGGGAAGGGAAGGAAGAGGCCTGCTTGAGACTGGCAGCCTTCATGCCGCACCCAGTGTCATTATGATGTATGTCAAAGTGTTCATCCTTGATTTTGTTGTTATCGACTGTGGTATGGAAACTGAAAGTGAATTATTTGTAACACAAAGAGATTTTATTCCTGCCATCTGTTTTTCCACACAACACTTTCTAATTTGCTACTTTAATTCCAGTTTAGGAATTGGGCTACATTTTCTTCTGTGCTGAAGAAGAGTATTTCCACTGTATGTTCTAATCAAATTACTTTATATGGTGTAGATTAGATTTATGTATATTAGATAATCCTTACTATCAGATGTCTGGGTTTTGAAGGCCCACACTGCTAACTCTCAGTTTTTCAATCAACAGCTTCATGGCAGTGATTGGCTCGGAGTGTGCCTATTGTGTTTATGGTCCCTTAGGCTTTCTCTACTACAATCTTAGCTGTGACCCAGCCTTATTAATGATAATAGCCTACACACCTGCTCTGCATATTACTGTAATAAATGTGCATCCACACTTAGTTCACTCAGAATGTTTGCTGCTCTTTTTATCAACGGACAGGGTTATAATTTCTACATTTACTTGGTTATTTGCACTGTCAAATGGCATCCATTGCGAATGTGTTTGATGGTATTATCCAACAGTGATTAATTTGATTTGTCATCTAAAGCAGATCGATGTGATTAGTTGGCAGACAGAGAAAAGTTGGAGCACATCCCAAAATGTAGATGTTTATAGGCGAAAGAGTGAGAATTAATGGCCTGTTTGCTAGATGGATAAACTTAATGTTTATTGTCTTCTCTTCTCTCTTTTTCCTCCTTGTCAGGAGGTTGCAAGGCTGGTGTGTGTCTGAACATAATCCGCCATGGCATCAGCAAATGTTACACTGGAAAATCAGCTCCACAGTGCGCAGAAAAACCTGCTTTTCCTCCAGCAGGACCATGCCAACACGCTGAAGGGGCTACACGAGGAGATCCGCAGATTACAACAGCAATGCACTGGTGAGCACTGCCACAAGTAGCCACCTCTCTTCTCTTCATGTTACTGGGTAAAACCAGCACATTAAAGGATATCTTATGAATACAGATGCAGGGCTTTAATTTAAATTTTTCACTACTGTCCTAAATCGTCCCAAAGTATTTGCTGGCTATTTCGATAATTGAAAGTGAAAACGTGGCCTAAATATAACACCATAAAAATTTTATAAAAAACATTTGTCACATACATATTTATTGATTTCCTCATATTACATGCATTCAGTATATAAGCCAATTAATAAATCAAGAGAGAGAGAAAGAGCGTGGTTGAAAGAGAGCGAGAGAGCAACTCTGTTTTTGTCTCCTCTGTGATACGTTTTGCCGGTTTGGCTGCTGGTGACACCAGAAGACCTGACAACTGCAGGCAGGGTTCAAATCAACTTTTTCAGCCACCAGCAAAGTGGCTTGTGAATGTTAATATTTCTGCCACTCAATAGATCCCCATTGTTATTTTTGGCTGACGAGTGAAGTAAATCTACCAGCCACTTTTTTTTTTTTTTTACCAGCATTTGGCTGGTGCTAATTTTCAAACACTGACTGCTTTCAGATGACCGCTCATCTTCTTGCTGTGTGGGCGCATGTCAGCGGGTGTGAGAGGGTGCTTGTGCACTCTTGAATTTTGTACTCTCTCGTGATTCTACATTGACAACTTCGTCAGAGATTAATATTGTGGTTTTGATTTCTTTATTTAAAAGAGACAATACACATTAATCATCATGAGTCCAACATGTAAATGTGCCTGATTTAGCCAAACAAATTTTCATCTGCAGGATCTAGGATTCTACATTTACAACTTCGTCAGAGATTAACACTGTGGTTTAATCGCAGTTGTGTACCTTTTAGGCTAGGCCCAGCTTCCATTCAGCAGCCATGTATCGTCCCTGATGATTTTTTTCCATCTCAAAGACGGCGGGACACCCTTAAGGTAGAGCCTTAAACAAATGAAGCAAAATATACAATAAAGTATCCCTAAATGAATAACTGGAACAGATGCATTAACTAAATGGATATTTGAGACCAAAAGTCAACAAGACGCTGTGGTGCCATTAATTCAAACCTTTCAGAAAGAATTTGATTACATATGGGAAATGCACTCAAGCATTAGTGAGTACACCCTGGACTGTAGCGATGCGAAACCTGTATTGAGCATACCACCAGTAACAGGTATGCTCTTCCATAAAGGGATAATATCAAGATGGACACCCAGGAAAACAGGACACTGTACGTATTAACCCTGGTTTCCGTATCCTTGGCTAACCTGTCACTAAAGCGCACGTGGAACTCTCACTAATCTTGTTAAATGAAAACGCCGCCATACCCCAAACATGCATTGCTGCTAGTTAGTCTGTGTTATCAGCATGCTGTTTGATAGCTGCCCTGAAGCAACCTTAATGTGGCCACGCATGCAAGTAACTCTCTCCTTTTTTCACAGATCTGACCTATGAGCTCACTATGAGAAACTCTGATCCCTCAGGTAAGACTCCATTGGACTGTATAATACACACGCACATCAGTTTTGACACGAAGATTCATTGTTTAGTGTTACTTATTAATTTGCTCTTGCAGTGTTTCGAATTAGATTGACTTAGGCCACATCAACACTACCACGTTTTGGTGAAAAAACGAATATCTTTTGCTACATTAAGCTTCACGTCCACACTACTTTGCATTTCTCTGCCTGTTTCCCAGTAACAAAGTCCCACCCAGGAAGCATTGCACTGTAGGACTCCCTGCTGTTCATGAGAGCTCCCACTTCTCATTGCCAACTGCCCTTCCCCCAACGTTGCCATGGCCTTGACGTGGAGTCACTGGTCTGTCTGACAGCCCCGGCTCCACTGTCTTTATACTGGTCTGAAGTACAGCAGAGTATTTTCAGGGAGGCTCCTGTCAGGTAGCATACAGTTTCATTTATGTACAGGCTAGTGATGACCCCAATGATGTGTGCAACTCAACAGGAAGCATGCTGCGTCTCACCAGGATCACTATACATATGCTACAGGTTTTTTAACATGGCTTGCCCAGATCATGTGAGCAATATTAGGGCCTCCTGTTAGAGGCACTGTTACGTTAGTGTGGCACATCTCAGAGATTGGAAGGCAGGAAATGAGATTATCTGTCACAGCACTAATGCGCAGCCTGCAACCTGCTAAGTGCAGCAGGGCTCAGCTGCACCAACTGGGGTAAAAACATATACCAGCCCCCGCCTTCAAAAGACGAAGAGAAAGCAACTTCTTAACAAATAAAATAAATATCAGACTGAACTGGGTGTGGCCCGGGTGATGCGGCTCAGAGAAGAACCGTGCCCTTGCCGTCTACCAGAGCTGTAATGTGAGACTGGAGCTATTTCCCCACTGCAGATGAGTCTCCATAGGATCAGACTGTCTCTGTCAGCTGACAGACAGTCCGTAGTCAGTGTCTGTGCTTAATGCACTAATGATTGGTCTGGTCTAATACATGTATGCATCGGTAGGGCTGGACGATATGGAGAAAATCAAATATCCTGACATTTTATGACCAAATACTTCAATATTGATATTGTAGGGTTGACAATTGGTGCTTTTACAAAATATATTTACACAAAGAGATTTGTGATAAATAATCATCGGTAATGGGGATACAATGACTAAGTGGGTAAACAGAAACAGAAAAACTAAAACAGTCTGAAAACATTATATAACTTTCCTGTAATGCAGCCTTTAAAACCAGGAAAAGACAACAAGTATGTCACATTACAATATCCAAAATCTAAGGCGATATCTAGTCTCATATCACAATATCAATATAATATTGATATATTACCCAGCCCTATGCCTCTGTGCATACATTTCCAAGCTGCTGTTGTAACAGTTTTTTGTGTGTGTGTGTGTGTGTGTGTGTGTGTGTTTTTGTGTGTGTACGCGTGCAGACAGCAGTGAGGCCCGCTGCAGAGAGCTGCAAAGGAGGTGTGAGGAGCTGGAGGCCCACCTGAAGAAGAAGGAGGAGGAGAACACAGAGCTCCTCAGGGACCTTGAGCAGAAGAACGCCATGATCTCTGTCCTGGAGAACACCATTAAGGAGAGAGAGAAGAAATACCTGGAGGAACTCAAGATGAAGAGCCACAAGCTGGCTGTTTTGTCCGGCGAGCTGGAGCAGCGAGCGAGCACTATTGCTTACCTCACCTCACAGCTTCACGCCACCAAGAAGAAGCTGTTAGCCGGCAGTTCATCTGAGGCCAGCCCCAACGTTAGTCCGGTCACCTCATACAAGCCCACGCCTCCGCCGGCCAAGGACAAGCAGCCTGAAACCCCACGGCGTCGCATGAAGAAGAGTCTTTCCCAGCCTCTTCACCCAGAGTTAACAGAGGTGTATCGGCTTGGCCCGGATGGTAGGCGGCTGGTTCTGCGGGAGACAGTAGACGCCATGCCTGACCCCACACCCTTCCTTCAGGCTGGGAGAGACTCTCCCGAACCGCAGGTAATGCGAGAACGGCCTGGTGTTATCCCTCCTATTGCTTCAGAGCGCTCCCCTGTGGCTCCCCTGGGTGCTACGGCCAGCCCTCGTCACAGCCCCGCTCGGGACCGTCAGTACAGGGCTCATGTGGGCGTGGCGCATCGCATCCCACATGGCACCCCTCCCCTGGCCCCACCGCTAGCAGAGCTGGAGACGCTGGCAGTGGACCAGGTCAAGGACGAAAAGGTTGTGCGGAAGCGCTCAGGAGTCGACAGGACAGTTTAACACTGCAGTGCTAAAATGCACATAAACAC
>NC_045737.1:23217032-23217850 GCF_008692095.1 Etheostoma spectabile | reverse complement strand
ACAGACACTCTCTCACACACACACACACACACACACACACACAGAGACACACAGACACACAGACACTCACACACACCCCTACTGTATACACATACTGCAAGAGCAGGAAGGAGCCTGACCCACTGTGTAGCTTGCTTGTTATGCAACACTGCAATATGAAAAAAGTACATCATTATAATTTTGTTCATGGTATACCATAAAGATTTGTGTTTTTCTTGATCTACATTAGAAAAGGACTACTATAAAGCATGCCAAATGTTTCTTATTTACAACCCAATGAGATCTTGTATTATACACATTATTCCACAACGTTGTGAAGATAGGTCTGGCAATGCGAGACTATACCCATCTTCATTCTGTCTTACGTGGTGCATACAACAAATCCTCAGCCAAATATCTGCATCAGTGCCTGCTCTACCGGATCAACCATACACAAACTGTGTAGTGTAGTCATGGCTCATAGTTATCTTTACATATTGCTGCTCCGTGTTCTCAACAACGTCTGGACATATCAACAAACTATATAACAAGATGTCTGCAGCTGCATAGGATAGAAGTGAAATTATTAAAGTAATATTTCCTGAATGTCTTTCATCTTCTTGTAATATCAGTATAATAACGTTACTGTAAGTACAAGCTGCATAATGTGCAATTGAGATGTGCTGGCGAAAGGTGAAAGAGCTGTAATTTCACCTTTCTTTTGTTGGCTTGCAAAAACAGCAGCGGTGCACATGTGTAAATGCAGCGTGAAAGCATGGTGAACCGGAAGTACGTGTGTGTGTGTGTGTGTGTGTGTGTGTGTGTGTGTGTGTGTGTGT
>NC_045737.1:23201040-23217022 GCF_008692095.1 Etheostoma spectabile | reverse complement strand
TGTGTGTGTGTGTGTGTGTGTGTGTGTGTGTGTGTGTGTGTGAGAGAAAGAACGTGTGTGTTTCAAAGAGATACAATGAAGGCCATTGAGAGAATTAAGTTCTGGCTTAAATAATATCCGTTGAAGTTATTTGTGATACCAGGGCATTTTTGAAAACACTGCTGTAATAGGATTTTGTGACATTATTACCTGTACTTTTTAAAGGCTGTGCATTTATAATGAATTCTTTTTTTAATTTATTGTTTAATAGGGAACCCAAAAGAACCTCAAATATTGACAGTAATCACTGCACCACAACATAACGGTAATTATAATCAATTAATAACCTGCTTTTCAAATTAATATCACGTGTCCTTGAAGTTGACGTATGATTCAATTCAATAAAGCAAAACATTTTTGGTTTGGTCACTTGGTTTCTGTGTGTACAGATGGGTGACAAATTTAATGAAAAGACTATATTAGGTATCTTAGTAAGGTGTTGGGCCATTACGAGCCTACAGAACAGACTTCTTGAACCCAACGCCCCCTCATGCCCTGTAACTAGTAGTGTAATTACTGATACCAAGATGTGAGAAAAGTAACAATATTTTATGTACAAGCCAAATCCCTGAGCAGGTCCGCTGTATGAGTAGGACGTAAAGTGTCTTGTTAAAGTGCACTTTAGAGCTGATTCCTCCTGATCGAGGAGAGTTCAGTGGTTTCCCTAAGTTTATGGAAGACTTGGGTGCACGTATTTGATGTGTGGTCTAGGGGTCCTCCCTCAAGAAAATGTTACGTTTTTCAATAAAAAAAAAAAATGCATGTTCACATCACTTTGGACCATTATTGTTACCATATCTGTCTAAAACGGAAAAGCTAGAGCAGATAATAGGTAACACTCTAAGTAGCTAAAGATGTGCCCTGGGGACCAACTACAATCATTAGATCTGAGAAAAGTCTTCTAGTTACAGTCATTCAGCTTAGGTGGTGCCCAAAAGGGCTCGGGTGCTGCACCCAAACTTTTTAAAGGTTAAAAGTTAAAGTTAAAAGTTGCATATTAATCTCGGCCTACAATAACATGTGGACAGCCTAAAGCCTTTATACATCTTTTTAGTACATTAAATACTAAGCTATTAAAATAAATGACTGTTTTATCAATCATGTTTTAAAGTTAAACAGACATGTGATCTTTAGGGTGAACTGTATCTGTGGGTGGCTACATTAGTTCTATTCATTATTCATATTAGTACTATTGGCCAGTATGCCTATCATTAATGTGTTTTCTTTCACAAATAGGTTAATTTATATTTAATAATATGTTGCATTCATGTTAAGACCTTTTAGTTTTTGAAAAATAAATAGTAATAATAATTTGGTGGGCCCCAGCAGTAACTCTAAGGACCCCTTAGGGATCCCGGACCCCCTGTTGAAGATCTCTGGTCTAAACCACTGACATTCCGTATCATATTAATAACATTATGGTGAAGATTCTGCTGTTACTGAAAAGGGACACGAATCTCACCAATACACATCTGTAGGAACAGCATTGCATCTGTTTCTATAGATGTGTATGTCCTTCAGCTGGATGGCCACTAGGTGTCCTGGAATCACAGTAAAAGCTAAGTGACTGAAGTTACAGTTATGGAAAATAGGACATGTGCATCTGGGTGCTTCAAAGTCATAAATCATTGAATCTGTGGATTTCCTGTCCTAAACTGAAAATAAACTAGAAGCCGCTGAAATTCCCATTGATAACTTCTTAGGAAATTCTTGGTCTCCTAAAAACACTGAGGAATTAAAGCCTGTCACACAATAAGTCTCTCATGTGGTTCTGGTTTTAAACTGACAGAATCTCCAGATCCAACAACTAGTCTTAAACATATTATTATATTTGCTAAAGAAGCACTAAACAAGTTTAAAGGAAAAGGACAATTGATACAAACACTTAGCATATCTTGAAATAAGGATTTTGATACAATATCATCCCTGGTGTGGATTTATGGCAGGCATAAATACATCAGAACTATTTACCTTTATTTATTCAAAGCACATTTCTATGCCAGTATTCAATAATCTGCAGCAGATTGCATTTTAATGGTCCCTGCCTCTCCAATATCCTACATATCTTTTTAACCTAAATCTGGCATAGACACCTGGATCACTGTTTCTTCCGCTACTGCTACAAGTATGTTTCCTAATTTGAATTTATAGTACTTCCAGTAAAATATTTTATATATATTGGTCAAATCAACAGTCTTTAGTCAATATTGTTTTTTTACCCTGTTGGCTTTATTACATGTGTTACGAGATTTGAAAGGCTACTTGCTGTAAATTATATTTAAAAAGTATAAAGAGGCTGTGCTTAAAACGAGCAGTAAAGCTACTTTAGCTCTATTTATCAAGCAGTTCTGGTGGAGTCCAGAGTGAAAGAGAAAGACAATCTCTCTATGGCTCTGGTTGAATCTAAATATCAATATGAATAACAGGGGCCCCTGCTGGGACATGGTGTGTACTTAATTAAAACTGATTTATTTTGAGTTACTTTGGATAAAGAAATGTTTCTTTATTTAGGTATATTAAAAATGTTTCAAATGTTTTCTTAGATTTAATCATGTTACCATTTTTATCAACCACAGATAGTAACTAGTTATCAAAAGGTGTGTGTGTGTGTGTGTGTGTATAAGCCTTCAATATTTAATATGCAAGTTTTCTGTATCATAATGCCACAAGTGACGTTTGCTTAGTCCAGGTTTCCTATTAGGGTTATTGTCTTCTAAGCATAGTTGCCTATAAACTAGAGAGAAGACCCACAAAAGTGTTTGGTAGATCAAAGCACAACATTTTTCATATACTATTATTAGGTCTCCCATATATGAAATGGATTATTGTAAGTGACTGTAGGGCATGAAACCAGTGTATCAGACAGCAGTGTGGCGTCATAGTCACCTTCCAAAGGCACTTCTCTGGAGAAAGCTGATCTATTGAGACCACATTGCAATATCTGTCAGTTTAATCGCTGTGCTGTAAAATACTTTGAATGTGGGAGACCTGAGAGAATATGAAAAACAATATTGTGCTTTGTTCTACCTCTGGTAGAGGTATCTCAAGCTAATGGGTGCCCACAGTCTCTGGTACATCTATATGAATCTCCTTGGCGGGTTGAAAATGACACAGACCCACCAGTCTCCCTGCGGTGTGGTGTCGCCTCTGGAATAAACAAATATTAAAATAGCCTTCATTTCAGGTCTGACACTGACATATTAATACCACTACAGGCAAGTGATTAAAATAAATTTTATTTTGAGAAAACATACAGGTAGGCCTCTCAGTCCTCACAGGAAGTTGCAGTGAGACTAACTACATGTGTTGATTAAATCATTTGGCATAATATTCACTTTACTTTCAGTTTCCCATTTACAGTTCAAAAGGCCACTTTACACTTTACATGACTATCAATGATGGACATCAATAAACACACACTGCAAATGACAAATATACTTGTTTACACTCTCGTCAAAACATACCACAAAATTAAAAGCATTCCTAGTGGCGGCATACCAAAGAGCATAACTTAAAATGCTAAAATGTTCACTCTTCCCTAGAGATCTTTCAGATCCCGATGGCAGAGTAGATCTAAAAGCTTCAAGTTGAAAAGCACGTTCATTTTTTTTTTTAAATCCTCTTTGACACGCCTCCAAAATAAAGGCATTTTTATTTTCATTATTGAAGGAAAGTGCCTTGTTGTCACCCTGATAGTGATTTTCTAACTCTTACAATATGATGATTTGGCAATTGCTAATGTACTGTAGTTCCTTAGTACTTTATTTACCTTATATGAACTCCAGCTCAAAGAAAATGTTTAACCGATGCACTTTGATATGTGGATGCAGAGCTTCAAACTTGCCATGTTTTGCTTGTGCCATCACTGTGCAGACTCTAGTTTCTTGGCAGGCGACGTCCTCTTCTCCTTTTGAAAGCCTGGACAGAGTGATGACTGTGTTACTTCAAAACTTGTATATTACAGTCCAATAGAGAGAGAGAGAGAGAAATCTGAAAGTGCCCACCTGAATCATTAAGTGTTAGCTGATTTAATTCTTCCTCCAGCTGCTCAGCGGTAATATCCAGGTGTGTGTAAGGTACTGCAGGCAGAGAACTGAGCAGGTCAGTACCAGGGAGGCCCGGCTCCCCCGAGGCTTGCAGACCTTTTGTTGGAACTTCAGGTAAACCAGAGACGGAATCTGGCTTTGACTCGTCCAACAAAGATTTCAGTTCCTCCTCCAACTCATCTATGTCTGCATCTGCAAAAAAAAAGCAGGACAAACTTAGACCTCCTTAATATTCACATATACACTGTATTAAAGATGTGGCACTAATATATTTCATACCTGCGCTGCTCACGCCACTGGATATAGTTTGGTTCACCTCATCTTGAGTGTCACATAACTGGTTAAATCATATAAAAGATACATTAGGATGTTTGAATGTAAAATTCGGCTGAAGGAATAAAACACACAATGACTTGTCTTTAAATAAACAGCTACTGTACCTCCTGGATTTGATCCACGAGGCTCTCGGCGTGTTCCACAGTCACATCCTTAAGAGAGAGTCTCAGGGCTGATACCCCGGCCTGGTAGGCTTGAATAACCTACAAACATGTTCAGCACACACTAACAATACTGACAAGCTCTGCTAACTACACAAAGAAAGACTGTTGATGTTCATTCTGTCTCTTACCGTCTTATCAGTCTGTGACTGGGCAATTCTATCCAGGATTCCTCTGATGGACTCCAGTTTGGCAAACAAACTGTCGGCTCTCTTTTCTACCCTTTTGCGACCTCTTAAACACCTCAGTGCCTGTGGGTTAGACAGTGAATCTTACCAATGAACCCAGTTCTATGACATTTGGTTGTGCACAATAAAACATGTTTTTCTCAGTTAAATGTACAACAGGCCTGCACGATTATTCGTTATAAAATTGCGATCTCAATTCACCCTGTTCACGATTTAATGTTTAAAGGTCCCATGACATGGTGCTCTTTGGATGCTTTTATATAGACCTGAGTGGTCCCCTAAAACCCTATCTTAAATCTCTTTCCAAAAATTTGGCCTTGGTTCAGCCAGTGACAATGAGTGCCATTTCTGAGTCTGTAGCTTTTGAGGAAAAGGTGGAGGCTGGGGTGTGGCCTCGACCAACTGCCACTTTGCTTGTTTGAAAGCCATGATATCTCTCTCTCTCTCTCTCTGTCTCTCTCTCTCTCTCTCTCTCTCATCAGCGGGCCACATTCTCTGGGTGGGCAAAGCAGAGAAAGGGGAGGTAACCTTGCTCCTTATGACCTCATAAGGAGCAAGATTCCAGATTGGCCCATCTGAGCTTTCATTTTCTCAAAGGCAGAGCAGGATACACAGGGCTCGGTTCACACCTATCGCCATATCTAGCCACTGGGGGACCTCATAATAATGTTTAAAAAAACTCATAAAGTGACATTTTCATGCCATGGGACCTGAGTTTGATTTTTTTTAATAAAAAAAAATGACTTTGATTCTCATTTAATTTTACGAGCCAACTGCATCACAAACACTACTACTTTCTTCTGTGAGTTTTAAACAGACTGTATAAAACAGGTTTTAAAGCGCACCCAAGCACTGCAATGCTCTCCCTTCTCTTCATTGAGGCCTCTATGTTTACAGGCTTGTGGTAATGCACAATGTGCTAAAAAAATTGTGCATTTTGTCATGGTAAAAGATTTCGTGGCAGAGAATTGTGATATCAATTCCAAGCAAAAACTTGTGATTCATATTTTTTTTATACTGTGCAGGCCGAAGGCCCAAGTACCTGTGATTTCTTCCCTTCCCGGAGCAGAACCCTTGCTTCCTCCTTGCACCTGCAATTAGAAATCATAAAGCTTTAGTAACAATCACAAGAAACTCTGACTTTCACAACCATTAAAATGCAATGCAGTCCTTCGGTCTATTGGTCCAATACCTGTAAAAAAGATGGCTGAAGCATCAAGTTGCACAGTTATTTTACAACAAGAGCAAGTTGAAAATCACGTACGTGCATGTGATTGACTAAAATAAGAGTAATATCTTCTTTGTAATCAATCATTACTAATTATATGTCTAATTTAAGTTGATATACTGTACTTGTCAGCCTCAAGGCCAAGTTTCTCCACCCGCTCCTCCAGCAGCTTCTCACTCCGCTGCAGCTGGTAAATCCCCATATCCACATCGCTGACGAGGGAAACTTGAGCTTGCCCAGTCTGACAAAACTTGACAATCTGTAAAGAAGACACATGAAGACAGTTCTAACATAAAACATAACGCAAGCATTCATAGGACAAACTATCTCTAAACATGCTGAAAGATACGGATGTCCTGATCGGATCGGAGCCGATACGGGCTTTAACTGATCGGGGATGTGCAGTCAATCCGATCACCTTACCTTGATCATTTAAGTCAGTAAGTTCTACACCACAATAAGTAGAAGTGGATTTTGTGAGGGTTTTAACAAAATGCTTAAAGTTAAATTATCGGGCCTTGGTATCAGCAGATATTCAATATTTTTTTTTTGAATGGGGATTGGGGGCCAAAAAAAAGGATTGGAAAACGCTTACTGAAAGATAACTTGCAAAAAGTTCCTCTTTTGATAATAATAATACATTATATTTATATAGCACTTTATCATTGACACTCAAAGCGCTTTGGGGGGAGACAACTCTCTACCACCACCAGTGTGTAGAACCTGCCTGGGTGATGCACGGCAGCCTTGCGACGCCAGGTGCTCACCACACATCAGCTTGGTAGAGAGTTTGAATGAGCAGGTTGTTTACCTTCTCACCATCGTGCAATGAAACCGTCACTTGCTTGTCCCTCTGCAGCTGCAGCAGAGCCATGCACAGGGTGCTCTCATCAGCACAGACATCAGAGGAGAGAGTGCACAGCTCTTGAAATGACAGGATGGAGCGGCTCGCAAATTCACTGCTCCGGTACACCTTGAGTAACTCCGTTGCTTTCTCCTAGAAAACAAAACATTACTAACTTTACATCTAGCAATAACCTTTATTGTCTGACTGAAATACCAGAGATAAGGGAAAGAGAAACACCTCAGCATGGTTGCAAGTTGAAATGTGATCAAAGTGCACATGGCAGAACAGCAGTCCACACGCTAGTTTGCACGATTCTATCTTATTCCAATGCATACTATATTTTATTTTGATCGTTTGTTTGTGTACTGTACATTTGTTGCAAAAACTGAAGGATGATTACTTTATGGAAACTTCTGATAAATGCCATGCAAAGCATATTTCTCCAAACAACTATATTTAAAATGCAAAAATCAGGGTGTATTATGAATCATGATAATATTGTATTGTAGTGCTTCTGAAATCACACCAGTTAACACTGAGCAAAACAAACCTTCACTAGTTCAATGACAACGAAAGACTCCTCCAAAGGCACCTGGCTGCTTCCCAGAAGAGTGGAGAAGGTCCATTTCAGAGGCTTTACCAGCAGCAGGCCAACACCCCAGGACAGCCAGCCACAGTCCACATTGGCAGCAAACTCTGACTCCCTCTGGAGCTTCCCACACCTGACAAAAGTTATGATAATAAGAGCGATGTAACGTTAGCAAGCAGATTGACTCGGAGACATTTCGTTAGATGTTAGTAGTGACAGAGTGGACACAATAACTGTTAGACGTTACCTGGCCATGGACTGGATGACAGTCGCCAAGCCCAGCGGTGATTTTCCTTTCCTCCTAAAGGTCTTGTTCAGCTCCTGCAGACTGACACACACGGTGCCTCGGTCCCTGCAGCCTTTTAGAATCAGAGCCGTCCAGAAGTCCATCTTACTGTCCCAGTCCGTCGTGTTGACATCTCGGTTCTCATTGAAGTCCGAGAACATAAAATTCATCCGCTCATCGTCGTCCCATTCGGGCGGTAAGGTAACTTCTGTGGCGTTAGACATTTACAATCAAATGGAAATCTAAACTTTGCCTTAACCTGTTTACCGACTTGCTTGTTGTGCTAAACAGACAACCCACGCTAATAGACAACGTTAACGTAAGCTAGCTATATCAGTTGACGTTAGGTTAGCACCACTTGCTCTCACTCTTTACGGAGAAAACTATCACTGTAGCGTTAACGTCATGTAAGACAAAATATCGTCCGCCGAAGGAAGATTCTAAGCAGTGGTTCGCATGTCACTGCCAGCTATCATAGCGAATCCCTCACTTGACCATGATGCATTAACATTTGGCTAACACGGGCTAACGTTTCGTATATCAACAACAACAACACATGGTCGCGCGAGTTTTAGAGTTTAGGACCGTGCGGAAAAGCGGTGATATGTTCTCAACAAGCAAATGCTCTAACTCCACCCACGCAGACACCCTAAACAACAAAGCAAGCGCCTTACGGTCCTCTATGTCACGAACATGCAGTTTGGGCACTTTATAAATATACCTGCAACATATTTTATATTTTCTTCCAAGGATACATGCTAGATTTTAAGATTTTTAAATTTTTTTTCCGCCCAGTCTTTCTGTTGATGTCAGTGACTACAAACAAATAGCTTGTGAAAATGTTTAAATGTGTTGTTAATTATTTTTGTTATTAGCAATTAGTCAAAGGGCCTCACATATACATCATTATCCATATTTAACAGCAAATTATACAGACTGATATGTGGTACCAACTCTTCAGAACATATTTGTACTGCAATACCAGAGAAATACCCGTGGCTGCAGTATTTGCGTTTTGGGGTTATTGTGTTTTTTAAAAAGCAATTCGAACTACATAACACAGGAGACAGGACATTTTAGGGGCCATAAATTGGATTTAATCATACCCACTTCCCACCCACTCTTCCATGTGCAAATGGACACAGCAACAATTAAATACAGTTTGTGACTATACATAAACAAAAACATACATTAGAACTTTTATAACATAAATATACATTCTCTGATCTTGTTATTGCTCCCCAATTTTTGCACAACACCAAAGTTCAAACCAAAGTTTAAGGATCATATTTAAAAATTTAAATTCTGCAAAGAAATAGGTTCGTATTTTCAGTTAATTTTGGGGTCCCTCACTTAGTTTGCTCATGCCTCTTGGATCTCATGTACATTATTGTACAATGAACATTAAATCCAAAACAAATTCAAAAGGTATCTCATATATAAAGATAAAAATAATCCAGGATTTTAAAGTAGGCTATTTAAATGGTGAGTATTGCTTGTTTTACATATTTTTACATCATTTCTTACCATGTCATGCAAAATATTACCCAAATAGACTATACTGTGTAACCCTAAACCTTCATAGTTTTACAGTCAGTTACAATATCCAGTTTCATTCAATGAAAAATTCAGTCGATGCACATGCACATCATTTTCACATTATTAAAGTGCAGTATACAATATAGTACTTTTGAAAAACAATTGACCGAAACATATGGTTAGCCGAACAGAAGCAGTGCGCAGCAATGACATGACACTTATTTTGGCATGTTACTGATGTTGTGTATTATCACATTATTTCATTCAGATGTTAAGGGATGGTGCATAAAAATAGATTAATCAGTTAATTAGTTGCCTTGCTTAAAACATCAGGTGAAACAGCAGACCTTTAGTTACATGGCTTAAACATTTTGCAGTCTTTCACTTATTTGGCACATGTTGATGAATGCTTAGACACGCCTCCTTTTCACTCTTTAAGCATGTCTACTTAGCACTGAGATCCACCACCAGGTGCTGGTAGGCCAGGGTGTTGCCTTTGAAGCTGGCAGCCAACAAGATGTCCTTGTTGTCGACAGATACCAAGCTGAACGCTCGCGGAGCTCTCATGTTAAGCTCCTGGAAGGGCTGAAAGCGCTGAGTGAGGTCATCCCACAGGTATACTCTGGAGAAGGAGAAATCACTTCCGAGAATGAGGTACTGACGGAGGCCCACTGTGAAAGGATACACTGCCATGGAGCCCCGTGACGGAAGTGTCTGGATCTCTACGAAACGCTGCCCTTCCCAGCGGAGGATCTTGGAGTCCCCTATGAAGCGCGTGAGGCAAAGATAAAGAACTTTCCTCACCCAGAAATGCTTAACCATCTGCACATCCGCTAGCTCAGTGATTTGGGAGAAGAATGCAAACTGCTTCTGGCCTCGGTTCCACTGGTAAACCACGGGTGGCTGAGAGGCGCTGGAGAGGATGAGGTGAGGCTTTCCTCCAACATCAACAAACTCCACATGTGTGTCCCGGTGCCACGGATGGAGGGACTGGTGGGTGTAGAAACCATTGCTGTTCCAGCGATAAATGCTGGTGGAACCTGCCTTTGAGCTGTCTGCTACTACAAAGTACCACTCTTCATCCAGTTGGAAGGTGTCCACAAAGTTGGGCTTCCTCACACGAGTGGTGTCAATGTCTTGGATCTTTACAAAGCGCTGCGGGTCCTCTTCCCATCTGTGATAACAAAAAGGTTGGCATAGTATTCCTAAAACTTTTCACAAAATAAGAATACTTCTGGAAAATATGCTTATTTGCTTTCTTGCCAAGAGTTACATAAGAAATTCAACAGGTCACTATCTGTTTGCAAAGATTATATTGCAAGCCTTACTTGTAGATATGAGATCCACCAAAAAGTTGAGCAACAACCATGTAAAGACTGTTGCTTATCACCACTGGTTTGCAGTACACAGCAGAGCGGGCTGCAACAGACATACACAGAAGCATAAACAAGTTTTTATTAAGAGCCCCTATTATGCTTTTTTGAAAGTGTGTTGTATAGATTTTTTTTTGTATGTAATAGATGTATAAAGTACAAAAAAAAAAACATTTCACTCCAAGAGCTTTCACTCCCACAGACAGCGCTTTTTCTCAACTGCCTGGAACACCCTGCCCACATTCCTGTTTGAATTTCCTCAATTAATGATGCTACTGATTAGGTGCTGCCTGAAAAAGCACAGCCCGTCCAGTGACCAATCACGACAGAGTGGGCCAGCTAACCAATCAGAGCAGACTGGGCTTTTTAAGAAGGCGGGACAAGAGCTGCAGCAATGGGCTGTATGAGAGAAATAATGTGTAAATTGGTACAATATTTAAGCTTTCATAGCCAACAACTTACAGGTAATGTTATGAAACATCCTGAAGACCATCTCCACATGATCCCATACATACACGGTGCAGAACCCTGAATCAGGCTGAGCAAAGACCACAAACTGATCCTCATTGAACTCATAGGATTCCACTGACACAGAGTGGAAAGTGAAGGTTTCATAAACAGCAAAATCTACGGGAAGACAACGCAGAATTACAAGACTCATACAAATAAAACACAAAGTCACCACCAAAAATGTTAGAAAGAGAGAAGGTGAAACCTGCGCTGATGCAGTTGAAGTCTCGAGGTGCGAGATCGTGGATTCTGCGTCCTTGGAATTCAAAGGGGCTGGCACAGTAGATAGCAGGAACAGACGTGTTGGTCTTCTCCATCCAGTCCACCAGCCATTTGATTTTACAGTCGCAGCGGAAGGAGTTCCCCCGCAGGTCTCTAAGTAAGAGATTAGGGAGAGAGTCAGTTTCCATCTCAAGTGCTCAAACATAAATCTTCCAAAACAGGAAGGAAGGAAGGAAACAAACAGACACAAGTGTTTTTGTGCAGCAGTATGGTTTGACAGATGCAAACCACAAACTTGATTCAGACAGTTCTGCCAACAAGTGTGGTACTCCACTAAACCCTCAGGGAGCACCAACAAACCAGTGTTTTGTAGTAATAGACTGTAAGGTCAAAGCTATCAGGTTGTCAAACCCTGTTTTTATTTTAATGAAGGCACACTTACAAATCTGTGAGGATGTCTAGATGTTTGAAGAGATCTCTTGGAAGCTGCTGCAGGTTGTTGTTTGAGAGAGATCTGATTAAAAAAACAACACAAGACAAGTTATCATTATGTCTTGCTTGTATAGTATGTAATTGCTAAATACATTTTTTAAATGTTCTGATTTTTAAAAGACAGGGTTTCTCAATCTTATTAGCTCAACAAAATACTTACAGATGAGTCAGGGATTTGAGTCCTCTGAGGGTATACTTTGAGAGAGCCTGGATGTCATTGTTCTCAATAAACCTAAAGAGAGAACAAACCACTCACATACATACATATACTGTAACAAATTTAACGTAAAATTTACAGTAACTAGTTACTGTGAATTTTTTTTTTACAGTAAAGGTACAGTACTTCCATTTACAGTATTTCATCTATTCATTGTAAAATACAAAACAATTAAACACAACATAAGATAAAGAAGCAAACATACAGTAGTTTACTATTTACAGTAATATTATGGCTACATTGTGATTTTTTAAACTGTAATACTTAGACTACTGTGATTTTGGCATGTCGACAAGGTTGTAATGTAAACTTTACAGCATTCTGATGTAAAAATCATATACAATAGTGTTACTGTGAAATGTAAAGTAAATAACTGTAGATTTCACCGCCATTATTTACAGTGTACATTTCACACAGCGATGACAACCTCTGGAATTCAGCCACAGTGTTATAGGATATCATGCTTGTTCGAGGAGGAAGTTGTGTTGTCAGTGCAGAGCACAATAGGAGAGTGACTGTAACCAGCAATTATGTCGATAATAGCACAGTCAGCATCTGGTGGATTCATAATCAAAAGGTTATGGCTTATCTGTTTTGAGAAACAAGTCTGGGTTGACAACAAATGAATGGATGGACAATCAATGAACTGACTGCAAAGAAAAAGTAAAAAACTGTATGACTAATGGTAAAAGCTCATATTCATGTCATTGAATCATGTGATATAAATAAGACACTGAGCGCAGCGAGTATTACAAGGGTCAGCATCATTCGATCCCGTCCGGTCAACGTTTTGTCTATTGATAGTCGAGGACAAACAGCGTGTGCAGACTCTTTGGAGGTGGCTGGATATAAAAGTGTGACTTTATTAGCATTCACAGCAGGTATTGGCAGTGATGCAGAGAGGCTTGATGGCTGGCCTGCCGCCAAAGCCACACAGCAAGCAGCCTGAGGCATGGCCATGACGGAGAGCTGTACGCTCCAAGCCATCAGCTAACTACTTTCTAAAGCCTATCAATTCACAGAATGGCATATTCAGCTTTATCACACTACAGAGGCTATGTGCTCGCTGTCGTAGCAGGATTTATTGTCAGTTTTACTTCTGGCATTCTTTGCCATACTGCAGTGAGTACTGAGTCCAATCCTGAAATCTTACAGTGCAGCCTCAAGGTTAATTCTATTCACTTTGCAGACAAAATAAACCCACCTACTGTAATTAATCATTCACAAAAGTAAACAAAGCATGACAGAAAAGAAAGGAATGCATAAAATGTTGCATTACAGCAAGTTTCAGCAAATTTTGCGAAATGATTACAGCATAGTGGTAAATGCAAAGCATAATGTCAACCTATTAAAAGTAAAGCATATAGAGTCAAAGTCAGCAAACTGACTCATTACACAGCAGTATTTATTTGAATACTGGTCCTACCAGACCAAGTAAGGTCTACAGCTAGAGCTGTAACAATTCTAAATGTTACTGTACAATTAATTGTCAAAGATATAATTGTGATTAACAATATAATTGTCTCTTTCAGTTTTTTTAAACATATAAAAGTTTTTAAATGAAGCCCAGGTTACATCTTTTGGTTATATCACTGTTATGTGACCCAGTTACATAGCCTATAACAAAACCAAGCCTCATTATTGTCATAAAACATTGTATTTTTTCTTAAATGAACATTAAACTGACAACTCCCATCAACAGGCATACATACCCCTGATTTTGTAAAAAAAAAAAAAGACTATTAGACAGTTATGTAATAACTGATACAGGCCTACCTAGAGCTTATGGATTTAACTTCCAATTTTTAATAGTTAGTACGTGCTATTTCTTTTTTCATATGTCACATAGTCTCACTTTAAAGCTGTTCCTGAGCAAAAGGTTTTTTTCAGTACATGTACAGTAGGATAAACTCATTTGATTAATATTTTCAAAAAACAGGTGCACCACAACACAGCGAGTTGAAAGACTGGCCAAACTCATCTTTTACGTGCACAACTTTAAGTGAGACACTTACAGGTATTGCAGGTGAGACAGACCAGCAAAGGCATCATCAGCAATCATGGTGAATGTGTTGGAGTTTAAGAGCCTGCAAAAAGGAGGCAGTAATCATTATGTCATAATAGATAATGTTGTACACGTTCAACTGAAGCTAGAGGGTTAAACAACTATTTTCATTGGTCTTTGGGCTACTTTAGAGTTGATTTTTAAGTGAATGCAGTCTCTATCACATAAAACATTCACAGTTCATAAAGCTAATCTTATGTAAACACATAGATGAATTTGGAATTTATACCAACACACGCAGACCGGCACAAAAACACACACACACGCACACACACGGACACGACCACTACACTCATGATTGCATCTGAGTAGATAAGTGGCCCTTTGTCTGGCAGAGCAGAACTGAAGGGAGTCAGTGATTGGCAATGACACTGATACAGAGCCACTTTACTGCTATGTCACCACTGCTTTCAATAACCATTCCTTTCTAGTAGTTGAAGTCCCTTTCATTGTCACTGCAAAACAATAGCTGTCTGCGTGTGCTACGACGTCATGTTGTGTGAAAACATACGTGTGACATTAAGGGTTGTGACTGTATTTCTAGTCACTGGTGAGAGAGATACTGAATTAAGAGTTTAGGGTGTTTAAAAAGTCACACTCACAGGAACTGCAGTAGGTGAAGGTGGGAGAAAGCTCCCTCTGGGATCGTGGTAAAGGCTGCATTCACCATCGTCCTGTTCAGACAAAAAACATCAGTTATCATCAGATGTGTGGAAAATGTCTTGTTCACAACGTTGACTGTTCTTTTTTTGTTTCTTCTCTCAGATACAGTTGAAATATCAAGGAGTGCTAAATCTTTTCAGAACTAGGACACACAAGTTCTTTCTACGCTTCTTCTCTATCGTAAAATGAGGGCACCTCCACCAGGCCGTGCTCTGGAATTCCCTTGACTTAATATTCAATCCACAGGTGATATGTCTTGAAAGGGGGCCACCATGTAACCTTCTTTTCAAAACCTAACCTTCCCCCATCAAGTGTTAAGCTTTCCGTTTCATTACATGTGCTCCATTTATTGAGCGTATATGTCTGAAGTCTCTTCAAGATTAGATCTCTCAGAGGAGAAGCAGGTCTCCTGCAGTGAGATAGGAAATCTATTGTTGGTATTTCTCCCTGGAGCTCGACAGGATTTTACTGCCGTGTCCCCTAAACTAAGTTCAGCGTAAGGTACAATACAGGGAAATTGTTATTTTTATGCTGTCTGGTAAACATCTCTCTGTTAATGCAAAAGCTATGTTCACTTTCAGGTAATTAAAAGACAAGTAGGGATTCACACATCATTACATAATGTAGGGTGACATCAGGGATGTAGCCATCTGTACCAGCCTGTATATTGCTAACACTTCATACAGGTTATGAAAAGATGCTTTTGTAAAAAGCACACACACACACACACACACACAGACAAAAGTTGGACTCACAGAGAGATAATTCCAGGAGGGAAGCTCTTGGGGATAGCCTTGGTATCCACACAGAAGGCACTGTCTTTGGTGCAGGAGCAGGTCGCAGGACAGCGGGGTATCTTGGGGGCTCTCCTGGCGTCTGATTCCCTCGGTAGGAATAGACACAGACACAGAAGCGACAAGCAGATCAGCCTCGTCCATCTCTGTCCAAGCTCCAGCATCCTTCAGCAGGAGGAAAATGAAAAGCTGTGTGGATGAGCTTCTTGAAGTTTCTCCTCAGTGGCAAGTGGCTTGTTGCGAGGCGATGTACAGCCTGCCTACAACCCCAGCAGTTCTGATTATGCTGAGCGCAGAGTTGAGCATGAGAAAGAGGGAATGGGTGGGAGAGAGAAGAATGGAGGGAGGGAGGGAGGGAGGGAGGGGGGGTAAGGGCAGTCCTGTGTA
>NC_045737.1:23192462-23201030 GCF_008692095.1 Etheostoma spectabile | reverse complement strand
GCGTGGGTGCTCTGCAGCTTCCTTGTATCTGTGCAATCTTTCTCTTGGCCTCTCTCTCTCAGGAGCCAATGCCAGCGTGCACACTGCAGGAATGACGAGCAAGGCTGATTTCTCCGCACTAGGACCTGTAGACAGCCACGTAGCTGACAATTAATTATTTACTATTGCACATTCAGAAAACCTTAGAACAATAGCAGCAGAGAGGAAGAGAGGGCTGAGGACGTTGGGTCAATGATGATGGACGGTGCACCTGCCATGTTCTGTGGAGCTCCTATCAGGTGTGAAGTTATGGTGAGCTGCTGCAGTCATGACAGCAGACAAATTGGCATCAAGGATGCAGGAGAAGATGCGTGTGCATGCATCAATGTGTCAGGGGCTGTGTGTGTGGGTGTTTGTGTTCTGGCAGCTTTAAACAGCAACCAGTGCTGAGACTTTTTCAAAGCATGAAGGTACTAATAAAGAAACACTTTTGATAAAGCAAATTTGAATGCCAAAGACTAGACTAAAGAACAGAATAAATCTGTGTTGTACCAGAAAAATAGCTAGATCTGGGATTTCATTAGCATTTGTAATTTAAAGACTACTTTTTAGATGACAGAGAAGACAAATAACACCCTTAAAGGGGTGCTACAGTGATTACATATTGCACTTCCATTAGGTTGGGGGACTTGCGAAAGACAGATTAAAAAGGAATGGTCTAAATAAAAGCAGCAGAATCTGTTATATCCTGACTTGGTTTGTAGTATGGGTCAAGCTCCACTGGGTCCTACAATTCCCATAATGCATTCTAAATAGCGTCTCGACCCTCCCTGCCTGGTACACTCATGTTTTTCAAACTTTTGCATCCAGTTTGTAACATTTAAAATCCAATCCAAGAAAAGATTATTTTCTCAGGCTTTAAAAAGCTCTGTCAAAACCACAGAAGACATATAATTGTTTCACTCCTTGTGAAATGTAAATCTGAATGGTCCTGTACTGTAAAAAGTAAGATTTTTTATTACAAAGCAGGTTGAGGTGCTGCATAATATCTGTGAAAGGATCATAATG
The DNA here is from genome assembly GCF_008692095.1 of Etheostoma spectabile. Classification (NCBI taxonomy): domain Eukaryota; kingdom Metazoa; phylum Chordata; class Actinopteri; order Perciformes; family Percidae; genus Etheostoma; species Etheostoma spectabile. Next base: position 23,199,983 of record NC_045737.1, on the reverse strand, counting down.
CTCAATCCACAGAGAAAAGCAAACAGCCCGTATTAAAAAACTGGGCCTTCAAACGAGCCGTCAGGACTTCTGTACATTTGTGATGTCACAACTCTACTATTGGTCGAAAGTGCTGATAAAATGCCCTTATAGTCACTCCTCTGCTGCAATGGCGGTGCAGAGACACCAAGAGCACAGATGCAGAAGACCCGGAAATACTGACCAATCGGAGCAAACTAACCCAGTTTGCTCCGATTGGTCAATATTTCAGGAAGGGAGCTTAAAGAGACAGGCACTAATGTTGAACATTTCAGACAGAGTGTAAATACAGGTATATTCAGACAGACAGTATGGAAATAATGTGTTTTTGAACATTAAAGGATGTAAAAATGTTCAAGTTAAAAAGTATAAACCTGAAAATGAGCTTACAATGGGACCTCAAAGGTATAATATGTTTCAACACAGCATTCAAAGATGGCGCCCACTCCTCGGCTTAATGAGCTAAAGAGAAAGAGCAGCAGTGGTCCAGCAAGAACAAGGTTGTGAATTAGGCCTTATTTTCTGATTGTTTCACTGCACAAAAATAAACACACACACACACCTCCCCACAACCCTGCCTGAAGGTGCCACATTGCTGTGTCATCCTGTGTCGTGTGTGTCTGTGTGTGTTGGAAGACACACACAGACATACAGCAATGTAATTATAACCCATTCGTCATCAAATACAAAAGCTTTGCAAAATACAGATACCAAAGGGTACCTTGTGTGTCAATATCAAATGCAGAGGGGCATTACAGAGGGGCATTACAAAGTGGCGGTATTTAATGACCTGGAAGTGACAAAAGGCAGCAAGCATTGTTATTGGCTGGGGGTTACGCACCCACGTGGGACCCAAAGGCTCTTTGCTGACGCCCATAAACGTCCTGCACACAGCAAAATAATAAGAAAAGAGAAAATACATTCAGGTGCAGGGTCTCTGCAGATACAGAGACCCACACTTGTAGTGGGTCATAAGGTATAAGTAAGAGACGGCTTACTTTTATTCATTATTCATTAGGAAAGCCTGCACATCCTTTCTTTAATCTGTAAAATAAGATCCTGCCTTTAATATGATTTTAGATTAACAAATGTCCTTTTTTGTTTAAATGCCATTAGAAACATACAGAAACATGTGTGAGAATTAATTTCTGTTTTCTTTCCTTGAATTATTTTATGCATACACAGCAGATAAGTGACAGACTCAAGACGTGTCAGTTAAAAACATTTCTGCCCTGTGACTCGGGCTCATGCCACCAGAGGGCACTGTTGATCATAAAATAAAGTCAATCCAGTGCAGGCGACTGTGCAGAGTGGCTGAATGGCCACTGGCATGGCTGCAGCCTCTGTGCCAGGCATTACCAGCTTCCCTTACAAGGACTCTGTTGTCACGAGCAAAGAGACCCTGTGACACACTGTCTGCCCAGGTCTCAGCACGTTGTTCCCAATCCAGACAGGCAGCAGGGAAATGGAATGTTGTGTTAAACATCTGATCCATAGCAGCAGTTTTCTGTTCAAATTTTAAAACAGGGGATAACTGTTGAGACAACATTTAACAATTGATTGATTTAGTTTTCCCTTAAATAGTTTTTATTTTCAGTTTCAGTTTCAGTTCACTTCTCAGTCATTTTCTCTGCAATTAAGTAAAAAGCACTTTCTTGATGGACAAAAGACAAAAAGCTAAATGTCCTTCAGGGGCTTCACTTGAAATCTGTGAGACGTTTTCTTCTCTTGCTTTGGCACAGTTTGCTGTGAAAGGGCTTCCAAAGAATCTAGTATTTTTGAACAAATACCTGTCTATCCCTCAAGTCTGTGAGGCCTTATTGCACGTAACAGACACTTTTATAGAGAGTGATTTCACATGTGAATCATTTACAAAATTATGGGTGGCGTCTCTTTGTGTCTTATCCAGTTGATGAATGCCATTTCCTGTACAGGAGCTATTTTTATGGTTCATTTTCTTTTGTGCTCTGGTGCAGTGTGTTTGCGTGTGTCTTAGCTTCCTTTGTTCTAACTGTATTTGTGGATTCACGTAGGTTACGCTCAGTAAGGAGCAGTTAATGCGCGAGCTTACTCCTTGCTGAGCTCCACCCAATCCAAACCTCCGGTGGGAACCAGCATAATTGCATGGCATAAAGAATGGAGCATGAAACAGCAGCTGGAAACCCTAACATGCCCTGTGTGAGGCTGAGGAATCTGAAATGCTGCTGGGATTAATCCACAAAATTCTCTCTATACAAGCATACTTAACTAAATCACAGGGTTCAGTCTAAATACTGATTTGGAAGATCAGTTGTGAAATAAATTAGTTAAGAATGCATGCATTTTGTCTTCGTAAGCAACTATTTTTTATTTTAAATGACAACTTTGGCAGCTACTCTTAAAGGAATAGTATGGGGAAATACGCTTATTTACTTTTCTGTTGAGTTACATGTATACCACTCGCACGCCTGTACAGCAAATACTGGTGTAAAGCTATAGCAGCAGCTTAACTTCGCAAAATAGTGGAAAAGGGGAAACAGGTAGCTTGGCCCTATCTGCCTACCAAGACTATTAATGTTTACTGAATAATACGTAATATCTTGTTTTGTTTAGTTAAGTGTAAATGTGTTAATTAATTAGCTTTAGATGGGCTGGTTGGTGGAGGTTTTATTTTTACCTTTGGACAAAGCTAGGCAAGCTGTTAATAGGCTGCTGTCCTTAGCTTCATATTTAGCGTACAAATATTAGAGACATCTAACTATCAGGAAAAGAGAGTGATGAAGCATGTTCCTCAAATTTTCCCAATATTCCTTTAACGTACTGTATTTCTTCTTTTTTTTATCTTAATTGTTTTTTTAAACCTGCAAGAACATACTTTTTTTGGCAACTTGGAGCAGCAAAAACAAGTTGTGAACACAAATCCTCCTTTAAGTTGTTCTGGCTGATAAGCAAACAGTTGTTTATTTTCACATCCAGCAGTTACTGTACAACATTATCATTCATTTGGAGCAGTGTTTCAGGCAGCCCGGTGAATGTAAGTGCAATATTTACTTGTTTTTTTACCAATTCCTGAGCAAATAACTGACAGCTTTGCTGCTAAATACTCCAGTTTGTTCACAAGCTAAGTGCCAAAGAAGTAGTATACGGTGTGTGTTTTTTTTACAGCTTTTTGCTGAAAACAGCTGCCCAAAAACAACACTATGAGAGGGATGAGAGTGAACCAAATCCGTGAAGTTGTGGGCCGGACAGCTAAACAATGAGCTGAAACTTGCTATAGCTCCACAAAGCCTGGGGGAGATGCAGATTCAGATTCAGAATTAGAATTCACTGTAGGTAGGTTCATTACTATTAGCAACCCCTTTCACGTTGTTTCACTGTTTCCACATCGTCATGTACACGTTATTTTTAAAATATCCATTAGAGCCACTTTAAGGCAAAGAAATAAAGTCAATCAGGATGAACCGTGAGGATTCAGTATATTTCAACGAGCAACACATCCCTCAGTCAAGTACTGTAAAACATTAACTGCTGTGCCTCTTGAGCCACCCTCGTTTCATATCAACTTTTCAAGTAATAAAAGAAGTTCAGCCAAGGTACCACTCACTCTGAGAGCACAGCATTAGAAGAAACACTTGGCCATGCCGAGTTTGGCAAAAATGTGTCATCAAACATTACAAAGTGTTCCTGTTTCCTTTCCCAGACTCCCACAGTCTCATTATATCCTCTGCTGTTTGGCACCTATGTATTCTAAAATCAGGGCTTCTCATCTCTATAGCTCAACTTCCCTTTGCCGGGAATTCACCCTGTTTAGACAACTTTAAGTCTACATTACAACCACATTGAACGTTGGTTTTTAAACCCACATCCCACTCTGATTATGGGCCAAAGAGCCTGAAAAGACCTCTCTGTATGTCTGTTTCCATTTCTGTTTGACTTTCACGGTTTAGCCTCCTGGCTGCACAGGAAGCAGGAATAACAAAATAGAAAGAAAAACCAAATGTGTTTCACTTCAGTTCTTTTCAGGGAAAATCCCATCTGCTCCAGGCAATGTTGTTTCATACAGGAGTCACAAATGTGTTGGGACTTCACTCAAACACGTATGCACACGTTATGGTATTGCTATACTGTAGATACTGACATGTCTGCACCTTCTCTGCAATTTTTTACACAAAGTGATTAACAGAGGTGGACAAGGGCACAAATGAAAAGGGAATTCGGAGGCATTAAATCCTTAACTTTATCTTCATGTGTCTTCATGAGGCCACTTGCTGATAGATGCCAGTAATTCAGTTGGCCAAGTCTGAGGACAAGTTGACGTCAGATGTCCTCCTCTGTGAGTCAGGAGCAAATAATGCATCCACACGTGACCAAGAAATTCAATAAGGTAAGTGTTTGTCACTACAAGCCTTGCTGAGCACAAATCTTTCATGTTTGATGAGTATATCTTTAATAAGCAATCGGCGGGGAGCTAACACGCCAATAAAATTCACAATTAATTTATATTTGTCAATAAAGGTTGGTGCCTTGGGCAAGTCTATTAACAGCAATGAAACCTGTGAAATGAAACTGCAGGCTGTGGGACACCTTTAAGGATTTTATACCGAACTGTGCCAAGAAAACAACCATCCCAAATTGCTCCTATTGCTCGCCTCGCTCTCTAAAGTGTGTCGCAGTCACTGGAAGGTATGTCAGCCAATCTCATCCCAGGCTCAATTCAATTAAACAGAGTACAAAGACATATGGCTCAGGGGCGCGTGATATGATTAGACTTCTGTGCACAATGACACTGCTGCTTTTGATTCATACCCTCTTTTATCTGGTCACTCACAGTGATGGGCTGAAACAACTGAGCCAAGGAGGGCTCCCTCAGGTGGGCTGCTGTATCCCCAAGGGGCTATAAAAAGGCCTGCTGAACTCATCTGCGACAATCAACAGGTCACACTGTCATTATTGTTGCAACGGAAACACGCCAGTGACAAAACATGCACAAAATCATTTTTTTGTTAAGACAGAGATCTGTCTGTTGATCAACATTCTGTCAATTTGACACTCAGGGGATCAAGAGAATCCTCCCAACCGAAGGCCACGCTGCTGTCTTCATTTTCAATCAGGACAATGCAGAGAAGCAACTTCGAGCTGAGCTGCCATAAAAGACAGGTGATACGCCTCTTGGGATAGGGATGTGTCGGAGGAATGCGTTTGCAGGTATCCTGCTGCCTGTGGGGATAGTGGAGAAAGGCCCTGCACACCAGTTGATCCTGTTTGATAAAGGCCCTGACAGGCCCAGATTCTATGTCTCAGCCTGGAGGAGGTGTCTGTGTCTCATTCCTGCACTGAAGAAAGTCGATCTGGTGGGAAAGAGGCGGAGCCATGCCTGTAGGCGTCAGTTTTTGTATGGACGCCAACACACAACTTGTCGGGCAGACACCACTACCACTACCCCCTCTCCACCCCCCTTGCTAGCTCGACACCAAACAAACACCCTCACCCATCTCATTTACCTGACCGCACCCGTGCCTCCAGGCGCCATAAATACTCTTATCACAGAGAGAGATACCAGAGATAGAAATGATTGCTACAAAATTATTCTTCTTTTCAGTCTTGTTTGTGACACTTATCCAATAACGTTTTGGATTAAAGTCCATGAATTTCAATGTTATTTAGTATTTGAGCCTACAGGTACCTAGAAACATTTACAGGGACAAGGGTAACACATTTCTGTTAAAGGGGAAATTCAAAATAAATAACTTTAAGAACGTTTTTCTATTACCCAGTACACAAAATAATACTTACAGGGTGCATACAAATTGCCAAAAAGTGGACCAAAATGCTTAGCCTATATGTCCTTTCACAATAACATTTTTTCAGTGTTTTCAGTAATGCTATCATGTATGTATGTAGCAATTGTCGATGAATTTAATGATTATTTTAAGAATGTCGGCTCTAATCTAGCAAAGGATATTGTGGAGCCAAAAGTGATGATGATATATGTGAAATCAACACACATGCCAAAACCATCATCAGAATAGAGGAAGTGGAGATAATTGAGGTAGTAAATAAATTAAAAAATTAAAAAAATCTCCCGTTATTGTGATGATATTAATACGACTAATTGATACAACTAAATATTCTAGAGAATATAGCAAAACCATCCATACCATCATCGTCCATTCCGCTTACCGGTATCGGGTCCGGGGGCAGCGCTCCAGTAGGGGACCCCAAACTTCCCTTTCCCGAGCCACATCAACTAGCTCCGACTGGGGATCCCGAGGCGTTCCCAGGCCAGGTTGGGAGATAATCTCTCCACCTAGTCCTGGTCTTCCCCGAGGTCTCCTCCAGTTGGACGTGCCTGGAATACCTCCCTAGGGAGGCGCCCAGGAGCATCCTTACCAGATGCCCGAACCACCTCAACTGGCTCCTTTCAACGCGAAGGAGCAGCGGCTCTACTCCGAGCTCCTCTCGGATGACTGAGCTTCTCACCCTTCTCTAAGGGAGACGCCAGCCACCCTCCTGAGGAAACCCATTTCGGCCGCTTGTACCCTTGATCTCGTTCTTTCGGTCATGACCCAGCCTTCATGACCATAGGTGAGGGTAGGAACGAAAATTGCCCGGTAGATCGAGAGCTTTGCCTTCTGGCTCAGCTCTCTTTCGTCACAACGGTGCGATAAACAGAATGTAATACCGCACCAGCTGCTCCGATTCCCGACCAATCTCACGCTCCATGGTCCCCTCACTCGCGAACAAGACCCCAGGTACTTAAACTCCTTCACTTGAGGTAAGGACTCATCCCTACCCGGAGAGAGCACTCCATCGGTTTCCTGCTGAGAACCATGGCCAGATTTAGAGGTGCTGATCCTCATCCCAGCCGCTTCAACCTCGGCTGCGAACCGATCCAGTGAGTGCTGAAGGTCACAGGCCGATGATGCCATCAGGACCCATCATCGCGAAAAGCCGATGGATCCCGAGCCCACCGAACTGCAACCCCTCCCCGCCCCGACTACGCCTCGATATCCTGTATAGCAAAACCATTAACCTATATCTGTAATCAATCCTTCCAAACAGGCATAGTTCCCAACAAATTGAAAATAACAAAGATCATACAAATCTGTAAATATGGAGACACAATTAAAAAGAAGAACTTCACAGAGTATTTATAGACCTAAAAAGCATTTTACACTATTCATCATTGAATATTGATGGCCTGAACAAGGAAGCACATTTTTTCAAAGCCTGGACTTACACTGTGATATGGGACCTTATAATATATTCTCAGTGCTTTGTCCTGATCGTAGTTTGCTAGAATAAGAAAGTTACATTACATCACCTCGGCTGAAATTCCTCATGCAGGCTTTTCAAAGTAAGTGAGTTAAAATATGTGATTAATTAATGAATGTCAAAGTACTCCTTATGCTGTATGTTGTCCAATACAGTGTAATAAAGTGTGTGATAAGGGTACTAAATACTCCATACCACCTCAAAAACTTCCTTCATGTGCCCACATGAACTGTGTGTTGTCTTGTGCAT
>NC_045737.1:23192269-23192452 GCF_008692095.1 Etheostoma spectabile | reverse complement strand
TGTTGTATTGTATATTATGTTGCTGTCTTCATTGTTTCCTTTCGAGAAAGCGTGTGGTGGCGCTGTTCCATAGCTGCCACCCGGAGGCTTGCTCCAACCTAAGTCAACTTCCTCATAGACTTAGACTTAGACTTAGACGTAGACTAAGACTTCTCTTTATTGATCCTTTGGGATGACTCCAGC
>NC_045737.1:23164867-23192259 GCF_008692095.1 Etheostoma spectabile | reverse complement strand
GGAAATTGAAAGTTCCAGCAGCAGTTTTAGCAAGAAAAAAAAGAAATAAAAAAATAGATAAAAAGACAGTATTAAGACAACAAAATACCAATAAAAAATAATGACAACAATAAGAACATTCGTCAAATAAACAAAGAGTTTTGTCAGTGTTTAGTCCAGTGTTAAAAAATTATTATAAAGTGACCAGGTGTGAATTTAAGTCCAGGTGTGCATGTATGCATGTATGTATGTGTGTATGTGTACTGTATGTATGTATGTATGTATGTATGTATGTATGTATGTATGTATGTATGGATGTATGTATGATGTATGTCTCTCTGCCCTATTTCCTCCTCCCCCTAGTGAGAGTTGTATAGTCTAATGGCATGAGGGACAAAGGAGTCCTTGAGTCTGTTGGTCCAGCACTGGGAAGGAGCAGCCTTCCACTGAACCGGCTCCTCTGGGTGCTGATGACGGGGTGCAGGGGGTGGCTGGCATTGTCAGTAAGTCCAGCAGTTTGTCCAATGTCTCCTCTCTGCCACCGTCACCGTGAGTCCAGCTTCATGCCGACCACAGAGCCGGCCCACCTGATCAGTTTATCCAGCCTGGGGTGTCCTTCTTTGATATGCTGCCCCCCAGCACACCACAGTGTAGAAGAGGACACTGGTGACCACAGACTGGTAGAACACCACAGCAGTTTGCTGCAGAGTTAAAGGAGCACAGCCTCCTCAGGAAGTACAGCCGGCTCTGTGTCCCTGTATAGGTGGCTGCTGTGTGTTGTCCAGTCCAGTTGTGTCCAGCCACAGCCCGAGGTATTGTACGACTGAACTGCCTCCACCTCAACTCCTTAAACAGGACCGGTCGCGGTCTTGGTCTGGACCTCCCAAAGTCAACGACCAATACCCTTCGTCTTAGAGGTGTTGAGCTGTAGCGTAGTATGTGTCTTCATACCTGGCAAATAAAGCTGATTCTGATTCTGATTCTGATATCAAATTAAAAACTTTTACACAGTAATTTCTGAATAATTACACTGCAATTTGCGGATTGCAATCTAAAGTGTTGTACCATTTAAACTTTGTCCAACTGAGTTTAACAAAATGCTTGCAGTGTAGGGAGCGGATACTTCCCCACAAACTTGCCCATGGTTTTTGTGATGTGGAGAAAAGAGGGAAAAGGGCAGCGACTCTGAGACAATAGTGAGACATGCAGTGAGAGACAGGCTGTGGCCCAGGGTCACCCCTTCTGTTATGTCTGTCCCACAGAGCAGCCAGGGCGCCGGGGACCTGTCATAGAGACAGCCATCTCACAAACAGTGAGAGAGACTGCTATGGAGAGACGGAAACATCAACAACCAAAGAGCACAGCCAAGGAGATGGCACAATATTTAGATGAACTGCACCCCCGACTGCCTTCATCTTCTGTCAGTTTCTGCTTCGGGAGGCCAACAGAGGTAGCACTGAGACTTCAACATATCCGGTGACAAAACATTTACAAAATATCATTAAAAGTAGAAATGCATCGATATCGATCGATTTTTCAGACCAAGTACAAGAAAAAGTAGTTACATTAAGGTACTTGCCGACCGAGTACTGATATGAGTACTAATGCCAATGTATATGTAAAAAATAATAACACTGTTAAAGTTCTAACAATTGAATGGCTTGCTTACATAACTCACGGGGAAGGCACAATGTTATCACGTAGGTGACTTCAGGGAAGCATGAAGATTTACCAGTTGTGTTTGTTTCTCCATCATCCTCGACTCCGACAGTAGCCATGGTTTCTGGAAAATTCAATCTGAAGGCTACCGTAAGCTATGGTGTTTCCATAGCAACAGAATGTTGCCCGGACCGGGACAACTGGTGTTTTAACCCTTTCGAGTGAAATATGGCGACAATTTAGACCGTTTAGCTTTTCAGATTTTTAATAAATTGAATGGGCGAAAGATTGGAACATAACATGATTTGTTTTTATAGACGAAGAAATGATGTAATACTAAATAAAATGTTTCTACTTCAAACCTTATGTTCTCTGACAAGCTAGATGAGTTTAACTGTCCATCAAAGAAAAGCATTAAAACCAAATACATTTTTCATTTCATACTTATTTTAAGAGTAGAATAGATTGAAGCTGGAACAATACCTTTAGGTATTTACTGTAGACTTGTCATAATATTAAAGCTATAAATATAGCTAGCTAATTATGAGGTTGGTATTTGTATTTTCTTTTTTTAAAAATAATTGGAAGGATTTTGCTTCTTCAGACATTTAGCTGTATTTTTTGTTTACTGCTATTTAGCAAATGTAGCTAGGCCTAATCATGCTAATATGCTAAACTAAGATGGTGTTAATAGATTTGCTTAACCAACTTTAGCATTGTCGTTGTGCGCATGTTAGCATTTAGCTAAAAGTCAAATAGGCCTATGCAGCTACAATTTCGTCGCCCAGGCTTTAAATGATAAAGGTTTATTTTAAAGTACATCAGCCACTGTCACTGTAAGCCTACAATAATTATATATAAGTATATGGTTTATATGGTGTGTGTGTGTATATATATATATATATATATATATATCTATATATCCATGTGTTGGGGAGTAACAGAATACATGTAGGCCTACTGGCGTTACGTATTCAAAATGCAAATTATGAGTAACTATTCTGTTACAGTTACATTGTTGAAATCAATGGATTACATAATGTTGCTTTGAAAATGAAATTAAGGCAACACCATGCATTTCCCTGAAAATATGAATGAAAAATATGAAAACGAAAGATGGATCATCCAGTGATACGAGCAAGACGAGACCCATGCATGTTTACTTGGTGGCCGGTTAGATGAATTACTTGGTGTTCATATTTACCAGAGATGGTTTGATTGATTCCAGTTTAGGATTATCATCTCAAGGTCTAGAAAAAAGCTTGAGCTTTACCATTAATCTCTACGCTGTGCGTTTCCTGTCACTGGTGACAGATGACCTGCCCTTCAACTCTCTGCCATCCTGTGGAGGAGCCACATCGTCAATCAGAGTATCATTCTCAGCTGCAGTTAGGAGAGAGAAGGTCCTGGGTGGCTGACACCATTGGTGATGATGGTACTGGTGTGTGTGTGTGTGTGTTTGTTTCTGCTTACTGCCTTCAGGAAAACAAGGAGAGGTGACATCAGCCCGTTGTTGTGCACCGCTGTTTCCTCACAAATGTTATTTATGGGAGCAAGGGAGGAGAGTTTAGTGGAGGGGAGCTGTCAATGCACATGAAGGGACAGAGAGGAGGCTTACGGCATCAGTGCCATACTGGAACTCATGAATATCATTCTGGCCAGCGTCCATTTGCAAGGTGAAGGAGTCTCTTGTCCTTGCATTCCTTCCTATGACGAGTACATAAAAAAAAAAGAAACCTCAGACAGTTCAGACATGAAGTGTGTGTGTGTGGGTAGCCGCAGAAGACAGGCTTAGCCATAGATTGTTGATTTCAAAACAGAGGAGGAATTTTAATTTTCTGTTGTTCGCTCACCCTCATTAACACTGGTTAAGATGATGAGCAGCTGTTTTGTGTCTCAGTGTGGCCACTGTGGTTTTGGGTGTAGTTCACTCTTGAGGACCTACTTTTCAGCAGATCAAAATATGTAATACTTTTATTTAGGGATGCACAGATACAGATAGCGGTATCGGACCAAATACTGTGCTCATGTACTTATACTCATAAAACTACTTCGAGACCACCACACCCAATACCAGTTCACGCATCACTGCTTGTGACGTTAGTTAGCAGTACACTTGGCAGCAGGTAATGTTAACTTACCGTTTGTTAATAGCTTGCCTTAACACGGATAATGCTGATGAGAATGGGCTCTCTGATCCACTCTGCATGTATAAGTCAACCCAATCATTTTTGTTCCTATTAAGATTAAAAGAAAAATAAGTTTTATTTTGGTTAATGATGCAGATCTCCAAGAATACAGGTTTGTTAATGATATGCCAAATTTGCTTTGTAAGAGAACGTTTTAGAAATTCACAACCATTGACTTTGTTGCATTCCCTGTAATTATGATGCTTCAGTAGCACAGAAATAATGTTGCATTTATCCAAACATCACCCCACAAAATGTATTCTTCTTTTACATCGAGATCTCTTGTCTGTTTTTTTTAAACCAATATTGGAAAATGCGCGTTTTGCGCCCTGCAGTTAAGGGCACAATGTCTTAAAAATAAGCACAGTATAATGGGCTGACCAGAATGGAGCAAGGTGTTGCTAGAGCTCAACATACCAATTACAGGGTAAAGCCTGTTTGGCTAAAATTCCAATCCATTTTCCAATCAGTCATCAGTTAGTAATTTCTCTCAAAAGACAAAAACAAGACATAGCAGTTCCCATTTAATTAAATGCTGTCACGTTTCCCAATCCAACTGTTGACAATAAAACACCTTCCGCTGTGTGTCCCCATCACAGCAAAATAAAGACGGATTGAATTCATAAATTACAGCTATCCGCAGAGCGCTATACGGAACAATAACTGATGAACTTTGTTCTCCAGAACTCTGTATGTGCTGTCTTTCAGAAGTGATAATCCCCCCCCCGTTTGAATCCTGGAAGTGTGGAAATGTCTGGAGGTGGCCTTGTATTCTTGAAGGCCATGACAGGTATTGTTGAGAGTACAGTATGTTGGTGTTCATTTACATATCGCAGCACCTTTAATTTATACAACTGTCGGGATAAAAAGTAACAAGGATCTGTTTTCTATTATCAAATAAACTGTGTTCCCCTGTGCTGTAATACAGTATGCACAGAAGGCTAACTGCATTGACCCGAGCTGTAAGAGCAGGCTTTTAAAAAAGGTCGAGAGCCAGTGGCGCGGTGCTGATTTTAGCCTGTTGCGTGGAGACTGTATTCCAGGTGATGCATCAGCCAATGGCAGAAAGCCAGACACGGGCATCAAGGTTGGTGTGGCTGATGGATGGAAGTGTAGCACCAGCACTTGCCAAGCTATTCCCACGGCCATAAATTACATGTTTACTGCCGCCCGTGGCTCTCTACGCTCGCCAACATTTCTTCTGATGTCAGCAGCACATTATCATATCTAATCAGCCCCCAGGAACCCATGTTAAATAGGTGGGCGATTGAAGTGGCCCTCATTCCATCTCTGTAAACATGATTTACATCACAAACATGAAAGTCTCAATATTTATAGACCCGTTTAGGTAGTCGAGTTCAAACTCTGAAAGCTTTGGCGGTTAGTTTTTCTATAGCATTTTATTTAATGTAATCCTTTTATGATGACATACTGTTCTGCAACCTTTCATCAGAAGTAATATGGCAGCAAATGTAAGTCCTGTTAAAGCATTTACAGTGGAAAATAAGTTCATCACATGGAATGCATGATGTTGACTGAAGCAAATTACTCTGGATGTTAACACACACACACACACACACACACACACACACACACACACACACACACACACACACACACACACACACACACACACACACACACACACACACACACACACACACACACACACACACACACACACACACACACACACACACACACACACACACACACACACACACACAGTAATCCTCAACAATTTAAAGATATTCTCATGTAACAACTGCCCCTACAGACTAGATTTAAAAATTGGATCAAACAAAAGCATCCTTTTACAAAAGAAAATAAATCAATTAGGGTAATAAAAATAAGAGTACAATGTAAATATATATTCATATTTATAATTTTCTAACTGTATTTACAAGGTAGCAAATGATGCAGAGGAACACGGTGATGCATGTCCCTTGGTAGTACAGTATACTCTTTGAATTTGGTCTGAAAAGCAGAATATTGTCCTTCACTACTGAGGAAACAACCATGGAGGGAAAAACAAAACCTGACATAACCAGTCAGTCCTTTTGATTCTCCTGACCAGTGGAATGTCCAAAGTGGAGAATAGAGTGGGAGTCTTTTTTTTCCTTTTTCTTTTTTTTTCCTTCTTGACACGGTGACAAACTGCCACTCCTGTTAATACAAAGTGCCCCATGAACATCGTCCCCACCAAGAATCGGGACAGCTGCCCTCATCCGTCCATGTGTTCCGACAGGTTCAATGAAGGTTCCACTCCAAGTTCCTTTCTCGCAGAGCACCAGTGGGTTTTTTAGCTTAATCTCTGGGAATGTGGGGAAGAGTCCAACCCCATGAGGCAGGGAGCGGAGAAAATATCAAGGCTTGCCTGAATAGAGATGAGGAATCAGCGTTTCTTAATGGCTGCCCCGTTGGAGTGGGGAGGGAACTTTGGCAGGCAGGGCTCCTCGGCCCCGGCATCGTGAGAGAAGACAGAGTCCTCGCCTGAGGAGCAGGTGGAGCTGCGGGTGTCCGGGAAGCTAGGGGAATATTGGTCCAGGGGCACTGACAGCTCCAAATACTCCTGTAGGCAACAGAGGGAAGAAAGGATCAATTAATCATTTTACTCCCAAAACCAACATTTCTGCTTCTTCCTTGTATGATAAGGAGAGGAGGACTGACCTGGTTGGCTGTCATGGCCAGGCAGCGATCCAGGTCCTCTACCAGCTGTTTGAATGTCGGCCTATGAGAGGGCACAGCATGCCAGCAGTCCCTCATCATCATATACCTGCAGAGATCAAGAGATTCAAAATTGAGCAGTCAAAACTAACTTGCCTTCCCTTTTTGAGTAGTATTTTCTAAAAACGAATCTTATGTTAAAAAGGGGCTGTACAGGAGGATGACATTTATTTACACCCACATGCAGCCAGACCAGCTGGGTATCAAAAACAAAGAAGCTCCAATTACAATTGGACACATTTACTCCACTATATGTTTACATGGAAAATATTTGTTTGATGCCATATTAAATGTTCAGAATTTTAGATTGTACATAACGTTTAAAAAGAGTTGTAAATTCTTTTAAGGAGTGGTTAGAAATTTGACATCCAGCCACAGCTAGAAGGTGAGTCTTAAAACAATGCTGAACAATATGTTCCAGTTGGAGCTCACTCAACCTGTGAGCACTTTATTTTACTGGCCATCACACAAACAATGGCAGGGATCATTATTCCGTTGCTAAGCACCTAAACCTTTTCTGATATATTACAACATGGGTAATGTAAATTTAAATGCCAACTGTTTGGGACAAGCAAGAGTAGCAGAGTGGTTTAAGAGCCTCGCAGATTGTCTGTCCAAATGATATTGGCTTACTCTTTTGGCAATGATAAAATACAGTTTCAATCACAACACACGTCCCCCCCCTGTAGTTATACTACTGATGTAGGCAACATCTAATTCAGAGTGAGTCTGGTTGTGGCCATGCAAGCACAAAATCAGAAAAGCAAAGACTTATTAACAAGTCTGTAACCCCCACTTAACAGAAAACAATCCTCATGACTTTGACTCAATCACTCCTGGATGATTCCAATAAACAATGTAGCTGTGTCAGGGTTGTTTTAGTCATGTAGTGACCATAGGTTCTATGTTTCAAGTGTCCACAATAAAAGATTTTTCTTCTTCTTTTTTTATAAAATATTACAATGCATCTGTCCATGCCGTACCATTTAATATTCCTCCTAATAGTTTGACCTAACCAAATAAGGAACCCTGGGAAAGACATCTTAAGTGTTGACGCAGTACCAAGAGACTCGAAGGAACCTGCAATGTGCTTGATTTTAAGTGTGTAGTAGTTTCCTTACAGCTCTTCAGTGCATGTTGAGGGTTTGTCCATACGGTGACCTTCCTTCAGCAGCTTGAACAGCTCTTCCACTGGGACTCCTGGGTACGGAGAGCCCCCCAGGGTGAAGATCTCCCACAGCAGCACCCCAAAGGACCAGCTGCAGACAGAAACAGACAGAAGCTTCTACATTTCCTGCACCACTAAAAGTTTTCCTCACATTCCGTCATGGCGGAATTGAAAAAGCAAAGACACGCAATACTCACACATCACTTTGGTGGGTGTATATTCGGTCAAACAGAGCCTCCGGAGCCATCCACTTGACTGGTAAACGACCCTGGGGGAAAGATGCGCTTGTTACGGCTGTCTACAGTGTTAAAGTGCTTCCATGTGTTCAACAAAGGATAAGAATACTCACATTGGTGGTCTTCTTGTAGTAATCAATGTGGTGGATATCTCTTGCCAAGCCAAAGTCAGCTATTTTCATCACATTGTCCTCTGTTACCAAAACATTGCGAGCGGCAAGATCTCTGTGGATGCACTGCACAAAGAACAACAGACATTAAATAGAACCAATCAACCAGTTTTTTTTTGGTGTTCCTCAACCCAAATCTGTACATTTAAAATGGAAGGGTGAAAATGGTTGGTTGTACACTTAGTTGTTACCTTTTTGGAGGACAAATACTCCATGCCTCTGGCCACTTGGTAAGCGCAGGACACAAGGTCTTTGATGGACATGTTCTCCACAGGAACCTGGTCTGGGTTGTAGCAGTATTCCATGCCCGGTGGGCGCCGAGCTCGCAGGAACTCCCGCAAGTTGCCCTTAGATGCATATTCTACAATCACATACAGAGGACCTACAAACAATTGGAAGAAATACAAGAATGAATAAATCATAAAATTAAATTTTCACCCTTGAAGGGGGCCATGTCATTTTATTTGATAGAAAAGTGATGATTGCAGCAGTAGGGAAATTATTTTCAATCTTCATGACCAATGACTTAAAACTGAAATTTCCTCCTGAGGGTGTCACAAAAGTAAAGGTCACCGGATTATAGACAGATGTTAAAAATACTTCAAGATCAATAGATAAATGAAAATTAGTTGGTAGCTTTGTGTTTCAGAATGGAAGCAACAAAGCAGTAAGCACTGCAGAGCAATTAGGTTAGTTTTTTTAGCTTTTAGTCAAGGATGATTGGAGGGAAATGGCAGCAGCTGTGGTTGATTCAAACTGCGAGCTTGGAAGCTGGTGTCAGAATAGTTTACTCATGCCGTACTACACATCTCTCAAAGTAAGGTTTACGGTTGTCTGAGGGACAAAAGAGTGAGTGTGTGAGTGTGTGTGTGTGTGTGTGTGTGTGGGCCTGAGCAGGCCAGGGTAGGTCAGAGTCAGACCCCTGACTGTCTGGTCCTACCATCCTGTGTACAGGCTCCCAGCAGATTAATGATGTTCTTGTGCTTCCCGATGATCTTCATCATCTCCATCTCTGAAATCAGGTCTGACAGATCTTTCTCTGTGGCGTCAGCTGGAGGGAAAGAAAAAAAAAAATCATATTAGGGCAATTAGTGGACGTTCTGTTGGTGAGAAGGCCTCACAATAATCATCCTGCAAAGTATAAACTGTACATCAACATTGCAGCTCTTGCAGAGTTGGGCTGGCATTTGTCTTGGAAAATGCATCCCGGGGTAAGGCACTTAAAAGTGGGAGACAATAAATGCTACTTTGCCTACATCCTCACTCCTCCGTGCAGTTTAATGAACACCGTTTTATATGGGATGTCAAGGGTTCTCATAAATTTTACTCCACTCTCCCATTTGCTCAGTGGCTGACATCCAACTACTCTTAGTATGTGTTCACAGTTTTTTTGTTAGAAGATTTCTTGTCCCTGGAGTCTAGACTTGAGGCTTCTATAAAAGTCTACAGACTGAAGGGCTTTCCTCTGTGCAACTTAGTTTCAGTACCAATCCATCCAAGTCTAGTATATACCCACATGACGGAAAACTTTTAAAACTTACATTTCAGCATCTTGACAGCAACCTTGGTCACACGGTTGGGCTTCTCTTTGTCGAGACCCAGGGCCTCTCCCATCACCACCTGACCAAAGCAGCCTTCACCCAGCGGCTTCCCAAGAACAAGTCTGTGTGGGCGGGGGAGAAGATCAATTTAAGACTTTGATTGAGGTTTAGTTCAATTGTTACAGACTGCCCTGTACAACCACATTGTTCTGGTGCAGTTTGAGGCGGACCTCAACATCAGCTTTTTAAAGAAGAGAGGGACAAACTCACTTTCCTTGTGCAGTTGTTTCCTTTACTAGCAGACTGACTATTTCAAACAGTAACTCTCCTTTCAGGTCACTTATCTCGCCTAAAGGCTGTTGTTGCCCTGTTTGAAACGTTGGTCAAGGTGACATACCTATCCCTGAGAAGCTCCCAACGAGGATCCTGGGGCAGTTCATACTCAGATACCCCTGACAGCATTGGAGATCCGCTGGAGGACAAGCGGGAGGGACGCACCAGCATCACTCCAGAGTGGATGGAGGAGCTAGAGTCCACAGACACCTGAGGGAAAGAAGGCTGACATTACTCCCCTAATAGTGAAACAGACACCAGTAATAAGTGACCCTAGAGAAAATGAAAACTACAGAGTAAGTGATAAAATTCCACAAAAGACCATGTAAAAAAACACCTAAACCACTCAGGTGTACCATTCCAATGGAGAAGAAATCCTCCTCAAATACTCGTACCTACCTGCTGTATAAGCCCTCAAGGAGCTACAATGAACCTAAAAGCTCTTTGAATGCGTGCTTTTAGTTTTCGGTTAGCATAAACAAACTCTGTATATGTACAGATGAGCCAAAGAGCTCAAGTACACTGTGTAGCTTTAAACTAGAGCTGGGCAATATGGAGAAAATCAAATATACATTATTTCTGACCAAATACATCAAAGTACATATTGCGGCGATACTGTCGGGTTGACTATTGGTGCTTTCACAAAATCCTAACAATGAGAGTTTTGATAAATAATCACAAATAATGTGGATACAATGACTAAGTGGGTAAAAGCAAATAAATAAAACAGCTTAGTCCGGTAAGTTCAGAAAATGACATCACTTTACTGTAACGTGGTCTTTAAAACCAGGAAATGACAACACTTGTCATATCACGATATCCAAAATTTAAGGCAAACTCTAGCTTCATATATTGATGTCAATATAATTATAGATAAATATTGCCCAGCCCTTCTTTGAACTTACAAAATAACTGAACAAATGGCATGTGGAGAGAGACAGAAGAGATGAAAAGGTATAAATATTCCAAACCCCCTATCTACTTTCTGTTACCTGTCTGCGCAGAGGGATGCTTTTGGCCAGCTTGTGGACAGCCAGCTGACTGTTGAAGTCACTCTTCTTTGAGGAGGTGCGAATCTTCACAATGATTGCGATGGCAATCATTACAGCGATGAAAAAGAAGCCCACGCAGTAGATGACCACCTCCAGGTAGGTGTGGTTGGCTTGAGGATAGTGCGGGACAGCTAAATGGGGGGGGGGGGGGGGGGGGGGGGGGGGGGGGGTGTCAGCTGTCATCCATGAAATCAAAACTATACCCAGGCTTTCAAGTACACGGCAACACACTCACACTCACACTCACACTCACACTCACACTCACACTCACACTCACACTCACACTCACACTCACACTCACACAGCTGCCCTGTCTAAAAACCAGAGCCTTTGACACAGACAGGACAGAAACTTGTATTGTTCCATCATTATCAATTCTTTGAAGCACAGAACTTCACACTACGTAACTTGCTAATACAAGAAGTGGTCATTGAATAACAAGACAAACCCAAGTGACCCTGATTCTGTGTTACACAAGCAGATACATCATTTGATTCAATCATCTTTTTTTTTTTTTAAACACAATCATTTAAATATTTCGTTAATGGACTAATAAATAGATATAAAAACAGTTTAACAGAGTGCAAAGGGTCTGATTTTTATACAGCGTGCCAACACTTGACAAACACTTCACACACACATGTTTGAACACATCATTTCTACTTCATTTAATAATCTAATTCACATTCATGTCTACTTGTAGGTCTAATAGCAGCATACCACAAAGCATGAGCTCAATACGGCAGTTTAACTGCTTGGCTTGATCAATAAAATATCTAATTCTGACTCCATTTGTAAAGCAATGTTAAACGAGTTGTGGGTTGGTGCTGGTAATAAAAAAAAAGTGTTTATTTTTAAGAAAACATCTACGATAAATGCGAACACTTAGAAACAAACTGCCTAATTCAGATCTTGTTTTTTTCCTCCCATTGAGTGAAAACACCAACGTTTAGTCATACCAATTCTAGGGGTGTAATGGATTCCATATTTCAGTGACAAAGATAGTTTGTCGCATACCTTGGCTTGGGATGTGGCTTTGTGTGCTGGAGCTAGATCTCACCAATCAGTTATAAATCACTGAATTAATTTCTTGTACATACAAGAGTCTATCTATGGCCTTAAATCATCTTGAGGTCATTGACGGTGCAGTTAAATGTATTATGCCTTTACTTTATTTTTTAACAATTAATACGACGTCTTTTAAAACCATACAACTGCTCATCCCTGTCTGGTATATTGCTAAAAAAAACACTTCTGATGAATGGACATATTTTTGTATATATATTATGAACAACTAATCTTCACTATTTTTGTCAATGCACAATTATTGATGGAACAGCTTTAACGGTTAAGGAGCAGATGTAAATTCTAAGGCTTATTCTAGTTGCCAATATGCTCTGATAAATAACTGAAATGTTGGGTGTTTTATTTAAAATTTAGATTTGCAGTCATAAGAATTCTCCAATCGCAGGAAGTATTACTACTGAAGAGTATTAGAAATGGCATTGTGTTGCCGTCTTTTAATGGGAGATTATCACATACAAGTAATTTGTGCTTTATGTTTAACAATGCATCCCAAACCAAGGGTGCCATACCGACTGAAGTGTACCGTTACACCCCTAACCAACACCAGCAACACAAGTGAGCTGCACTTGTGTGAAGAGGCTGACTGACAAGCAGCTTGATAATTGGACAAATGCCCATTCCAAACCTCTGGAATGAGACACACATCCACAACAGTGAGCCAATTATCAAAGCCAGCCGCTGTGCCCACAGCAGGAAATGACATCGGAAATACATGTCATTTGTAGCGCTTGTCAAAGAAAAATCAGCTTTACACCAAATCGAATGCAAACACCAGTTAAGGAGCAGAATGGTAGAGACAGTTCAAAGTGAAATCTGATTAGAGCTGCCAAACAACCCCTCTATAACTGTGAGGTGGTACCTTGCTGAGACCATTAAGAATACTACTATGTGATTTATTTATTTTAATACCATGGGCCTGGGTCTATAAGTTTCTTTTTTGTGTCATGGTAGACCAGGTAGCAGACAGCTATTAGGTTGTTTGGGCTTTGCAGATTTCATTTAAGAAACAGCAGAGCATGGCTCATGCTCTCCCATCTAGAGAATATAGATGGAGCAGGAGTCATGCTGAGGACAGGGAGTTTTAGTACTTGTAACTCGCCCTGGCTTCCTCTTACATTTTTCAACAGAATTGGAGTCAGACAAGACTTTCTTTCTGGCAAATGTGAGGGTGGACAACCAGGCTGGAGTTGGAAAAGGGAAACAATGGAAATATAGGAGAGAGACAGAACCACTGATACCTTCAAAAACGGTCAACCATGCAGAGTGATGAGAGAACCCGATAGAATTGCCCGCCAAGCAGGTGTACTCCCCAGCGTCATCAAAAGACACATTTCTCAGTTGGAGGACTTCCATTTCCTTGTCCGTGGTGTTAAGGCCAGCGGTCTAGAAAATAAGAGAGGAAGCAGACCCAACAAGAGGCCCAAGAGGGGAAAGGGAACCATGAGTAAAGGATTCTGAAAGAGAAAGGGGATGGAGGAGCGTTCTCCTCCTCGATCCAACACCATCTGCCAGAAAAGTACCACTGAGAGCCTCCAGTTTCTGTTAGTGGAGGAGCTGGTTAGGTTGACTCTGCGCTGCTGAACCCCACATTGGGCCACCCCATCACCACATCAAATACCTCAGTCTCATCTCTACATGCAAGAGATGGGCAACATGGAAAACTCCACAGCAGAACAGGGCACACTCAAACTCGCACTTCTGTAAACTAAGTGAGCATTAGACAAACAGGAGGTCTGCGAAACATAGGTAAACAGAGGATAGCTGGGAAAAAAACAAAAGGGGAGAGAGAGAGTCCGTGAGCCGTGCACAGAGGACTTTGAAGCACAGGGGAGCGAGAGTAATAGAAGAAGATGGCAAGAGAGGCCCTTATTAGGAGGGCACAGCACAAGCATGGGGCAGGAATGAGAATGGGTCCAACATAAACCTGAGACTAAACACTTTCAACTGTTCTGCTGGGAATTTTCCATAGCATCATTTACAGTCAGGAGCACTGAGGCAGGAGAGAGGGAGGGAGAAACGGAGGGAGGGAGGAGAGAAACAGCTGAGGTTGTCTCGAGTTTTACGGCCCTAGTTTTCCCAGGTGGTCCTAGAATCGCCTCTGCTGTGTCGCCCCTGTACTGCTGCGTGGTGGTTACCTGTGGGCTCATATCTGGTGACAGTCAGCCAGGCCGACTGATTGGCCTCTCCTATATAATTGGACACTTTACATATATACTCTCCGCTCTCCTCCTCAGTCACATTGTAGAGGGTCAGCACCTGAGCGTCCGAGCTATTGACCCCAGAATGCTGGAAATAAAAACACGTCATGTGCAGCACAGAAAACGTATCAAGACACAAAATCCAATTAGAGTAATTTCAGTGTTGAATTGTGTGGGTCATGTTCAGTGTTACAAAAGCAAGATTAAATTCATTTATTGCATAGGATCCACTTTGGACCCAGACAGAAGGTACTGGGCATCTAAGAAAAGAACTGACATAGCAATAGAGGACCATATCTAATCCAAATTGTCCCAATTTCTGTTTAGCATTACAACTAATTTCATCTGGCTTGTTGTTGCAGGATTGATACCTTGAGCACACGAACATATGGTAAACCATCTGAACCAACTCGGCTCCCGTTGATCTCAATGTGCTTCAGCCATTGGATATGAGGCTGAGGGTCGCTGAACACCTTGCACTCAAACTCCACGTCGCTGCCAACCACTGCGGTCCGATTAGCTGGCAGGCCAGCCTGCAGGATTGGCCTGTGTGGAGAGCGCTCTGCAACACAACCACAACGTACACAAATGTTAGTTTAGAAGGCAAGCAGTGAAGAAACTACGTAATATAAGAGATGTGCAATAATTCAAAAGTACACACAGCTGACTGAACCTAAGCCAAGTAAAACCTACATTGCGTCAAGGCTTAGTTATTGGAAATGGCCGGGGGCAGATAGCAAACAAGGTCCCTTGTAAAATTGTATCTGATACTGTGTAAATTAGTGACTGTAATTTCTCGTATGGAGAATTAAAGCAGCTATTACCCCAGCTATGTGCTGCTTGTGTAAGAGTTGGCCACAATAGCAAGTTAAGTATCTGATCTGGAGCCGTTTTTGTGAAATGTGATGTTCTTGCGGCTCCATTTTAATGACTGATAACTCTCCAAAGTAAATCTGCAAGCCAAGAATCTGGCAGAATGTCAAATGTCCGGGCTTTCCTGCAAGACTTTCTTGGGCAATTAGCAAGCACTTGTCCCCTCACTGAAGCGATATCACTGCTCGTCAGGGTCTGGACCTCTACTGAGGTCAGGCAGAGCCCAGGGGACAACAGTGACGGAGGAAGTGGGACCGTGATTTAAAGAACCAGTGGTGTAAGAGCAAGCCACAGAGCAGGTCCTAGAGGAGTAATCCCTTTAATACTCAACATGGATCCATCACTCAAGCCACAAGTAAGTAAGGCTGGGTACCAAACTTCGTTTTTTTTTTTTTTTTTTTTAAAAACATATAAATGGTACCGACGAAATGTTTCGGTTTTACACAGTATTGAATTATGCCTCGTCTTTCGGGCCAAGTTTCGGGGATTGGCTGTAACGTTAAACGTGATTGCGTACCCAGAGAAAATACATACGTGGTTACGCGACAGAAGGGGTTCATGTGTATCTGTTGTGAATGGTTGCAAGCATCGTTGTCCGCTTAAAAATGCCACCTAGATCAAAAGTGTGGCTTCACTTTATTAGATTGATGCCAACAGTGCGAAATGCAATATATGCAAAAAAGACATTGTTGCTAAGGCTGGCAACACGACTAATTTGATGAAGCACCTGATAGTGCACGGGATCAATTTAAGAGCGGAAAGTTGCACAGTGTTTGACTGCAAGAAGGCGGACGACGCCAGCGCAGCCTGCGCAGCCAGCGCAGCCTGCGCAGCCCCCTCTCTCAGCCGCCCGTGGGCAATGCAAAACCAGAGCGACTGAGTGATTCAAAGTATCCACCACGGACTCCGCCTCATCAAAGAGTACCGAGGACGGCACTGTGTCTGGGATTTCAACAGGCAAGTTTAGTTTATAGCGTTACTGCAACTTAACACGTGCATCGTGCTGAGTTAGCGTGTAGCCTTATTTATTGCTGCGTAGCTAGCATAATCAAAAGCTAACATTTACAGACAATAATTTGTCCATGTTTGTAAAAATATGCTTATCCATTGGTCAGCTGGTTAAACAGCTAACCTTTCTTCACTGTTTTTATATTCTCTCACAGTAGCTGACGTGTGTGTGTATATATATATATATATTTATATATATATATATGAGAGAAGTACTTTGAATGGAAAAATCTGAGCTAAAAAAAACTCAAGATGAACTTTATTATGTTGGTGTAATTTTCTTTTTCTCAGAATTGATATTATAAAACTGGTATTGAAAAAGGTATCGTTCAGGAACCGATATTGAAGTAAAGGTATCGGTACCGGTATCGAAAATTTTTGATTGATACCCAGCCCTACAAGTAAGCAGGCTTTATTTATCAAATGGCTGACAAAAATACCCAGTTCCCCCTTAACGAAAGCACAAGGAACAATTGCATTTGAGGCATTTGTGAAAAATGACTAGAGCCCCATGAATAATCAACAGGTGGTAAAACCATGATCAAGAAATCATGGATTTAACAGACAACATGACTACCTTTAACACTTACCGACCACGTCGAGCTGGTAGGTGTGATTAATGCTGCCGTACTGATTTTCAACCACACAGGTATAGTTTCCCTTGTCAGAGGGCACTACAGATTCCATGATGATGGTCCACACATGGTCACGGACCTAAAAGGTTTGGGGGATAAGCCAAGGTTACAGTGTATAAAACAGCAATTGATCACACAAAAAAAAAAAACAACAACAACAACAACATACAACCCAGATAAAACTTCAGGCATACAGTTTAAAAGGTATGAGACAGTGCAGGTGAAACCATAGCTGCGTGCACAGATTCATAACTTTCAGATTCATAAATTTTTTACTGACAAACACTATCACCACAGGTGATTTTAGTTTCAATAGAAACGGGAAGAATGAGCACTTAATAGCTCTCAAGAATTGTACCATCAGCTCTTGAAAGCTTGAGAGCTTAAATATTTTCCTTCAAAATGTAATTTCCATAAATGAGGCCCGTATGAGGCAATAATGGCAACAGAGATGGAGCTAGACTGCAACTCTGGATTTGAAAGCAAAAAAATTGAAAGAACACAAGAATTTTTCTCCATCTGCTTTCTCTGATTATGACCTTTCATAAGTCAAATTTAGTTGTTTTCAAGGCAGCGGCTAACAAGGTCAGTGATGTGTGATGTGATAAGATAACACCCACTCCCTCTTCCCGTGACAGCACCCAATGTTACAAACAGCGGATCTTTGTCTTCCCTAAATGAGACCACAGGAAAATGGGTAAATGGGTACACGTTTCATATACATCAGCCCCAACCTGTCTTATTAGCGCCAACTTATGTCTGGTTCTTTTTTCCCCAAGACCTGTTATAGTTTTTCTTCCATAAATCTGCCAAGACCGGCAGTGTGTGATTAACCAAAGAACCTCTAAGGCAATGGCAACATCAAACATGCATATACACAGACTGAGAGCCATACGGTTTCCCTCATTTAGCTAAAAACATGATGAGGGAGTCCAGCTGCCTGCTGCCAGATGTGTTGTGCTTGGCTTCATATACATGTGGTCTACATTATTCCCTCCCTCCTGCACGTCTCCATGCAGACGATATGAACAATAGAAGCCCGGCCATAAAAGCAAGAGTGTGGGAGGGATGAGAGACTTCCACGGCCCCTGATGCAGACCTTTGCACCTTGACTGAAAAAACAGCAGCCAGATGGTCAAGTGTGCTGCCTGGCTGGCTGGCTGGCTGGCTGGCTGGCTGGCTGGCGTGGGGTAGGGACGAAGGGAACAGGCAGCTGAGAGGAAACTCCTAAATGTGTCCCAGCTGGGGAGGGAGATGGGCTAGGGAAGCACGAGAAAAGGCTGGACTAGCATACACCTTGATGGGAAGAGCAGATGCAGGAAGGGAGGAGGTTTGTTTTTAAGGGTCTAAGAACATGCATCGCACACCTGTGAACCAACTGCCACTGAATGCAGCTATTCACAGAAAAGTCAATGTAAATACATACTGTACATAATAAAGCACAATATTTCCAGTCTCCTAATATATAATGACCGTATTATATGTTGGTTGATTGGGTTGTGAATTAATACAACTTTATCGTCAGTACTACAGAACTAACCACGGCCAGTTTCCAACCAGGTACAGGGGTCAGCTTTAAGGAACAGTTTTGTTTCCTTTTGCAGTCATTCCTAATTTTTTTTTTCTTAATAATAATAAATCTTAAACAACTTCTGTTGATGGAGCACAGCACTATGGAAATGTAGTTATGACACAATGTATAGGCTAAACAATGTTACTGTAAGTTTTTCTTCTTCACTGTTTCCCTGTAGTCCCTTGTCTGGAATGTATTTTCTCTCCTTGAAATATTTTACATAACGTTAATTGAAATGTTAGGTGGGTGCATTTTATTACGTTATTGTATATGTCTAACATTTTAAAAATGCAAAAACCGGCTTCCTTATGCCCAGCAGGAAATGATAGATTTGGCATTAATGACATTAACGTCAGACCAAATATCAAACAGATAATTTATGTTTATCTCCAAGAGGTATGAAACAGATCTTGTCCACAGCCACACCTCTGCTAAGTAAATCCAGAGACAGAAGGAAATGGTCCTATCAAGTATTATAACCTTACAGTTTATCAATAGTTAGCGCCACATTTGAATACAGCTTGCCTGAAAATGGGAAGACATTGCCAAAAAAAAAAAAATATATATATATATATATATATATATATATATATATATATATATATATATATATATATATATATATATATATATATATATATTATAATAAACTAATATTATAATGTTATCACAGCACATATCATATATATCACAGATACTGCAAGTATCGTGGCAGCGGTACTGCTGCATGGATGTAATTACAGAAAAGACGATGCACTGATACCCTAAATGAGGACAGCCAATGTTATCGCCCTTCCAAACAGATGGCTCAAATTGCCCATCCGAAGGTGTTGTTATGGCACAACTTTCCTTAGGGCTTCTTTATTGTTTCTCAGGTCAAATATGAAACTTGCCTCTGCTTTTCACTTGCAGGAAGTGTTTCTTACTCCAGGGGAGGGGGTGGTAATCTAATGTGGCGATGAGATCACTAACACAGCTCCGCTCCTAGCAAATGAGCTTGAAGTGATTCAATAAGAAACGCCAAGGAGGGTGTAGTGTCACAAAGAAGAAGATGAGGATAACCATGTCTTGGATTTCTTCCATTTCTTTTTCTTTTTTTTAAAATTACTAACCTTGAAGCCTCCAATGCGATGGTCTCTCTTAAACTCCTTGCCATTCTTGTACCATTTCAGAGTAGGAGGTGGGTTGCCGCTGGCCTGGCATCGGAACTTCACCGTCTTACTGGCTGGGACAGCGTGAAGCTTTTTCTCCATTTTCTCTGGATGAGCCCATTGTGGGGCCATTGCTAAAGAAAAACACAAGAAAAAGAAGTTGAGTAAGAAATGAAAGTAGGTTTTCTAAAACAGCAACACAAAACTAAAGCTGAAATCTATTTTCTTTTTTATTAATAGAGGACATTACATAAGTACCCCTCTGACAATCACCACCTTAACTTGGTGGAGAGGCATGCGAGGTATGCGTGATGTCGAGGGCTCCTGGTAGGGTCTCCCAAGGCAAATTGGTCCCAGGGGAGGTGCCAAACAAAGAGCAATTCCCAAACCCCATATGAAATCAGCCAAGAAGGATCTGCAGCACTTTGCCCAGAACAGGAAAACAAGGGCCCTCTCCTGGAGCCAGACCTGGCACAGCTCAAAAGAACTACATTGAGCTAACTTCCTGTGGGACCACCACCCAAAAGGGATAGACACTGGGGTCAGTGAATTGTCATCTGGGTGGCAGGCAAAAGCAGGGACCTAGGCATGCTGAGCTCTGGCATCACATACGTCTAGGGACTTGAAATGTCACCTCTTTGGCAGGGTAGGAGCTAGAACTAGTGAAGGAAATGGAGTAGTACCAGCTAAGTGCCACTGTGAGGAGTTTTTCTCAGGCTTTGCGGTCAAATCATCAGCCATCCCAGGACACTTGGGTAGTGACCGAAAGAATGAGACGGCAGATATAAGTGGCTGAAATGGTTTTCCTTCATAGGTGGGCTGGGCTCACCCTGAGAGATAAGGAGCCATGAGTGATGTCTGGACTACCTTGCTTAGCCTGCTGTCACTGTGACCTGGCCTTGGTTAAGCGGAAGAAAATGGATGGATGGATGACATAATGCATGTGCACTTAAAAATAAGGTCTAAATTATAGTCACATGGCTTGCCAGTACTAAATAAAAAAGGATGTTAAGTTTCTTTAAATAAAATGAAGAAAAAAAGAAAAGAAAAATCACGTATTTTTGCCTCCCTTAGTAAAGTATTGTTGTGTGCATTTCAGGGGGGAGATAAAGTTCTGGAAGTCAGAGTACAAACTCAAGGCTGGCATGCTTGGCTCCTGCTGGATTCTTTGTGGGCTGAGTGGGCAGTAGGAGCCAGATGACTAAGCCTGAGAATTTGAATTACTCTATAGACAAATTGGAAGACATCTAAGGTTAACCACGGTTAGTCACCGCAGGGGACATTCCACAAGTGAAAGCTATCACTGAGGTAGTGAAAACACTCTGATTCAGAGTAAAATCAATCACCCAAGTGTGACCCCCACACACATGGCAGACCCCTAAATGAATCATAAAGCTATTCATGACAATTACTCATAACCCTGTGACTCTGGGTGAGCGAGTAATGGCGATTTGTTGCAGTAGCATTAGCAACTCGAAGAGATCAGCACACTTACGTAGCAGTTTTTGACTGCCCAACAGCTTGGCTTCCTCTGACGAAGACTCTTCATCTTCATCATCATCCTCAGATGAGGCCACGGTATCCACTAGAAGAACACAAAGTTACAATTCCATTTACTCTCATCCACACAGTGCTTTGTCATGTCTATGCCCTTAACTGCTCACTTTTCACTTGTGATGGCAACATTTTTGATGGCATTTCATTATTTACTTTTACACCACAGTACAAGAATGTGACTATTCAGTGACACAAAGTAGAACAACAAATTATAAAGGGTGCTCTGATTCATCTGCGCTGTGTCTATGACTTTACCTGTGACGTTAAAATAGATGCTGTGGTTGCCGAAGGTGGTGCATGCGTACAGGCCAGAGTCCGTCAGCTCCACAGTCTCGATCTCCAGCTGGTCGTTGCGGATGCGTGCATGTTCTCCATCCACCACTGCCACATGGTCTTTAGTCCAGTTGACAGCATGGAGGAAGTCTTTGGCAGAGCAACTCAATTCCAGACGCTCCCCGAGATAGAGCGTGAACAGCTCGGCTTGCGTTTCCACAGAGACTACCAAAAAAGAATAGTCAGACGTGGTTTTATACCAGCTCAGTAGTAGGATTGCTGTACTAAAATGAAAGGCACAATATCTCTGACTAAATATTAACTGGTAACTGAAGGGGTATAGTGTCAAAAATATTCACAAAAAAGGGGCTGTATCTATACTGTAGACACATCAAAAAGTACTGATGGCAACATTTATGTAGAGCCCAATAGTTTGTGATCACACAATTAAAGTCAGAATTGCAAAAAAAAAGCTATAAACACAGATTTTATAGGGCCCTACATTAAGTCAGTGCCAAAAGCTAACCGAAGATTTGAAAATACAGTGCGACTATGTCTACGTTTCCAACCGAGCTGCCCCACTGCAACTGTAGTTTCAAAAATGTCTGGTGGGAGGGAAAGGCTTGCCAAACAGTGGGGGAAAACACTGACAGCAGAATAGTCCTTTCTTGATTTCCTCCCAGCAAAACACATGCCTAACCTCTCCCTCAAATGAAATCATTTCCCAAATTAGTCAAGACCGTATCACCAGGCAGGCAAGGAGCTACTTGGGAAAGGATGGTGAAATTCAATTAGAAGATTGAAGAGAGGGGAGGCGTCCCGCAGTGAGACACCTGAGCCCCCCCCCGTTCTAAATGACTACATAGTCCGCAAGGAGGAGGGGGTAAACCCAGTTATGCTGACACGTTGTCCATCACAATAGCGTCGTTTGTCTAGTTACCGAAAAGGTAAAGATGACCAACTTGCTTGACATTCTTGCTCTGGGATCCAATCCAATCCACTTTATTTGTATAGCACATTTTACAAAACACAAAGTTACCAAAGTGTTGCAAAGAAAACTCAAACATACAATCACACATTGATGCAAAAAAATAAATAAAGGGGGCACACACGGCACAATTTTTGTTTCAATGAAAACAAATAGTGAGGGTGGGAGTCTCTGGGCACCTTAGGATTCGATTCTGATTCAGAGGCCAACGATTTGATTCTGAACTGATTATCGACGCAACAATTTTATGTACATTTCCATGCGTGATTTAAAAAAAATACACACAGAAATACGAGTTTGTACGATTTTGACAGTAATCCCTCGTTTATCGCGGGGGTTACGTTCCGAAAATGACCCGCGATAAGTGAAATCCGCGAAATAGAAAAAAAATTTTTTTTTTACAATTAGCAACTATTACATGTATACAAATACAGTGACTCACGTGTAGGCCGTTTCACTGCTCTTCAGACTGGGCCGCTGCATCCTGACTGCGCTCTGCAGTGTTCTCTTCTTCTGACGTTTGTATCCAGGGTTATGTTTTTTTTTCCTGCAGTCATTAATCCACAGAGCTAATGCCGTCTCCATCCGTACCATGGTCTTGTTGCGAACAGTTACAACCCTTTTTGCATTCGTATTAAAATTACAAGAAGCGGGAGTGAGTTTTTAGCGAATCAGAATGCAGAGCACAATGCACCAAAAAAAAAAAAATGCATTATGAAAATCCGCGAAATAGCGAATCCGCGATAAGTGAACCGCGAAGTGGCGAGGGATCACTGTATACAGTATTTGTCACACACGTTTTAATGAAATGTTTTGTCTGAGTTTTTTTTATTTTTAGTCATTCCATGCTTAAGCCCCAAACATGCTTGCAAATGTCACCTTCTCTCACAGTAATCTTCCATGTCAGAGGCTCAGTCATGCTTTAAAGGTGGATGATTGGCTTCTTAGAACATGAAACATGAGGCGATCAGATGTAATGTGATAAAGTAGATCAACAGCCTATATTTGTTTTGCCTAATTATTTTATGTATGTCTTATTAGATTATGTATATACAAAACTTAATTTTGTTTTCCTTATGGCCATTTTTGTAGTGTTTTTTCTGCACTCCTGCCTAACATCTAAGTTGTTGTCCATTATCGCATCCTCTTTCACTCACTCTGTTTTCTGATTTGTACATGTCTGGAGACAGTAACTTTTAAATAAAAATCAACACATTTATAAAAATAAAAAAAGAGAAAAAGTATCACAATCGATTATCAAATCCTTCTAGAGAGAATCGCGATTCATCTAAGTATCGATTTATCCACCTACCCCTACAAAATGTCATCCAATTTTGTGGACATTAGGGCTGCAATTAAATATAATTTACACTACAGATTCATAGGCTGAATATTTTTCCAAATTAATTCTATTAATTAATCTATAAAATGTTAGAAAATAGTGAAAAATGCCCACAATTTGTTGTCTTCGAAATGTCTAAACAGCCCTCAAAAGATATTTAGTTTACAATGATGAAAGACAAGCAGGGCCAAGCAGCAAATCCTCTCATTTGAGAAACAATTAAATGTTTAAAGTTTACGCTTCAAAAAATGACTCAAATAATTACCCGATTATTAAAATAGGTGCAGTTTTATTCTTTTTTTCTGACTAACTGTACATTAGTTTTAGCTCTAGTATATGTAGTTCTGTTCTGTTCTGGTGCTAAGTAGCACAACAATGTAATATAATCCCCTGTGGCAGCACTTTAACGTAAAATCTGAGTCATGTTACTCATCCTCCTTTCCCCATTTCCTACACAGTCCCTTTGGCATTATAGCAACAACAACAACAATTTTATAAATGGAGCTAAATAATCAAATGCCATAGCGGTAAGCGTTTCTTCCAGATGAGATTAATCTGAACTTCTCTCAAAGCACACTGTAAAAGCGCACTTCTTCACAACAGGAAGCACAGCTATATAGCATAAACTCAGGACAACGTCAGCAAACCTGACTAATCCCTCCTACCATCACAACAAAGACCTCCAAACAATAAAGGGGAAGCGGGCGCAGGGAGAGCGAGCCAGTGAGCATGTGCACAGGAGCGAGCGAGGGCCTGCAGCGGCAGGTTCTAGTGCCAGTTGCTATGGTGACCCCACTTGGGCCTAGTAAAGGTATTTCCTGGATCACATATGTCTGACAGGCCCTTAATCCCAGCAGGAAAAGGGGCCAGGGGGTAGGATCAACTTTCTCCTCAAAAACAAAACCGAAGGGGGAAAGCAGATGAGGCATTTAGTGATGGACTACAGCCATCCAACCAGGAAACGGCCTTCAATACAACATCTCTGCGCTGTGTGTTGGGGCCGGCCTGTGCGTTTCTGTCCCTACCCTCTAAATGGAGATGCCACTGATAATACTGTGTCAACATCCCAGCTGTTAATCTGGCCGCAGACATCATAAAACACCCATAAAAGCTGTACAATTTGCTTGCTACTTTATTGTAGGCCACAGTGACGACCATTTGTGCTTATGTGACAACCTACTTAAAACTGGAGTAAGACAGGGCTCTACGTTAACTTTTTTTAAGTAGTTGCCGGCTTGGCAACCAGGCATTAGCTTTTGGTTGCAGCAATTGACAATATAATTTCCATGTTCTGCCTATATTTGGAGCAATTCATTTCTTATGCAACTATACCACACATTTTAATAATGAAACAATGAGAAAATGGCTTGCAATATACAGTTCCCATCCCTCTCCAATAGGGTGCAACGGATCACAAAATTCAAGGATCCGATCAATTTTCGGATTGCACAAAGAAGGGGGGAATTTAAATGATTAGAAATGTAATAACTTTTAACAAGAATTACATCATAAACCAGTAATTGCTAGAGGCAAATTATTTTTTTGATCCGGTTTGAATTGAGCCATGGATTACAAATATGATGCTCGTCAATTTAAAAGAAACCAAAGAAAGTCTCAGGTAGCCGCAGGTTTGTCATATGACCACTTAGTTTTGTGTGAAACCGCTCAGTGAACTACATCTCTCGTCTCCCATAATTTATGTCCCCTAGCTCGATGCTCAACTTGCTTGCTAGCTAGTTAGCTTAGCACTGTTCCACAATTCATGTAACATTTTTACCAGATGTGTTTTATCCAGTGAAGCGTTTTAAGCCGGTAAGCAAAAGAACAAGAAAGATGCGCTGCTTATTTTAGTAACGTTACATCCCCGGTACGATACACGGAGACATTGTAGTTTCAGCAAGACGTCATCCATGCAACGTTGAAGTGTGTAGTCTTTCTAATTACGTATTTTCACAGTCTTATACTGTACTTATATTGTACAAACTTTCGTTTGTAATCCATGGCTCAATTAAAACGGGATCAAAAAATGTATTTGCCTATCCCCGTTCACTCCACGGATGTATTAAGAGAACGGTTCGCTTTTGTTCATGTTTTTTTAAAAAGATAGGTCCCATGGACCAAAAGTAGAGTGGCGTGACTTATAATAATAATAATAATAATAATAATAATAAATTTAATTTATAATGCACTTTATATTTGCAAAAATCTCAAAGTGCTACATGGTAAAAAAAAAAAAAAAAAAAAAAAAAAAAGTAAGTGATAAAATAAAACACATGGAGAGCATGAAAATAATAAATATAAAAATAAACAAAAACAATGTAGAAAAGGGCAAGAGATCAGTCATAAGCTCTCCTAAAAAGGTGGGTTTTAAGGCCACTTTGGCTCTCTATGAGGCACCAAAATCTGCGTTGCTATTCCGTCACGTGGAAATATTAGCACCGGATTTTAACATGCACCGTTAACGTGAACAGAAAATTGCTTTGCCTGTATCTTTTCACGGCACACGCGCATGTGTGGAAAGCAGTCACACAACAGCTAAAATGTTGTGTTGCGCACAAATGTAGTGTTTAAACTTTACTGAGACAACCACATAAATATAGACTTCTTTTGAAATAAAATTGTCCAGTTTTGTAAGTTTTTAATATATAAAAAAAAGAAAAATGAAACAGGTGGTTGCCAATTGACTCAATCCGTTACCCTCGAGCCCTGTAAGATCTAAAAAAAAAAAACTAAAAAACATATTGACTGAGCTACTATTTTTCTAATTATTTCAGTGAAATATTAAGGAAATAGCAACACACTTGTATCACTCACAGTAAAAAAAAAAATTTTCAACTCTTCACACTGAGGTAAAGGTGCCAAGTTTCCAGCATTTCCTTTGAATCTGAGGATGTTTCATCTCAGCTAATCCTCCTGCCGCTATGATTGGATTAAAATGGATTAAGGACCATATTTTTAGAGAGTACCCCATCTGGAATGTGTTCCATCAACCATTCAGATAAATTGATTGACATCGTTTAAAATCAGCCTAACAACATAAATCATGAAAGGAATTTTGTGAAGAAGAAATCATTGAGGTTTTAAACTAGGTGGGGAGGAGGGGAGGGGGGCTCACTAGTCTGTAAATTCAGGACCAGCTAGAAAGGAAGAGTTGGCGCCAGTCTATGGAACCTTCTCTGGCTACAAGATAGGAAGCAATATGCCGCGTGAATGACTTCTGGGATTTCCTGCTCTCACTGGAGTGATGGTTGAATGCAGTGAAGTCGAGCTGGTTGAGGCTCTGCGGTGGCATACAGAAGAATGACTATGGCAAGTTTCCTCTGCTGATTTGACCACACTAGAGTGAAGGGGTGGGGGACTGACTGTAGAGGGGATTGATAAGAGACAAAAGGCAGAACTACCGGGAAGCAAAAGAATAGGACAATGCCCATTAGCAAGCCTACAAAAAATTCACTAAGCGAGTGTCCCTCCTGAAAGCACTCCAGTGGAGGACCTTTTCATTCCTAAATGAGCTACTGACAATCAGCATGGATTAACACTTGGGAGCTACAAGGATTACTGTGCCGTGTAAAGTTGTTCCAGTGTCATTCAAATGAGTTTAGCTACATTTAGCCTTACATTTTGGCTTAAAAAAAAAAAAAAAAGGAATTCTTA
>NC_045737.1:23160583-23164857 GCF_008692095.1 Etheostoma spectabile | reverse complement strand
ACGAATGAAACTTTGTTGGTTAGGGTTGCTTTAGTGATCTAGTTCTATTATATGTATCTAGTTCTATTACTACTGTTATCAGTCTGCTGCTTGTTTGTCTAAGGAACCCCACAGGCTTACACAGTTTGAAAGATACCATTAAAAAAGGTTTTGTAGAGACAAGTTGCAACAGAGATGAAAGCCATCCATTACACTCAAACAACACATGCATCGCTGTCCTTTTCTAGCCAGATTTTTCCCCCTCATAGGTAATTATCAGGGAAAACCTGTTGCTTTGCCATTTAGAGCCTCACACAGCATTAGAAAGCCTTTTTTCAAAAGACTGGAATAAGGATTCTTCTGGACATTTTAGTTGCTTCCCAAATTCTGTTTATTCCTGCCTCTATCCATAAGTAGCTTTGGGGAAATATGTCATCAATATACGGGCTTGCTTTCCCCATTCTTAAAGGAGAACGCCGGTCGAATTCAACACGTAGCTCTGTTTGTAAATTTCAAGTGCTGTCAGAGAGAAAAATGAAAACGATTGGTACTGCCTACACCGAGTTATCCTCCTGCAAGAGTTAGCCCCCAACAGGCTTAAACAGGTCATGTTTTAAACTTGTTTTTAGCCTCTACCCATATGCAGTTATTCCTTCCGAGTGAGGGACAGAAAGGCATGAAAGTTTTGTTAATTCAGTCAGTGCACAGATCTGTTTATTTCCTGTTTTCTGGTGAAATCCACACATTCAAAACACGCCTTTCTTTCACATCCACTGTAGTCAAATTCACTGCGTTCACTCGGAATAACTGCACATGGCTAGACACTTGTAATGACATTTCAAGCATGTTTAGAGGCTAAAAACACATTTAAAACATGCCCCGTTTAAGCCTGTTGGGTGCCAACGCTAGCAGGAGGATAACTCGGTGTAGGCAGCACCAATTGGTTTCATTTTGCTCTCCACTGACAGCACTCCAAATTTATAAACAGAGCTACGTGTTGGAATCGACAAGAATTCTCCTTTAAAAGGTGTTTTTTTGTGTTTGTTTTTTTAAACTTAGACTAATGCAAATGTTACTAATTATACAAAATGATTAATGATGATATAATTCCATTACAGATAATGAAAAATACCCAGTTGGTTATCATAGAGTTGAAATTAATGCTCAAGGGGAAAAAGATTTATCTGGTGTTTTCCTTTAATCCAGTTCACTTGTTTTGTCCTCAGAGTCAGCAGAGCCAGGTTCCTCTGGGCCCCCCCATCACTGTCTGAGAAGAGTCTTTCTCAGGATTGTGGCAGCTCTAGACTTTACGAGCCCTCCACTCAAGGGTCAGCCACTTGTCTAACTTGACTGACAGCAGAGCATCGAGTCAAACAAATCATCTGGGAACGCCATATAAATAACTTTTGGAATTTCACTGTCACAAACAAAAAGATTAACCGACATTGAAACTAGGACAAAAACAACTTTCTCTGAATGATCTCACTGAGAAAAACCTAAGGGTCGGTAATTGTTTGAATTGTTGTCTTTTTGGCCTCTGAAGAAATGTAATGTATTTAAATTTTTTTCTGGAAATATTCTTTTCTTATGTGAACAACTAAAAACAAAATGCCCCCCAAGACAAACAAAGAGGCACGCATAAAACATGACCGTTGTTTCCCCAACCGAGACAAAAGGAATGCAACCAAATGCTTCTACTGTGATTGTTTGTCGACAGCTGAAGCCATCCGTCACCCAGCAGGGTAGCGGGGAGAAAGTGAAGTATTCCCAGGCAGAAGCCTGTGGGGGAGCAGGAGGAAAAGCACAGAGGCGCATAGATAGTACCTGGCCATTTGGTGATTAAGAACAGGGTGGAGTGTAAATGAATCAGACTTCCCCCACCCTGCTGGAAATTTATGGCTCACCTTAGAAGACAAACATTCTCCTCAGAAACCCTATCCTTCAGGATAAGGGAGGGCTCAAAGTAGCATCTTCTTTCCTTTTTTCCCCCTTCAAAAAAAACAGGCTAATTTATGGTTTCCCTGGCAGTTAACTCCTCTCCCAGTGACAACAAATACCGTTTCATTACAAAGGGAGGAGAGGAGCAGGGACTGCTAGGTAGTGGGGCTGCCCGTAGGCTACAGATGGGAGTCATTTACTCCTCCCTGTCCCACTGTTGGTTTAAACACAGCCGTACCAAGTTTATTTTAGGGCTTACAGCCCAAGAGAGACCCTTTTCCTTAATGACTCTAATTATAATGCTGAGCTTTATCATATTCTTTTGCTGCTCCCCACTTCCGACGGCAAAGTGTAAACATCCAAACCCATCTACCCACAAGTCCAGGCAGCTATTACACTGCTGGACTGTATCCAAGAGACATTTTTAAGGATTCGATTTCAGTGCCTCTTTCCACTTTTCAGAACCTGTGTAACAGCCAGACCGGGCTAAATTCTTTGTAGGAGAATCTTAACGTTGTACTGGCCGGTACAACGTTAAGATTCTCCTACAAAGAATTTAGCCCGGTTTGACAGTAAAATCAATAGCCAAAAAGTTCAGTCGGTGAGATTTGTTGAGAACCCTAATAAGCTCAGAGTATGAACTGGTTTAGTTGGCCAGGAAAAACATAAAAGGTGTAACCAATAGTCACAAACAGTTCTGCTACATCCGACACAGTAAAGGGCGCTCAAACAGACTCGGGCAAATGGGGGTGGTGGAATAAACACTGACGCCACAAAGAACAGGCTTCACCAAAGCCTGGATTGTGTTAGAGTTACATTCCTGTACAAAGAACAAAGCTTTGATTATCAATGGACTGATCTCGAAATAAGTCAGACTTAATAAGTTCAAAGAGTTAGGCTATGTGATATTTAATATTACTGCAACTACAAAAAAGCAGGGTACAAATGAAGTCTGAGTAGCTTTAAGTCATCAAGCCATCTTACCTTCATCAGTGCTGCTGGCAGGCCGGCACTGGGTCCTTAAAACTTGGGCAAATAAAACCAGACTCAGAAGTATACTTGGCCTCATCAGCATTCTGCTGAGCGAGCTACAACTGTTGGCTTTTCTGCGACAGGAACTCCATTCAGACAGGTAGGGCATCAGCAGCGGGTCATTCACAGTGCTAAACTAAAAACGACAAAAAAAACAGATTCAATGCAAGACCATGTGAGCAAGCCTCATGATTTCAAAGTATTGTTATGATCAGTACGAAAAACAACAACTTTAGGGTACATGTTTGTGAGACAGAAAGACATATTTGCTTGGACTAGCTTAGAGGAAAATAAACGTAGCAAGAATGAAAAATTTAGAAAATGCAGTTCTGTGGCTCTTCAAAACTGAAACTAGTAATTTTATAAATAAATCATTTTTGTTGACAAAGGAATTCCTCACTCGTCAAAAAAGGAGAGAATATTCTGTATTTCCACAAGGTTGCGGGTAGTAGGTACTCGAGCATTTAGGCCTGCTTGTACAAGAACACTGATAAGAAGCTGCAGAGCATGAGGCTCGCTGATAGCTCAAGCAAACAAACACTGGCCACATCTTACTAAGCTCTTAAGAATTCAATAATAGCTTTTTAAGACTTCAAAAAGGAACTATTGGAAGTATGAACTCAAAACGACTGTCAAAAAACATAGACAATGTTCCAAGTTTTTGTTTTTGCTGCTAAGGCACTTTTAGGGCTGGAAGGCGTACAGTAGTGGGTGACCCGCACATGCACATCTGCTTGCATCATCACCTCTACAGCATCTGGCCACAGAGATTAACACATCGCCATACCCCCCCATGAGGAATTTGTTTAAGACCACAAAAAAAAAACTACAGCCTGTTATGTGACACCCTTGTAGAGAGAGAGACTGCAGGGCCATCATTTCCACGCTGAGAGATCTATCACCTAACAGTTGGTTTCAGTCCCCAAACCCAAATTGACCCCCCTGCAACCACTTGCTCCCAGGAGTTGTCAGTAAGGGTAAAACAAATGCTGGTTTTACCCTAGCCAAAGAACACAGTCTTCATC
Source organism: Etheostoma spectabile (assembly GCF_008692095.1). Taxonomy (NCBI): domain Eukaryota; kingdom Metazoa; phylum Chordata; class Actinopteri; order Perciformes; family Percidae; genus Etheostoma; species Etheostoma spectabile. Next base: position 23,160,883 of record NC_045737.1, on the reverse strand, counting down.
AAGGAAGAGCCTACAAATCAATGAATCCAAAATGTCATGGTCCACTCTGCAGCAGCATCACTTCTGGGCCCAAATAACCCCAACTCAATTTACGTTTCCACACAAAGTCATGTTGAGAAGCAGCTGTGGTTTCCTGTTAGAGAGGTAACCGGTTGCGTGAGTGTTCATCACTAAAAAACAGTCATTGTCTTCTCCTCGAAACCAATTCAATTTCACTTTCCAAGAATGGTCTAGTGTTCCAGCAGCTGAGCTGGGTCAGGAGAGTCCGGGGGGGCGGGGGGGATAAAGAGCAAGAGTTAA
>NC_045737.1:23159970-23160573 GCF_008692095.1 Etheostoma spectabile | reverse complement strand
TGTCTGATCATCCACTAGGCCTGCACGATTTGGGGAAAAATATGAATAACAATTTTTTAAATCACAATAACACCAGTACAGAGAATTTACATATGATGAACACAGATATGTAAACAGTCAACACAAGACGCCACAGTGAGTGCAGAATGTGTTTGACGTGTTCCAGGATAAAAACCTAAACAGCCAACAGACTAAAGAAGACAGACAACAGGTGTTTGGAACTTTGGTTTGAGTAAAGTAGCAACCTTTTTGAAGTAAATCGACTCACATAGTTGTGTAGACATCCCAGTATTAATCCACATGTTAACCCACGTTCCCTCCTGGTTTTGGTGTTACTGTGTTTAACTAACAAGCTACCGGGTTGCCGGTGAAAGCAGCCTGTAGTGTTCTCAGTCCTGCTGTTGTCTCCGTTATGCTGCTAGCCCTACGTAGCTTTACATCCATGACCGTAACGTTAGCGGGGTTAGCTTCTGTTTCGGGGAAAGGGGCTTGGCGTTCTCCTTTACATTGTTAATGCAAGATAGGTTAGCCTCCTTGTGTTCGTTTCTCACATGTAGGCTACTTTCTAATTTGTGTGATGTTTCCCTGTAATAAACTGTCCAC
>NC_045737.1:23147378-23159960 GCF_008692095.1 Etheostoma spectabile | reverse complement strand
ACCTTACACTGCAAGGCACTTGCTTTTATCGGACACTGTCATAATCAAATAGGACTGTCGCTTTCTTCCGACTTTGGGTACCGCCACAAGGCCAAGCAAGGGGCACGGACTGTTTGTTGTGTCCATTTTTACACGGAATGTCGAAATTTCTGGGTTCCCAGTCAGAAACTATACACGTCTACGGGAAATGTCATGGTTGAAAAGATATAACGTTATTTGCTGAAAACTAAGGACTTACTCTATTTTAACCAAACAGATTTTTTTTTTGCACCTATAGCTCATTGCACATCGCCACAAGCCTGTAAACATAGAGGCCTCAATGAAGAGAAAGGAGAGCAATGCAGCACTTGGGAGCGCTTTAAAACCTGTTTTATACAGTCTATGTTAAAAACTCACATTTCATTTTGTTTACTAATCAAAATGTACAGTTACTTTTTTACCAACAGTCATATATTGTTTTTCCAATAGTAATATACTGCCTCAGGACATATTCTGCAGAACTCAAACTAATTTGAGAGATACCTGCCAAATAATATTTGAGGACCCAAATTATTAAGTCACATTCTGATTTACATAGGCTAAATGATGCATGGGTAATAAATGAAGAAAAACTACACACAAACATCTCACACTTGTGAGCTCTCCAATACTTCTGTCCTTTACTGGGGGCCACTAAGCAACTAAAACACATCTACTGGTTCTACTGGATTAAATGGTCTGTTTGCTTCACAAGACTTGTGTAGTGACTAACCGACTAACAAGCAAGTCTAAACCCTAAACCCTTGAGCAGCGATAGATTCAAACTGAAATACCAACACCTATCCAATGATTTTTCTGTCTTACACTGCCCTTTTTGGTGCAAAACCTTGTTTCCCACTTTCTGAATATTTTTATTTTTTATTATCAGTCACTATTACTAATACTTTGTTGCTATAACTGTTGGTGAGGCATGAAACTACATTCTGAGTTGTGTTGCTCACATTTTTCAGGAAGCAATTTTGCTTATAAATGTGTGGAACAAAAACGGATTAATAAAGCCGCAGAAGCAGAATGAGTCGTAGCTAATCAACAGTGACCACTCAAAAAATAAGAGACGACTTGCATTTGAAAAGGATTAAGACATTTCATTGCGTAACAAATGGCGTACAAAAATCACGTTAGGTAAACTCCCACTTGTTTTTGTAAGCCTGTGAGAGATGAAAACACTTCATTGAAAACCTGGCAAATAAAAAGGGGTTAAACTAACCCAATTAGAATATGCAAGACACATTTAGCTTCTTTCATTATACAAAGACAAAGGTTACAGGCCTAACCCATGCCTCCACCATAATTACTGTTCACTGCCATCCATGCATACAATTCCTCAGCACCCAAATTCTGGAGCCAGACCCCCCCCCCCCCCCCCCCCCCCCTCCCCCAGTTAACTGTCCACTCCCAGCCAGCAACATGCCAGTCTGCAGTCTGCACACGGCTGCAGTTCAGCGGACCTAAGAGCATCAGACCATCTCCCGAGGCTACTGTTTTCACAAAAACAGACACTTTTTCTTTGCAGCCTCACCATCTGAATCAGTGCGCCATGGAGGGAGATCAGGTGTCATGAGATTACACTCAAATGTAAAGACAATCAACGCCATGCCACCCGACACTATGCCATTTGGATGACACTTCAATTCAAAGGTACATTCAAAGGTACATTCAGTAAATATGAATGTTTATACATGTTTTCCCAAGTTAAAATTGGGAAACAAAACTCTACCCTTGGAGATGTTACTAAAATGCATGCAATATGTTGTATCTTAATTAAAATCAGCCTAAAAATCCCCGAAAATGCACACACAGTCAAATTAAATCCTAAACCTCCTGAAAACAACTAAAATATCAGTCTGAAGGATGACTGACTAAAATCTACTTACTAGTAAAATGTACACCACACAAAGCTTGCAAGGGAACATTTAATTTCACACTACATTTCTTGATGGATTTAGTTAAATACAATCATAAAACTCAAGTCACAATAACTTTGTGCCAGGGGAGCAGCGTAGTAAATTAAAGGGCAAGACTGTTCCTCACTTCCCATTATATGGTTCAGGAGAAAACGTTTTCCCTCCTGGTGAACTCCCTGTGGATGTGCTGCTCTTCTAAACCATCCATCTTCTCTCACTGCCTTTATACCAGAACATTTAGAGCTTTACATAACATCAGACTGGCCCCTCCAGACCAAGCCTCTATGACAGATGTAGTAATGATGGCTGCTCTCTGAGAATTTAAAGATGTTAGTTTACTGCATTTCTGAATAATTAAGTAGTTTGTACAACAAGGCTGCCCAATTTGAGGCAGCGTGCCAAGTTTGGCCCGTGCTTTCTTTGTTTTGGCCATGGATGTGACATGCTCATGCTTATTTTCCTCTTATTTTAAACGTAATGACTACGAAACGTACATGTTGTGCAGTTAAAAAGTACATAATCTGAGTTTAAGGGCGATGTAAAGCACAGTGCTGTTAAACTTCCCATTTAAATTACATATAGTACGTACGTTTTGTCTACGTTGAATGGCATACATTACAATTCCTCAACATTCATTTTTGGCCCGTTGCCAACCAGATACATTTCGGCCCTTCATATGGAAGAATTTGGGCGCCTCTGTTGTACAACAATTTGAGTGAGATAATGTGAATTGAACTTTCTTGGTTAGGTTTGGTACATAGACATATGTTTCATATCTATGGTTTGGTAGTTTAGTTTGAGCCTGTGACAAAGAAAGGACATGGGCAATATTCATGGCTGAGGACGGATAAGGTGACAAAGCTCATTTTGGCAGCGATACAACCCACTTGGTAGCAGCACTGCTGGAAACATAGCCTAGATCACAGCACAGCAAAGACGTTCAGAAACGTGCTACGGATCCATGAAGCCAAACTCCATCATGTGCCGTTTTAAACATTTGCTTTCTAGGTTTCACTGTTGATGTGTGGAGTATATTTTCAAGTTAATTATCTAGCTAATCTGATTAAAAGGCGCAGCCAGCTGTGACTTTAGATAGAAAACCCAAGGAGTTGTTAGCAGGACTGCAGGCAACATTTGGGCCTTGTGCTTTAACGTGACTGTAAGTTCCCTTTCTTTTTCCAAGCATGGAGGAGACGGAGGTGTTACTACGCATGAAACTGACTAAAAGGTCTTCTGAGAAAGCAAAGTACGTAACGTTACGTGAACAGACGGTTTTCCCATTTTATTCATTTTCAGAGCACAAACAACATGATCTAAAATAAAACAGGTGGTTGTGTGTCAGACATAAAATAACTGTAGATTTAAGGTTACAAGTGCCATTTAAGATTTAAGCCACGATTCTTGAATTAGCTCCTTACTATGACTAATTATTACAATGGGAAACAACAGCTATGACGTTAAACCCTTTTGGCACGTAAACACAAAGTGAAGTGAAGCTAACGTTAAATCAGAGAGTGAAGGAATAAGCAGCTCACCTTACTGGCGGGGGGCTGTGGAACAGCCAGTGTTGGTCAGATAAGGAAGACTCCGGAGCTGAGATTGGATACAGAAAAACTTCCCGAAAACAGCAGCTAAGGTTATATCCAGAGAAATGTGTGGTCCGTTAACGAAGCTCACTAACTCCGAGCTATCGACGAGTGGCTAACAAGTTCGCGCATATTTTTTGCAAAACTTGTGCGAAAGAAAGAGAACGTGCGTCCCCCCCACTCCAAGAAACGCGAATACTCAACGGAGCGGAAAAAAAACTTCCTTTAGTGTTGAATTTGTTGTTTTATTTTAACGTTTTCCTGACTTGCTTTGCGACACGCTTCTTTTATCTTAGCGGTAACTGGCGAACGTTAACCCAAACAGGTCAGCCTATGCGGTAGCTCTTGGTAGTCCTTTTATCCCAAACGTTTCGCTCGCGATGAAATGAAGTCGCCTCACCTCCGAAAACAGTATCGTAAAGTTCTTCAACTCACTGTAACAAAATATCCGCAAACAAAATGCCATTCGGTGTCACAGTTCTACAAAAGAGTGCTACTTAAATTAATCCTAAAAAGTATTTTGACGATTCCTGGCGGAGAGATGCTTTTAAACATCGAAGAGTCCGGACTGCTCCAAACCAAACCTCCCCCCTTAAATCTGAGAGAATATGCGCATCCTCCAGACCACTGTCAATACCGAGGCAGTGACACAGACAACTTCCTGTCTCTAGCTAAAAAATAAATGCCAAGAGTCAGCAAGTTGACTAGTTCACTTTTGGACAAATATCTTTGGCTCGATGTCCAGCATGATAATATAGCTCTGCTCTACGACACAGATATGTTTAGCTCCCATTCTATCTTTTGCAGAAATAAAGTGAAAATGGCTAACGGGGTGAGGTCGGATATATTTATTGACGCTTTAGTGAATGTTGAGTTAAAACTGAAAATCACCATTAGGCTACATCAAAATGGAGAGCTACACCACATCTTCATTACTTTTTACTTTTACTTGAGTTTACCTTGTCATTAATTTATTGTTCTTCACATACATTTCCAACCGTTGTTATTCAACTATTTATTTACTTAATAAAACAGTAACCTCAATTGTCATAGGATGGCAATTCATCTAAAGATTGTGCAACATCAGCCATGTTAATTATTTTTACACAATAAATTCACTCCATATTCAATGCATTGTTTGTTTCGATTTTAAGTTTGTTGTTTTGCTCCACACACATGCGGATTCCCCCTCCCGTTCTCCCGCCATCTGTGAAGTGCGGCTTTTATTTTGAATGTCAAACAGCCGGAATTCCGACATTATTCAGGCTGTTATTTTCCAGCTTGACGCAGGTCTACCCAGGCTGGTAGGCTCCCCGGCACTGGAGCTCCAACTCTCCACACCGCGCTCTTTGCATTGTGGGATTGGCGACTACACGATACACAAGCTAATACTCTATACATAATTATAGTGCTCCTGTGTACATTTCAACTTTCACAATGGAAATAAACTACATAAACTAATTACAAAATACAAACTCAGTATGGATTAAATCATTATAAGAAATATATAGGCATTACATAAGAAATATCAAACAAGATCCCTATAAGGTCATTAAACACTATAACGCCATAGATGTTTATTCTTATTGAACACCACTTTTACTTTGGAAGATTCAAAGATTCAAAATCCATTTTAATCCCTAAACAGGGAAAGTCACTGTACAAGACACTATACAGATAAACAAACAAATAAGTTAAGAAAATGAATAGTAAAATGTATTTACAGTATCAAGAAAATAAATAGTAAATAGGTCAAGGTAAAGGTCAGTTTAGTATCACTAAAAAAGTCCCATGTAGACATAGAAGGACAATAATATAAATGTGTGTTGCATTTTAAAAGACATTGAGTTCTTATTAAAAACTTTAACAACAAGACTTTCCAAAATAAAAGCATGTCCACTTTAAAAAGTTGCTATAACATCCAGGGAGCCCACGCTGATGATAGACATGAATGAGTGGAGTGGGCAATAATATGATTGTGTATCTGAGGAGGGAAATTGGTTTTCTTTGCAGGATTCAGACAACCAACATGAATACTAATTCACTGACAGAAAGTAACCACTTTCATCAACTTCCCGTTCAAGGCGACTATAAAATAGCTTTATTGTGCTGGCGTGAAGATAATATGCTTTGGCAGCATTTCAAAGAACATCAGAATTTCAAATGTATCAGCCAAGTCAGCACAAACACAAGTTTGCACTGCCTGATCAAACACATAGTTCATATGTGAAGACCTCATATGGTCTTTGATTTCACGTCACAATGCATATATGATTGACGACTGAAGCTGCAGAGACACATGGGAGCAGATTTGGGTTTCAACACGTGTTAGCCTTTCATCTTCTGTGCAATGTTAACCCTGTATGATGTTAAAGCCATTCACAAAATGAGGTGACTTTATATTCACCTTACTTTATTGGAGATCTAAATTCAGTATTTTGAAGATCAGTACTAAGGAATCACATACAGTATAAACACAACAACTTCTGTTCTGGACGATATTTTGCTGGTTTGAATCCAGGTCTGTGACATCTTTTTGTGTGTGCCGATGAACGGTGTGTTGGGAGTGCTTGGAGCTCCCATAAGGAAGCAGAGCAGCAGAGGTCTGCAGAGATCCACAGGATGACGTGAAACACGGATCTCGGCAGACCTCGGCTACTCCAAGCTCTGTGCACTTGCGCCATGGAGGGAAGCCAAACACTTCATTTTAATACACTGCCCACACAAAAATGACACAGAGCTGGATTAAGAATGGCAAAGTATTCCTTTAATATTAGTACATAGTGTCAATTATCCCTGTAACACCAAACATTCACTATACTTCACTGTACCTGTAAATTATATTTATAGTTTTTATAGGTATGTCTATTCCTCTGTAAGTACATAAAGAGTATTCTGGATCATTGGAAGTACATTTTCAGGACAATTGCCTGACATGTCAATCACTTTCCGCTCTCTGTGTTGCCGTTCTCAAACTGTGTTCGCTCAAGGAAACGACAACAAACTTCAAGCTAGCAAGCTACGTGCTGAAAAGCTAGTTTAAATAAAAATTGGGATCTTGCAACAAGGCAGGTCTGCCTGGTTCTTTCGGGGAATGATTGTAAAGATTTACAAAGAATATGTTTACGGCATTTACTCTCGAACTGGGATGTTTTGGGACCGATTGGTGGGGGTTGCATTGGACGAAATACACACAGCGATACACTGGTAAGAGCAACTTATATAAGAACCAAGTATCCAGCAAATGTATATAGCTCATGTTACTGTATTGAGTGAACAGTTCAGTTCATTTAATATTGTATGTGATGTTTTCTTTGCGCGGGGTGAAAATGTTTCACCGAAACAAGTTTCTTCCCGAGTCTATTTTGCAGATCCACACATCTAGAGCTTAGCCCAAGATGATTGTGATTGGTTTAAAGAAATGCAAACAAACCAGTGTTTTTTTTCTCCTTTCCTAGAACGTACTGTATGTGTGGTGTATGGCCAGACCGTACTTCACACATGCTGTGGGGATAGGTCCGGCAATATGAGACCACATTTAGAGTAACAAAAACCAGAGTCAAATTCCTTGTTTGTATACACACTTACTTGGCCAATTAAGCGGATTCTGATTTGTAGACGCTGCACATTTCTACTACCTGTCCTCTATCAAGAAAGCAAACACAGGAGGATCTTAGCATGATGTTACAGGATGCATGACTTCTTTGACTCATCCAGATTTGATTAAGCATTGAAATTGTAATTGATCCACCTACAAAATAAAAGTTTAGATTATAAAGTGAAAGAAGAGATCAAAACAGAACAATACACTATATAAATAAAACCTTTCAGTGCAGTACACAGTAGAGTTTAGAGGCTAGATAGGTAAAGATGCATGAAATACTAAATGCTGTGATATTGTGAATATTTCATTTATATATTTTTGGGTAACCGCAGCTTTGCCATGTTCAAACACTCAGTAAACGGAGGGTAATCAAATGCGCATCACATGCAGATGCAAAATTTGAATGTTACATACACTTACTGAAAACGTTGTCACTTGTGTTATCAGTTTAAAACCTCTGTTCAGTGCTATTCATTTCTTAAAGTGGAACACCACAGATTTTACACATCAAAGTCCGCAGGACTTAGGGAAGTGATCCCGCATGCGTAAAACTGTTGTATCATGCCTTTTGTGACTCCAGAGAGAGCTGTGTGAGGTCTGATAACTTGCCTAAAGGGTATCACTTGATGCAAATTATCAGACTTTAGCTTTAGTTTAAGTTTGAAAATGAGAGAAATATATCTGGTTGTGTAGAGTAAGAAATATATGACATTACCAGACGTCTCTTCTCAATGAAGCTTGAGGCTAGCAGCTAAAGGCTGCTCTCAGCTTAACAAACCGTCAGTGGTCGAGATGCATTTGGGTAACATAGGCTCTCGTTTTCACAAGAAAACCGAATGCGTGGTATAAAAAAAGCTTACATCTCTGGTTCTGTTGTATTGATTTTAAACATTTTTGTTGACTAGCCATTGTGAGTCTGGGAATGTTATAGGAGTACAATACTAAACAGGTGGCGTATTCTTTTCAAGAATTGGCCTAGCTCAACATTTTGGGAAATTTATATGTTTCTGCCGAGTTAGATGAGAAGATTGATGCTACTCTCATATCTGTACACCAACTATGAAGCTGCCCCCAGCCGCTGGTTAGCTTAACTTAGGTTAGAATGAAGAGTGAAAACAAGGGGTTGGGTGGTTTTATGGGAGGTTATCTGACTATTCTTTGGCTGGGTGCAGTTTCTTCCTGGAGTCTTGTCACCACAAGGTTGCCAGAAAACTAGTTAAGAGAGACAGACAAGAAGTAGTCCAGCACATAACAAAATTACATTCATAATAATGGAAATCTTAATTAGTGAGTTTTTAAGGTGCTGGTAGGCAGATTTTTTTAAACCTTTGAACAGAGCTAAGCCAGCCTTTCCAATCTTTATGCTAAGCTAACTGTCTGCTGGCTGTAGCTTTAAATTTTATGTAGGCTACAGACATGAGAAGAGTTTTCCATTTTCTCAGCAAACTCTTGACAAGAAAGAAAACATGCATATTTCCCAAAATGTCTAAACTACTAAAACTATTTCCTAACGTAACACAGCCTGACTAATGCCAAAAGGACAAGTAACAAGTTTTGATTGGTGTATTTCAGTCCGACACTCTCGCATTTCAAATTTCTAAACTGCCTGTTTTTTGCCAAATGTACTTTAAGCTTAAATTAACTCACGACTTAAAAGAGAGCTGCTGACTATGTAGCAGATGGAGTGTGAATCTGACAACCGCATTCATACCAGAGAAAAACCAAGCATGTTTATTAGGGCAACTAACAGTGAGAGTTAAACGTGCAATGTGCTGCCATCAGCCACATCTTACGATCAGATCTTTAAAACACGACTGAGAAGACCTTTGATGCAACAAGCAGTTTGAAACCACATATTTTCGAGACACTTTTTTTGTGTCACTGATAAAGAGTTCCCTTGGGATATGCAGCACGCTGTTAATGATTTAAATAGTCTACAGAGGACAAGAAAGCCTTGGAAGAAGTCATAACATATGGCAATGGTTTATTCATTCTGTTGCTTATTGTTTTCCTCCGATGATAGGAGGTGACTTATCTGGAACTCTTCACCCCAGTCTGAGCAGTAACAGCTGTGGGTGGTAAAGATTCTGCAAAACAGAGGGGAGAAAATAAAAAAACAACAACAATTGCAGACCAATAAAAGATGGTCGTTGGTTGTTTATAGCAGTGCAGGGGAGGAATATAGCGTTTTTCCACTGCTTGGTATCTACTCTACTCGCCTCTACTCGCCTTTTTCGGTTTTCCATTACGAAAGGAAGTCCCTGGTACTTCCTAACAGGTACTTTTTTTAGTACCACCTCTGTCAAGGCTCCAAGCGAGCTGAGGCAATACCAAAAGGTGACGTTGCTGCCTCCAGCTTCTTTTGAAACTAATTTGTCTTCTGGCTGTGGCAACAGCCACATGCTGAAAATCAAAAGCAACACACCTTCGACGTTCTGTGTGTGTGTGTGTGTCGCGTTAGGTCACGGCAGTTTCCTGTTATGACGACCAGCCACGGCTCGCCTCACGCAGGAGGCAGTGCTAATCTGCAGTGGAAAAAGGAGGACGAGGCACCGCGGTCGAGCTGAGTTGAGCAGGTACCATTCATGGAAAAACGCCAATACTGTCTATATTTCTATATTGGTTCACTGGCACACATAAGAGAATGAAAGCTAACTTGTATAATGAGGGACTAATTTTGAGAAAAAAAATCTGCAATTATTAATCATTAACCTGTCCCTGGGATGTGTACATGCCATGGTAGCTCAAGAAAAATATAGGTGAGCTTACCGATGGGCTATAAAATGAAGGCCTAAAGTTTATGATTTCTATTAATAATTACACAGTGCAGATACTTTTCGTCTGTATGGAAATGTTGAAAAATGTTGTCTACAAAAGATGAAATCATGTAAATTAGTTATTTATATTATCTGAGATAGGACCGGCACTACGTAGACTTTACAGTCAGTTGAACTTTCGCTCTGATGCGTCTGACAAAAGCTCAGCCTAAACACAGTCTGTTTTAAGATGAGGTGGGGCATTTCTGATCACTCCTCACTTCCTTTCAGCGTAAGGAAATGTGCCGGACACTGTTAAAGCCAGGAATACCTTATGCAAAAAGCAAACTGAAGGAGGTGAAGCCACATACGAGCATGGGAACAAACAGAGAGTCATGCAATCCTCACAGTGAACAATACCTGTCCCAGGGATGCTTTGCATGATGATTTCCCTAGCAGCTTCTTCATCGCCCCAAAGTGGTGTTTTATTGTCCTAGCTTTTCGTGTTTGCATTCCATTGTTACTGGGCAAGTACAAATATCCTCCTTTATGCAGGAAGAACTCAGACAGGCCTTCCAATACGTTGTTAGAGCCCAGCCCTCATCCATCCGTCAGCAGTGCCCCTGTTCTACACAGGGCCCCCCAAACTCTGCTCACCACCCCCAACCTGTTCATTGACATTACTCTGTTGTGGCTTTCCGGGCCTTTATGTGTGCTGTTGTCTGAGGCAGATTGAAGACCTTTTGTGTTTGTCAGCCCCTGTCCCGAGTGGCCAGGAGGAACCTGCTGGGCTGCGAGTGGAGAGACTGGAATGCGCATATGAATGGGCTAGTGTGTGCCGGGCACCTGCTGACAGAGGGACGGCGTGCCTCTATGAGTCTTAGTTCATCAGCGTAACCATCTTGTTCAATTACACGTGCAGCACGGTGTTGCGTTCCCTGGTCATTCACACTGAATGGGAGTATTGTCACTGCAGTTGTGAATATTTTGCTGTTTGGTATTGTAGGGGAGTTCTTAAGCATCCCCAAATGCAATTATTTACGTATGCCCTTCTATTGTCCTCTAACTATATTTCCCATCATGTCTAGATGCAATGAGAAATCTGATTTATCTGATCTGATTTATACAAAATAAGGGTGTGCAGGATCTTATCTTTACATGAAGTCTGCCTTTTATGCTCCATGTCTGATGAATGATAAAATAATGGATGAAAGCGGACCCTATTTTGGCGGACCAATCATTGTTTGAAAACCTTTTTTTTTATAAAAACAATACCACTCTGTAAAAATATTATATCACAAGTTCTGCATTTAAAATGTATTTAAAGCTTTAGTGTGTAAGTTTTGATATTATTGAACATCCATTACATTCAAGCCAAATGAGTTGCTACAGAGCTAATTAGACTATCAGCTCCACACTACTCTCTCTGTATTTCTCAATATTGCTATGTTCAGAAGATTGGGTCATCTCAACTCGTGTGAAATAATTACCTCTTCCATTGTGTAATTTTCAATCCTCCGTGTCCTCCTTGATAACTAGCAAATATGCACGATCGCGGAAGGCTTGTATCATGTAGACGTGCCCATAGTGTTGTTGTCATTACTTCATTCCTCAATTCCTCATTAAAAACAAATTTAGGTCGAATGAAATCAAATCATGTTGGATAGCCAGATGTTTCATTAAACCAATCACAACCATCCTGGGCGGTCATAGGCCCCAGTAGTGGAGCTAGCGAGAGGAGCGGGACATCAGGCACGTCTTCTTTACATGTTTTATTCCCGCAATGTACATCCGTTGAGCCAGACTACACATAAATCAGATATGTATTCAACATTAAAACTCATGTTTCTGCTAAACTATGTCCAATATTATGAATACATTTGAAATATTTACCCTCCTGTTTTTGTTGATGTTGTTGTTGTAGCGGTTTTTGGTCTTAACTCCTGAAGAAAATATCTGGCTCCTCAGCTGCTTGACGCTCCACTATGTCAAAAACACTGAAGTTGTGGGCTGGAAAAACAAAAACATTTGCTCAGCTTTTTTCTCTAATAACTTAAGATACAGACGTCTTATGATTAAAATCCTGGTTGTTTTTAGACAATTTAATGCGGAAGAGTTACATATTATATCTTTAAGGTAGTACTTTTAAGATAAGTTTAAATAACTGTTCTTGTTCTAATTTATGTTATGAGTTTTCAAATGTTCCATCTTCATGTAAAACTTAAAATGTATTTGATGTACATTTCCATGCGTAATTTAAAAAAATATACATAGAAATCTGAGTTTGTTCAATTTTGACATATGCAGTATTTGTCACACACGTTTTAATAAAATGTTTTGTCTACTGAGGTTTTTATTTTATAGTCATCCCATGCTTAAGCCTTAAACGTGCTTGTGAAAGTCACCTTCTCTCACAGTAATCTTCCATGTCAGAGGCTCAGTCATGCTTAAATGTGGAGAATTGGCTTCTTAGAACATGAAACATGAGGTGGTCAGATGTAATGTGATAAAGTAGATTAACAGCTTATGTGTTTTGCCTAATTATTTTAAGTGTGTCTTTTTAAATGATGTGTATAAATACAAAACTATTTGTTTTCCTTTTGGCCATTTTTGTGTTGTGTTTTGTGTTTTTTTCCTGCAAGTTGTTGTCCATTATCCCATCCTCTATCAGTCACTCTGTTTTCTGATTTGTA
>NC_045737.1:23142610-23147368 GCF_008692095.1 Etheostoma spectabile | reverse complement strand
GACAGTAACTTTTAAATAAAAATCATCACTTTTTTTATAATTGATTATTAACTTATCAGAATTGAGCATTGAATCGTTCTAGAGAGAATTGCAATGCATCTAAGAATCGATTATTTTTCCCACCCCTAGAGGAGAAATATATTGTCTAAAACTGAACATCTGTGTATCTGTAGATAAAATTGATGAATTCTTCTTCGCTATAAACTAAAGAGGGGAAACGAGACCAAAAAGACATGCGAGTTAAACTTCATAGGATGGACAACAAGTAAACGTGCATATGAACAACAAGCTACAAAAGCTCAGTGCACTCTGAACTAGGGACATACACAGTAGATTAGTGCGGGCAGTTGATAGTTTATGTGCCGATTTGGCAGATGATGTACAACATAACCTGATTTGTAACAACAGTCTGGTGTGATGGGACGTAGATATATGATCCCGAAAGCTTCATTGATTGTCCTCTGACTCATATGGTACAGCTTAGGGGTTGTTTGTCCGGCCCTGCTTTTGAGAAGATTACATCTCCATAATCAATAAAAAAAAACATCCACCACAGAGTCTGAGAAAAAATAAACTTCCCCCCCTTAAATATACCCACAATATGCAGAAATCACAGCATGTTCACTGAGCACAAATTCCTGGGGAAACTTTTTCAAGATTATGGTCGCTGGTAGAGACGTTATAACATTGTCCAGATGTGTTGGTTGAATTTTTAGTCCACGTGTGGCTGCAGGACCCTGAATTCCACTGACATGGCTTTTATATCTTTCAGATTAAAATATAAAGCTAAGAAGTATGTTGATTATGTCTTAAAAAAAAAAAAACGTCTCACATCATCCAGATTTGTGCTTGGCTGGATCACCTGATAAGCCTGACATTTCCCACAGTCACAGTGCCGATTGCCTGGAAGCTGAGATGCTGGTCCCTGGTCTCATGGCTCTCATCACCCGCTGACCTGGAAAATGGGAGCATAAGATCTAAAACATCACTTCAACCAGCAGACAACATGCTGCTTTGAAGTGGGAGTGATCCTAAATGGGATTATGCAGCATCTCTATGGAGCAGCTCCCTTAGATTTGATTACACACGCCCCCTCACCAAACACCCACACTCCTACTTCCCTGATTTCCCCGATGCAGATGAGACAAAATGAGGCAGTCCTTCATGCCAGAGTCTGGCCCTCTAATTCTTAATGTGTGCCTATCGGCCAGCTATTTACCTGATTACATTGGGATGAGTCAGACAACTCCAGCTCTGCCAGGGCAGCTAGGAGGCAACAGAATGGCATTAGTTTTGTAGAGGTGGGCACAGGAAAGATAAGTACCAGATGACCCGTTTATCTGTGGTAAAAAACATCTAGATATTCCCAAAATGGAGACAATTGACATCTGGCACAATTGAATACAATTGTGATAAGTTTTTAGTCACAAAACTGCTATTTGTAAAGCTTAAACATAATTTTTTAAACTGGAGTAAAAATACACAGAGGACAAGTTGTTCTCATCATCTACTCTTAAAGCTAAAGCACAGTTTAAAATAAAGTCCCGAGCACTGACTTCAAGTCCTCCACGCAAGCATGGCACACAGACCACCTTCTATTTTTGAGGGAAATAACATCCAGTCCTGGTTTAACTTGGGCTCATTGTGGGGGAAGTGGTTTCCAGGGCCAGGAAGTTTCATTGCTTTCCAAATAAATCTCACTAAAAAGAGCTGTAATCCAAATTCCTCATCTTGTGGAGTCCTCACATTACGAGAATGCTCTTTAAAGCTATGTTTAAAAATCACACCTTATCCCTCTAGATAGAAAGATAGCACTCGTTACATGTGTACTGTCAAAACAGAGTAAAGTAGCACAGTTAATTGAAAGAAACTTTTTATATACATTTTCCTGATATATGTATATATATATATATGGAAAATGTCTTTTTATTCCCTGACCAATCTGCTTATTGTCACCCACCACAGGCCAGCCTCTGACTGTTTCCACATAAAGGGGAAAAGCAGCTCTGCAAATTCAAACCAGCTCATGAAAAATTATCAAGAAAAAATGAGGCCCTTTAATATTCCTCCGCTTTTACCGAGTGACACAGGCGGTTTTCATTACCTCGCTCACTGCTAGCAGATCTAAGACATCAACTTTGATTATGTTACACAGAACCTGGCAAGGGATCAATCAGAAGGCACTGTGGTGTGTGTGATAGTCTGGGTGCCAGTCAACATTACTGGTCTGATTCAAATAGCATAGTGTGCTTTGTTCTTCCTGCCACTGAGAAAACAAACCGGGATATCTTCGAACCGTTCTCCGTCAGTGAGCAGTGAGCGAACTCCTACTATTACTGACGTGTGGCACTCAAAATGGGTGCTCTTCGTTACAGCTCCTCAGCTGTGTGGAAGGAGGAACTTGTCACTGAGCGTAAACAGCTCTCTTGGCCTGGTTCTGCGAGCTCAAATACCCCCATCTACCCCCAACACCCCGTCTCCGTGTGCTGTGTGGCGTCAGCTGCAATGAGCTCCAGATGTGGCCTGGCACCCCTCCAGTCACAGCACTGGATGTGGTTTGAAAGATACTTTGGAAACACCGCCCACAAGCGGGCCCAATGAAAGTTGGTCAGACTGCAGCAAGGGGCTTTCTGTCGCGGGGGTCGTATTTGTGCGGACTGCAGGAGCGCAGAAGAAGTGCAGGACACGGTGCAAACAGTGCACATCTGTGGAGGGCTGAGGGAGGGGGAAAGGTATCTGCCTCGTGTGTGTGCATGTGTAACTTATTGAACATGCTTTGAATAAGTAAGTATATGAGACAATAGTCGGTTTCAGTAGATATGGAAATATCAACATACTTTATTCAGCCCCGGGCTTCCATCCTTTGTTCCCTTTGCATATAAATACTGGTTAAAACAAAAACCACTGTAATGAGTCCTGCCTTTGATAACTAAACAAAGGACAAGTTATCTTGAGAGTGACAAAACAAAAGCTAATAACTGCTAATCTAAAAGGTAAAATAATACTTTAAAAAAAAGTTGAAAAGTTTGTAAAAAAAATCCAGCATGGCAGTTTCTTTTTTCCAAATTCCTATAAACAATGCATGATGGTTATATATCTTCCAATACACATCACCATGACACACAAAGAGCTGTCAATATGGTAGTGGACAAGTTGCTGGAGAGGTGCCAGGTCACCTCCTGGGCACTGCCAAGGTGCTCCTGAGCAAGACGCCCAACTGCTCGGGATGCCTGTCCATCGACAGCTGCAGCCCCCTCACTCTGACATTTCTCATTTAGTGCATGTATAGGTACTGAGCATGTATGTTTGTTTCAGGCCTGTGTGTAATGTATATTCGAACAACAAAGTGAAAACACTGGAATTTTCCTTGCGGGATTTATAAAGTATCAATTCATGTTATTTGATAAATAACAAATTAGCAGGTTCC
The DNA here is from genome assembly GCF_008692095.1 of Etheostoma spectabile. Taxonomy (NCBI): domain Eukaryota; kingdom Metazoa; phylum Chordata; class Actinopteri; order Perciformes; family Percidae; genus Etheostoma; species Etheostoma spectabile. The sequence goes on along the minus strand of NC_045737.1, from coordinate 23,143,941 downwards.
AGGTTGTTGGACGGTTGTGTGGTTTGAAGTCATTGCTTTACCAAAAATATAGACTAACAACCATCTACATCTGCTCTGTGTAGTAACATGTGAATGATTTACACCAGAAGCAGTACGTCCTAAATATTTGCTAAACCACTCAGAGACACAAAAGTTACTTACAGTCGAGGCAGCTGAGTCATGTTGCAAGCTACAGGTCATGAGCAAAATATGTAGGCTGCGCATAAGTGCTCCTAAAGACCATATCAAATTTTAAAACATGTCATGACTCATTTTTAATGATACCAATGTGTCAAAATGATCTGGAATTATCAGCAGTTTAAATAAAAAAAGATATGTTGTGTTTGATTGAAAACTTATTACAGTGTTCAGAACAGTGGCGTCAATCCCTGTGTCAGCTGACAACAGTTACACGGATGCTTTTCTCTCTTTCTAACAGCTCCTCCAGTTTGGTTTTTCAATAGTATGCTGGGAGGATTGAATGAGGTCACAGTGTGTGAGCTGCCAGCTAATTCACATGCTGTAGTGAAAAAACACATGCATCTTTTAAGACAATAGCTCCCCCTGCTGCCACACATTTAAAAAGCCCAGCAAGAACCACTTTACATACATTTGCCAGACAAAGTTTTTACAAATAACCCAACACAGGTGAAGATGCTCTCGTCCAGTTTTAATACAAACTGTTGTCACATGTCACATGTTTAAAAAAAATACCAATTCATGCTGCATTGAGAGAAAACGCTGCACAAATTCATTTCAAGTTTTACACATAGAGAGTTTAAGTGCACTCATATAAAAGAGAAGAGAGAAACGTCAGCACTCATAACAAGAATTTGTGCTTTTTCAACTGGACTGTTGTTCCTGTCACTCTGTCAGGTAACTTGTTCGCCTGCTCTGTTCTTGTATCGAATTAAGGAATCTGTATGTCAGGCTAATTCCACAGTGAAATAATTCATATTAAAGATTATTGCACCTACACACCTTTAACATCAAAGATTTTTCTGCATCAGATTGTGAGGTGGTTGTATTCCCTTGATTTTGCCCACTGATCAATCACATTTGTCTATTTCCTTATCACTCAAACCTAACACTAAATACCTCAGATGTAACTTACTCTTCATGTGTGTAAACAGAATTATTATCTTACGGGAAAAACGACTGGCCCAAATTACGTGACACTTGGTGGTGGACGGGTGTAGCATGGGCTTTGCTATAGCTAAGAAAGTGTAATTACTACACAAGCAGTAACGTCCCATTGCCAGACCTTCCACCACAGTGCTGCGAAGTAGGGTCTGCTTAGTCCACACAGCATTCCAGGATGGGAGAAAAAT
>NC_045737.1:23142436-23142600 GCF_008692095.1 Etheostoma spectabile | reverse complement strand
TCTGGTTTATTGGCATTTCTTTAAACCAATCAAAATCTTCATGGGCGGCCCCCGGTGCAGCTGCAAAATAGCCTCTAGAAGGAACTTGTTTTGGTGGAACATGTGTAGTTAAAAGGTTGTTTTAGTTGTGCAACAGAAAACTCAGATTGAACAGATAGTCTAGC
>NC_045737.1:23140526-23142426 GCF_008692095.1 Etheostoma spectabile | reverse complement strand
GATTTACCCTGCAGAGATCTGAAGAGCAGGTAACCACAGTCATCAGAAATCCATAGGAGTTTAAAATTACAACACAAAGAAAGCAGAAGGTAATGGACATCTGGACTAAAAGAGGGACAACTGGCAGAATTTCTGGGGTGACCGCAGCAATACCCTACCGCCGTGGATACAGACTACACAAGCAGCACACTAAAAAAGAAAAACAGGATAATGTTTATGGTATGAAGCTAGAAAATGCACATCCTAAAGAAGGCTGCTTTGTGCCAATACGCGTGAGTTGCTGTTCAGCTCTACCCTTAATGTAAGATTTTGATATGAAATTTCCATCTAAATAAAGGCTTTTTATAAGAATTTTCACATTAAGAGTGCCTGGGATCCTTTTTTTCTTAGAAAAAATATTGTTGTTTCCACCCAGTTTGGCTTGTTGCTGATGTTCAAATGAGGAAAAAAGCAGCCACATGTAATATAGTGAATCCCGGTCAAGATTAGTGTTCTGACATATGCGGACCTCACCCAGTATGTATTGAGCTTATGTCATTTATCTGATCTCAGCAGGCCCCAGATGCAGTGTGTCTGTCATCAGATGGTTTTAAGAGCTCCTGCAGGTCTCCCTGCGGTGCCAGCTGGAAGGGGAGCTGGAGCCTCTTGTTCAACTGGCTGCAGAGCGCTGCACAGTGCTCGACAAGCAGCTGACATACCTCTCCGTGTCCCTGTTCTGCAGCCTGCTCAAGCAGAGGGTGACACATACAGATGCCGGTTAAATGATCATCAGACTGTCTCTCTGGAAATGTTTTTAATATGTTATGGCTGGCAGTTGTGTACCTTATGTAAAGGAGATGCACCGTCGTCATCAAAGAGCATTGGATCTGCTCTGTGGTGCAGCAGGAGTCTAACCACTTCCAGATGGCCGCAGTATGCGGATCGATGGAGCGGTGTGGCACCGCCTGGTGTCTGGGGAGATGCACAAGCACCATTCTCGAGAAGAAACTTGCACACAGCGTGATGACCACTGCGACTTGCATAGTGCTAATATAAAATAGACAAAAAAATAATACAAAAGTTTAGACACATGATAACAGTGGACGATACAGCCAAATATTTTCCCAGACAACTCACCAGAGCTGTGTATCCAGCTGAGTCTCTCAGGTTAAGGTCTGTGCCCTTCTGGACCAGGGACCTGACCCTCTCCAAGTCCCCATCCATTGCAGCAGACCAGATACCTGAATAGAAAAATGACACACAGCACTGTACTTTATTGACAGCTAAGTCAAACCGGGAATGACAATAACTGTTATCAAAGCCATTTAATAAAGTCTATTTAGCATATTATAACTATTAGAACCATGGTTGAACTCTGAATGCAAACCTCGTTCAAAATCCATTTCACTCAGAGACTGGTAAACACTAGGAGAGGAGACTGGATGGGAGCAACACGAACACTGTTGTCTGTCAGACGCCATTGCTTTAACAGACACTAACAGAATGAATTTTATAGGCATGCATTTACATTGTGCTGCTTGACAGTTCCGTGTTTCTTCTTCTGTTCTATATTTGTTAGTCGACGTTTTGGTGCATTACCACCACCAACAGTCGAAGTCGTAAAACACACAAGCCCACAAATAAAGTAAATTAATGTTTAACGTAATGCCCTAAACAATGTTATATTAGAAATCAGATACAGGTTTAAAACAAACAACGAATGCCTATTATTTTTGTAAAACACAAACAAAAAATAATGGCTACACAAACGTTTGGTTTGCCCAGGCTACCCGATGCAAAAAACCAAGCGTGCCTACTGCCTACGTGTGAACGCTCCGACCAATAGCAGAGCTGCAGTCAGAAAGACCCCTTCATGTGCTCTCTGATTTGTGTTTGTTGTCTCAGATTTGTTTGTTTTTTT
>NC_045737.1:23139125-23140516 GCF_008692095.1 Etheostoma spectabile | reverse complement strand
ACTATGTTGTTGTGGCAGCATAATGGTTATAAAAAAAACGAACTGTTACATTGGTGCAACGGATCATTTGATTTATTAATATATGACCAAAAACGTACTCATCACTATTGTTATTAACTGATTATATGACATCTTTTCCTTTCCCTTTAATGTCCTATACTGCCATTAGATCAATTTATGTGATACGCTGATAATGAGTAACACTTGAGACTCTAATAGCATATGCGGGCGAGAAGGCGAGATACAAAACGTTTAAGCCATAACGAGGCATGGGGAAACCAACTGCCGTAAAACCCAAAAGAAGAAGAAGCACGGGGTAATATTGTACCTACGGGTTTTCCGATAGCTCTTGAAGGCATCTTTTGTCTCGTGTTGTTGTCTGGTGCAGCTAGCTAGCCAGCTTGAATCTGTAAGCAAGCGTTACCTGGCAAACGCCACCTTATTGTTGAAATTGTGATAAAGCACTTATAACCAAAGCGACTAAAGAATGAGAAGAGTTACCCTCTTTGTTAACGGGACATCTAAAAATGGCAAGGTTAGTAATAACTCTGTAGGACTGTTTAGTTAAGGACGTGGGCCGCAGAATGACTGGCTTTTTCCACTGTAAAGTTACATATGTTTTATTATAGTTTAAGTAATGTATGCTAATCTTACACTGTTCCTACTATATATCAGCAACAATTTATATGAAGTCAAAGTCTTTATGATATTCTTTTCAAACTTAAGATAAATGTAACTGTTAGCTAGTTCAATCTAACTGCGAGTCTTGTATTGGGCAGGATTGACCCATTGTATTTAGGACTTTAATCCCTGACTAATACTTTACTGATTTTTAAACGTTTATTTTTAGGTTATAGCAGTATACGGGACCTTCTCCGACTTACTATCCGTAGCAAGCAATAAATTAGGAATCAAAGCTGCCTCTTTGTACAATGGAAAGGGTGGTCTCATAGATGACATTGCCCTTATAAGGTAAGAGCACAGGATTATAATAAATGTGTGGAGTTGAGCGCATCATGAGCATGACAACTTAATCTGTGACTTGTCTGTGTTTCTAACAGAGATGACGACGTGTTGTATGTGTCAGAAGGAGAACCATTCATTGGTGAGTGCTGTCTGACATGTCTGCTGCAGGCAGTGTGTTAAAATGCTGTCAGACACTCTTCTTCACACGTCTTCTCATTTATTTATTTTTATATCACAGACCCTCAAAATGAAGCCAAGGTTGCATCCAGTCAGCATGGAGCACACACTGATTGGCTGACCCTTAATATAGGTGGTCGTCCCTTCACCACCACCAGGTATCTGTGTTCTTTTTCTTTTTTTAAGACTATTTTTTGGGCAGTTTTAGGCCTTTATTGACATGACAGCTGAAGACATGAAAGGGGAGA
>NC_045737.1:23136364-23139115 GCF_008692095.1 Etheostoma spectabile | reverse complement strand
ATGACATGCAGCAAAGGGGCGCAGGTCGGAGTCAAACTTAAGCCCACTCTGTTGAAGAGTAAACCCTCTATATATGGGCGACCACCCTACCAACTCAGCTACCCGGGCGCCTGGTATCTGTGTTCTTAATGCTGTTTTTACTAGTAATATACACATTATTTAGACCTGTGATTGCTACACCACACTGTATATTTGGTTTAGTTTTTCTCTGTTACAGTTAGATTTAGCCCCGTACAATATATTGTTTAAAAAAAAAAATCATCATAGCAGAATAAACTGGCGTGGTTAACACATTGCAAAATGCTCCGACTAGGGGTGTGAGGTTTCACAAAATCCACGGGTTGTTCGATACAGTTGTGTGACGGTTCGGTACGTTTTCGATACAGCAAAAAGAAAGAAATGTCAGGGGAATTTACTTGATTTTTTACAATTAATATATTTATTAAAACTAACATTATAAAGTATGATCTATTTGCTTTGAACGATGACAGGGCTATACTTGACCCATCTTCTGGGGTGTCTTCTTAGCAGCATATAAAACATAAATAGATCCTGTAATATATATACGTTACAGTCAGGTAGCTTTGTGTAGCCCTTGCTGTCCAGCCATCTGCTGTCAGAGAAACAGCTTGTGCTTTGGACAATTGGTTCTCTATTTGGGCTTTTGTTTTTGTAAAAAAGCAGGAACTATGGTCTGGCTGAAATGGGCTTGTGAAGGAATATTTTAATTCAAATGTTACTTTAATCATGGTTGTAAAACCTGCGTTTTCCACTACAGAGTAGGGTCTTATATCAACAGTTTGAGCCCTATCAGCCCTGTTTGAATCAGTTGGAAAATGCTGCAGGGATAGTTTGTAGCGTGTGTTGCTTCTTGTTTTTGTCTAATTCCAGTTATTGACACACTGAGGTGATGTCGGCGTAAATAAGTTGACATGTTTGTAGTATTCCCATTGGTATAGCCTATTCACAAGTAGTAGGTGCAACATACCGTTGTTGTTTTTTATGCACCACTCTCTTGCCATCACCCTCATAACTTACAAGGAAACCAAACTGGCCATGCCATCACCCTCATAACTTACAAGGAAACCAAACTGGCCAGACCTGTTGGTTATTGGAGGATCTCCTAATTCTGGTCTGGTAATAGTTGCATTAACGTTACTAGCCATATTGCAGTGAGGCTAGTTCAGCGTAGCATGCCTGACTGGATTACAGTGTTTTTCTTTGGGAATAGAATAGAATACCTTTTTTATCGTCACTATCATTTATAATGAATACTCTTTATTGATCCCCTATGGGCAAATTACAATGTACACTCTGTTGTTAGTACACACTACAAACAGGCCTGAAATTCACACACCTGCTCAGGTCCTATACATGCACTAATGGAGAGATGTCAGAGTGAGTGGGCTGCGACTGCTGAACAGTTGCCCTGAGCGGTTGAGGGGGGTTCGGTGCCTTGCTCAAGAGCACCTTGGCAGTGGCCAGAAGGTGAACTGGCATCTCTCCAGCCACCAGTCCACACACCGCACTGTGGTCCGTACAGGGACTTTAACCGGTGACCCTTTGGTTCCCAACCCAACTCCCTGCTACCCCAGACACATGTTCAACGAGATTCAAAGCAGGTGGGAGGGGCACAGCACGTTGCCTGTTAGCCTACATGGTTTGGACTGCCTTGTTGAGTGCAGGGGCACTGAGAACATTATATTTCACACAATAATAATAACAATAACAATTTAAGCTCTTTTTTTTCTAAATGAAATAGGATTAGTTCAACGAATCGTTCGGTGTGTAATGTGTACCTAATTGAAAGTCTCGTACCGAACGGTTCAATACGAATATGTGTATCGTTACATCCTCAGCTGCGACGTATCGCGAAAGACACTCAGATAGCTGTGAGCAAATATCCATAGAAAACTGGAAATTTTTAGATGTTTCTTTTGTATTCAATGCAATGTTCAAATTGTTTAACAAAAGAAGGTTGGAAAGGATTTCCTTTGATTTGATTAAAATTCAACAAGCAATTTGTTGTAGCAGACTACTGAAAGCAGCAGAAATGCAGAACTGAGTACAAGTCAAGTAATATTGTTATTGTGATAATCAACGTTATCGAATATCGTTTATTTTCCTCATATCATGCAGCTCTAGTTACATTTCCATTCTTTGTCTTATTGTGCCCGTTTTTGTGTTCAGGAGCACCCTGGTCAGCAAGGAGCCAGAGAGTATGCTTGCTCACATGTTTCGAGAGAAAGGTAAGTTACGGCAATCAGTAAACATTTCATTTTTGTTTCATGTGAAGCATCTTTTTCCAATGTGTTTTGTCAACCTCTGTGTTTGCTGCCAGACGTGTGGGGGAACAAGCAGGACGAGCACGGGGCTTACTTAATCGACCGCAGCCCAGAATACTTTGAGCCTATTCTCAACTACCTGAGACACGGTCAGCTCATTATCAATGAAGGGATAAATATACGAGGTAAGCTTTCAGATGAACCTTAAATTATGAAGTTTAGCTGAATCACTCTGAGGTGTGTCATTAAATAACATTGTTAAACTGCCCATATTATAAATTCCCCTTTTCTGGGATTTGGGTGTTATTTTGTGTCTCTGGTGCTTGGAAAAAACCTACTCATGCTGTTTTGAGTGAGATACGGGATTCTGAATGTACTCTGCCTTCAATCTCCGGGGGAGCTGTTCAAAAGCTGCATGGCTTTCTACGTCACTAGCCGATACGAGGTGGCTAACCGTAGCATGCTA
>NC_045737.1:23136230-23136354 GCF_008692095.1 Etheostoma spectabile | reverse complement strand
AATGGCAAAACACTGCTACAACACAAACTAGTTAACCATATTCAACAAAAGAACTACTTACATGTCCCTGTTCTGCAGGTATTCCACAAGTGCGACCTTGTTTAGAAGAAGTCTTCCAGCTAAT
>NC_045737.1:23070153-23136220 GCF_008692095.1 Etheostoma spectabile | reverse complement strand
ACTGACCAAAGTTGGAGAAAGAGTTATCTGGCTGATGTGATCTTACCTAGCTACAGCGCAAAGATAGTAAAGATAGTGAAGATGCTACAGAGTGAAATGTCTCACTCTGTAGCTAAAACAGAGACCCACACACACAGGGTGAAAAGGGGATCTGCAGCAATTTGCGGTACAACAAAAATATGGTGTTTTTTTAAAATAAAACCATGTAAACCTATTCTGGTAAACCTCAAAATACAATTATGAACCTGAAAATGAGATTAATATGGGCACTTTGAAATATGTTTTTAATGTTTTCTAGGTGTCCTTGAGGAGGCTCGGTTCTTTGGAATTGAGCAGCTCGCTGAACAGCTGGAAGTAGCAATCAAGGTAATATGGAGTGTGGAAGGTAAATGGTTAAATTTAGGAAAAGTGATCACTCCTTTGAATGCATTGTGACTAGAGGCGGAAGAAGTATTTCAATTCTTAACTGAAGTAAAGGTACTAATACCACATTGTAAAAAATATACTCTGTTACAAGTAAAAGCTCTGCATTGAAAATGTTACTTAAAAGTATGTATTATCAGGAGAATGTACTTAAAGTATTACAAGTAAAAGTACTCAATGCAAAAAAAAGCCTCACATTTCAGAAACTGGAAACAATCCAAACAGTTCTGTCAATCAACTAAGTGTTTAATGGGTTAATCATTTCAGCTGTACTTGTATATTGTATATTTCTCTCTGAAATGTTGCGGTGTAGAAGTAGAAAGTGTCATGAAAAGAATAGTACCTCAAATTTATAGTACAGTACTTGCATAAATGTATTTAGTTACATTCCACCACTGATTGTGAGTCACCACTTCCTTTCAAAACAGAACACACAGCCACCGGAGGACCACTCTCCCATTTCCCGCAAAGAGTTTGTTCGTTTCCTCCTTGCAACACCCACCAAGTCAGAGCTTCGCTGTCAGGTACGGCTGAATGGAAATGTTTTTGGTTCACGCCACCATTTCACCACGTCTGGTTTACATTTGACACCATTACTCTCATTGTTTTTAGGGTCTTAATTTTAGTGGCGCCGATCTGTCCCGACTTGATTTGCGCTACATCAACTTCAAAATGGCTAATCTCAGCCGTTGCAATCTGACCCATGCCAACCTGTGCTGTTCCAATCTGGAGCGGGCTGATCTTTCGGGAGCCAACCTGGACGTAAGTCTGAAAACTCAGAAAATTACAGAAGGAGGAAATGTTTGCTTTCACACAGTGAGCATGTGCACATGCTTTGAGAACTTCACACGTGCTGTCCCGTCAGTTGTGTGGAGGAAGGACCCTTCTGTTCTTAACCATGTTTTATATCTTTTGCTACGTTTATGCCTCGCGTCAACACTACACCGGCGTTTTTGGAGACCTTTGGAAACAACAATGCACGTCAGTCAGTCTTATTGGTTAGGTAGACTTACGTTTTGCCATTGTTGTTCTTTCTCCAAAGCATTTTCTGTCATTTTAAACATGTACATTTGGGCTGCACGGTGAGAGGAAAATATATAACTGGGACTATTTTGACTGATATTGTTATTGCGATATGATTCACGGTATTGTAGGGAATGATCATTTATATATCATTATTCTCACAGAAAATTAATAAAATGAAAGAAATGATTATAGTGGGATTTTAGTGTGGCACCACCATACTCTGCAGCACTACAATACTTCACTGAGAATGGCTTGACACATATTTTGTTTGTGACAAGTGGGAAAAAATACACTACGTCTAAATTCTCAGAGTTTTGCGGGTGCGGGCGGAAGTGTACATACATATTGCGGGAGCGGGTGGGAGCGTAACACACAAGTGGTAATGGTCGGAAATTCGGCGGGACCCGGATGATTTCAGGACATCATTTGTGTCTCAAAACGTTGCTAAAAATAAAAAAGTAGTAGTGTAGATGTAGCCTTAAATTCACCTCAAGAACAATAAGCAGACTCTATGGCTCTACATACATTTCTTGTAAAGCATAACCTAATATTAATGTACAAGGACATTACGAATGCGTTTGATCTTTGTTGACTTTTGAAGGGTGCCAACTTACAAGGGGTGAAGATGCTCTGTTCCAATGCAGAGGGAGCTTCTCTCAGAGGATGTAATTTTGAAGATCCATCTGGACTGAAAGCTAACCTGGAAGGTAATCCATCACAGCTCCTAATCAAAATAGAGGCAGTTTTACATTTATAGTCATGTTTTAACCGAATGGGTTTTGTAATCAGGTGCTAACCTTAAAGGAGTTGACATGGAAGGAAGCCAAATGACCGGCATCAACCTGCGTGTGGCCACTCTGAAAAATGCTAAGCTGAAGAACTGTACGCTGCGGGGAGCCACTTTAGCAGGGACAGATCTTGAGGTGAGCCATCACACAGGATTATCCCTGAAATCTCAGGGCCCGATCTTGCACCGGCGCAGTGCAGCCCAACGCAAGTGTCTTTGCTATTTTAGGACGGCCCAGCGCCCAGGTTGTTTATACAGCAAATGCACCTGCACCCATCTTTTTGCCCATGGGTGTGCTGGTCTTACAGGAAGGTGTGTTCAGGTGCATTCTTGGCATATTGCTATTTTTGAGGCAGAGGGAAGTGATCGTGCCATTGTCAATAGCGCAGCATTTCATTGTTATTTTAACAATGCATTTTGTGTCTAGGCTTTTGCACCGCATGCGCACACTATTCTTGTTACACACACACAGGGAACTGCAGCAGCACACCAACACGCAAAAGATTAAAAATAAAAACATTACGGTGCACATCTGCCATCATAATAGCAATGTACCAAGGTACAAACACGCCTGGCTTTTAAAGGGAATGGGAGACGACACTCTGATTGGTTTATTGCATGGTACGCCCAAAACACACCCATTAATTAATGAAGACACTAAGTACAAACCCTTTTGAACCATGCGCCTGGCCCACGGACCCTTTTGTCTGCCGTCATTCTAGCAAAAGTGTATTTGGACACACCCTAAACGCACCTGTGCTACGCGCTTCACGCCGATTGCTTAGGTCATTAAAATAGGGCCCTCAGGATGACTCACCTGGCAGCCTTATTTACAGCAACTGTCAGGGCCAATAAGGATGAAACAGACAAACTTTCCTGTAGATAAAAAGAATTCAATCTTTTTTTTTTTTTTTTTTTATTATTGAAATTGAATGCCTTAGGTTGTTTATGTTTGAAACTATTTTTTGCAAGTAATTAAAAGTGTTCCAAACTGGAGATTTCAATGTTGTTTTTGCCAGACTATGAGATTAGGATTTTTTTGGGTGGGGTTTGCCTTGCGCTCAAAGTAGAGGACTAGACTTTTGAACTGATGCATGTGAGATATATATATCTATATATATAGATATATAGATATATATAGATATATATCTCAAATCAGGTCACTGATTCTTTTTCTTGCAGGATAACTTAATCTTTTGACCAAACATGTTGAGGGTTTTACACAAGCCTTTGGAAACAAACTAAAAGAAACAGGAATAAGCCATAGCACAAGAGCTAACACAATTAGCGATGAACAAAAAAAGCAATCAAACCACAATTTGGATGAATGATTTAAGTCATGTTTTTAGGTAAAGTGCCAAAAAGTTATTAGTTTCAGCTTTTCAAGTTTTAGCTCTCTCTCTTTCATGACTGTAATGAAGTGATTGTCTTTGGGTAGAGGACTGTTGGTTGGACAAAACAAGCAATATAAATAGGTCAATTGGCGCTATCTTGTTCACTATCTTCAGGAATTTAATTTGCATTGCATCGTATAACGATTCATCAAAACCATTACCGAGAGATTTATTGACAATGAAAATAATCGTCACCAAATGTGTGCATGTTTTCCTGTAAAAACACTTTTTTTTTTTTTTTTTAATTTGGTATTTCTCCAGTAACATTGCATGTTGTTCACCCGATATATTTAACCCTCCTGTTTTACTGTTTTGTCTCTGCCGCGTTTTTGCAGAACTGTGACCTGTCCGGCTGCGATCTACAAGAAGCCAACCTGAGGGGCTCCAATGTAAAGGGAGCAATTTTTGAAGAGATGCTGACCCCTCTGCACATGTCACAGAGTGTCAGATAACTGCAATCACACATCAGTCTCCAGTGTGGGGCCACAGCTGGCTTCTTTATGCCCCCCCCCCGTATATTCCCCTACTTTCAGTCTCTCTTTGCCTGTCTGCAGTACAGGCAGTTGTATGCACATCCCTGGCATTCCACCTATATTGTGTTAGCTTTAAATATCTTGCACTAGAATTTATTCAGGGTTGTCTATGTATGTTTGGATCGTAGGGTGTTTTTAAATGTTCAGCTGCAGATATCACCAAAACAAGAATAATGTTCCTAGTGTATGTAGATGTGTCTGGATGCAATCCATTGACTATACTCGTATAACGTTCTACATAATTTATATTCACTTTGTTTTACTTGACATGTTAATGGGAGTCAAAATCTAATTATTACCTGTGTGCAGTCAAGTTCAAAGCACTGAGCTTCACTGGATGCTGCTGTAGCAGAAATAGGTGTCCCTTACCAATAACTGTGTCGTTTATATATATATATATTCCTCTTTAAGTATGTAACTTAATTTTGCTGGATTTAACATATTATAAAGGAAGCAATGCAAGCCAAAGCCATAATGATAGCACAGTCTAAAAGGCTAAAAGTGCTTTTAGTGCACAGTCAAACTATGCGACAGGCTAGTTCTAAACACAGCTTGGGTATGCAATACGTCATTTACAGCTGTGAGGTCTCTCCTTTCTTACTTTTAAATATTGTGTCTTGAAAAAAGCTTTTTCCTTTTTTTTCTTTATTTTTGTGTATTTCCGTGAATCTACCTCTTTTTTTAATCCGGTGTGCGAGTGATCCACAATTGCATGAATTAGACTGTGGCACTGCTTATTGCAATGTTTATGTATGACATTCATTATTCTTCAGTTTACCATTCGGAGAAACAGAAAGCCATTTTCACATGTTAATGTTGTCAAAGTGGGTTTGCCTGGAAACATGCTCCATGTATCGATGTATATCAATTAATCATGCTTTGAAACTTATTTGCACAAGTATATGTTAACTTGTAACATGTTATCCATTTTCACAAAAAAAGTTTTTGGTGCTTGTAATCTAATGGAAATCAAATCCAATGTTTCCCATACTTCCACAAAAAAAGCATTATTAGTAGAGCTGGGCAATATGGAGAAAATCAGATATCATGATATTTTTGAACAAATATGTCTATCGATATTGCGGCGATATTGTAGGGTAGACTATTAATGCTGTCACAAAAAATGAACACAAGATTTGTGATAAATAATCATTGGTAATGTGGCTATAAGGACTACGTGGTTAAAGGCAAATTACAGCTTGGACTGTCTGGTAAGTTCATAAAATGACATCACTTTACTGTAATGTAGCCTTTAAAACCAGGAAATGACAACAGTTTTGCCATGTTACGATATCCAAAATTTAAAACAATATCTAGCAGCCTATTGATACATGTTCTATATATTGCCCAGCCCTGATTCTTAGAGTAGGCAGGTGTTGTCAGTTGTTTTGTCACTGATCTCCCTTCTGTTGTCTGCAGAACAGCGTTTGCATGTGTGAATACCTATACTCGTCTTCGACTGTTTCTCTAGCTGTAGCTCAAAGCTGCTCTGATGCAATACTATTCCACTCAGTTCAATCGTAGGTACCCAGCCTGTGAGAATGAATGATGAAGGCAATCATGTGTTGCGTGAAAATCAATGTAAGAGCTATGGTTATTTATTTTAATACATCTTGCTAAATGCAATACGGGGCAATGGTTGCTTTGTCTTGGCAACAGGGAGTGGTGTAGGTCTCCCTATCTATAATTATTGCACTTGACCATGGAAATATATTTCCATGAATGACTGTTATAAAATAAACTGCTATGAAGAAGAAGAAAAAAATGGTCATCTGATTTTTTTTAAATTTATTATTATTTATTGTGGCTCAGTTGCGAATAAGCGAGTGTTTTGTGCATTCAAAGTATGACATAAAACTGCCAGACAGGAAACAGCTGAAAATGTCGGTCCCGTGTAAGTGCAGGCCTATTTTCCGAAAGGGGCAAAAATCACACAGTGTAATCTTGTAAACCGCTCCGGAGGCCAATAAGTGTTTTTTAATCCCACTTTGTGACCCCCTGTAGTCTAGTGTCGGACTAAAAGGAAGGGAAGCAGGAGCATAAACTTATATAAACCTTTGAAAATTGTGTGCAGCAGGATTCACGAAAGGACAGCAGACGAGAACAAATCACAGAAACCTGCCCCACTTCTACACAGAAGGTAAGACATTCTGAATGGGCTAATGATTGTAAAATCTGAGAAGTGTAAATTTAGGCTGAGAGCTATAACACTGTTTGGGGGTTAAAGTAAAATGTAAAAAAAAAGCAATATACTTATATGTGCAATGTTTTTTCCTCAGAAATGGCTACAAGAACTTTGGCAGTGTGGCTGCTGCTTGTGGCGGCAGAATGGCCGCCGGGCTGCTGTCAGCACTGGTCGTATGGACTGAGCCCCGGAGGGAAGAGGGATCTGGACAGCCTTTCAGACACACTGGGCAATGTAAGTAGTCATCAGTCTCATGGTTTCTTACACATCTCTCATAAAAGAAAGTGTGTGCACATCCCACCTTCTGGCAGGTGCATGACAAATGAAAAATGCTAAAGTGAAAAGATTCTAATGTCCGCAGCACTGCTTTATGCTACCATAATTTAATGCAAAAGGAAACGTTTCAACCCTACTGGGTCTTCTTTCCCAGTAGGGTTGAAACGTTGCCTTTTGCATTAAATTATGGGAGCATGGAGCTGTGTTGCGGACATTACATTTTTTCACTTTCTTACACATCTCCTCAACATTCGTTGAGCCATTTTTTTCCTTCTGCTCATATTCATTGTGATGTTTTGGGTCTTCGACAGCTAGTTGAGGGCTTTCCACACGTGGACACATCCTGCAGTGTTCTGGGTTGTGCAGAGGAATCACCCTTTGCCAATATTTATAGAGCCAAAAGGATTTCTTGTAAGTTTTGCTCCCTTGTTATTCTGCATTTAGTTATTTTTGTTCTCTCTGTGGATGCATATATGATCATCCTCGTATCAGCCCAGGAAGACTAGCTGGTTGTCTAGGCGACCGCTGATGGGGATTCTTGTAATAAATACATGATGCTTCTGATAGTTTGAATGAATTCTCACAGGTTTATGCTCTTGTTCTCTTTTAGGGCAGTGTTGCAGACAGGGAAAATGGACACAGAACATATAGAAAATGATTATTTGATTCTACAATAAAATTATCATATTAGCATGTCACTATTGTTGTTGTGGTTATTGCTATAAAGATATATAGCCAAATCAGAAATACAAGCTTGAGGCTCTTTTACCTACCTCTTAATACCTCTGTGCTTTTATACAACAAGTCTTATTTAAATATGGATTACATCAAAGTCTTAAAGGATTTCAATTCTTACCATTATTTTGATTTGTGTCCCAGCAGTTGATTATATTTGAAAAAAATAAATAAACAGTACGGTGGTGTGCAGGTAATGCTGTGTGCAAACTGCTAAAGGGAAAACTTATAATTCAGGATGTTTGATGGCATGTTTTTGTCAGTATAACTGCTGGTTAGCAGTTATAGATGTACTGTGTGTACTGTGTGAACTGTGCAGACCGGTAGTCTTTTGTCAGTTTTCTCAAGGTCAGGCAGCTTTATTTGTATTGCACATTTCAGCAACACGGCAATTCAAAGTGCTTGACATACAAACATTAAAAGAGCCATTAAAAACAATTAAAACATCTGTTAAAACAGAATATAAGAAACAGCTAAAACAGAATAAGACAAATATAAAGTATAATAGTAAAAGTTACAATGCAGTGTAAGAAAATTAACAATTCCATAAAAAAGGCAACATCAAATAGAAAAGGCTTGAGCCTTGATTTAAAGCATGGCAGTGGACCTGCAGTGTTCTGGCTGTTTGTTCCAGATATTACAAGGTTGTTTTCCCAAAAGGCTTCCCTTTGTTTTTAAAGAAGCTTCACATCCTTTATTTGGTTTCTTGTGTCTCTCCCTTTATCTATTGTACATTCCTCAATTCATCTTCTTTCATTTATTTTCTTCTGCTCCCTTCTTTATATTTCCACCGTTTGAATCCTTCATTTCCCTTCCAGCTTCCCTTGATTTACATCACCACCTTTTCTATCTTTCACGGATGAAAGGATCTGTCACTCTGTCTTTCTCCCATTGACCCTTCCACTACTCTGCTTTTTTTTATATTTATCTTCCTTCAGGCTACTTCTCCAACTTTCCGCAGCCCAACCCCCTCTTTTCTCTTTCATATATCTACTCTTTCCTTAGATTTTATTTATTTATTGCCTTCATTTTCTTCAACTTCCTTTTATCTGATCTCTTCACCCTTTCCATCCTACATGGATGGAAGATGTTGGTCCGTCTTCCATCCGTCTTCATTTCTTTCATTCACCTTCAGCTTAAACCCTTCCATCTTTTCTTTCCTTCATTACCTTCTCTTTTCCTCTCGATCTCCATTGGTCTTTTATCTTCTACCCTTTTCAAACTTTCATCTTGCAACCATTCATCCTTCATCTCCTTCCTTTCTATCCTTCCTTGTTAACCTCCCCATCCTATCTGGGTGGAAAGGAGAGGGGCCCTCCCTCTCCCATCCACCTCACTTCATGTAACCACGTATTTTATTTCCCTTCTATCTATCCCTACTCTCATACATCTTTGTCTTTCTCCTCTACCTCAATCCCTTCAATCCCTTACCTGCCACCATTTACAGCTCCACCCATCCTATAATTATTTTCCCTATCGTTACCCTTCTATCCTCCTTCAATCATCCTTCCTATTTCTCCATGCTTCTCTGTTGTTTGTTCAAAACATCTCTCATACCAACGTTTCTCATCCCTCTACACAAGCGACTGCACCTCAGGTCTGTTAAACAATTTGCAGATGATGCAACAGTCGCCGGCCTCACACAGTGGTTCCCAACTGAATCGTGACCTCTTACAAAAAAAAAGATATTGTCCGGTGGAAGTCTCTTGTCACATGCTTTCAGAATACAATCTCATATTTTACTAAAATAGTTCACTAACATGAGAATCTGAAAACATTTTAAGCAAGAAATAGGCCATGCAGCTGCTGAGTCTGTCTTCATTTCAGATCGACAAAGGTCCGTTTTCGTCAGATTTTGAGAGACTCTACTCATGGTCATCCTGCTCATTATTTCCGGGTTTGCACTGCACTAATCAGATTGGTCAATTTGAGTCTGACTGCCTGCAGTGCCCGCCTTCCGACCGAGCATGTCAGGTCGGCCAAAATGAAGGCCGCTGGCCCCTCTGACGGACAACGGCACGGAACACACCAAACAGTTCTGAGTCACCGACCTCGCCAGACTGTCCGACGGCCGATTATCGGGTTAGTGTGTCGGGTTAGTTCCCCCCAAAAAAGATTGCCCTTCTTCACATGGTTCACATTTAAATGAATGTTTGGGGCCCAAAGAGGTCAACTTATCCAATATTTCACAAAATAAGGAAGAAAAGTGTTTGATAAATGAATATAAATCTGTGTAGCAGAAGTGTTGTTTTACAGATCGTCTCGCAAATCCTCAGATTTATTCTGTGACCCTTTGGTCACAGAATAAATCCATCCGTCTTCATTTCTTTTTAGGGCCCAAATCCTAGTTTAGGATCCCCTGGATTAAAACACTTCATACAAAATCAGCTTCACTTGTAAAACAGTAAAATGCTGCTTACAAATTGATGCATCAGTATTTTCAATTTAATAATATAAAATATTACTTCAGTTCCAAGGCCACTTTTATTTGTGGCCAAGGTACTTCTTTAAGTGCTTTTATTTGGATACTTTATTTGTTGATAATACTTCTGTAATTTTACTTGTTTAATAAATGACAGTTTACTCACACATTTAGGAAAAGTGCTTTTCACAGCAGGAAAAGCACCGGTGTAACAGATTTTGTTAACGAGGGCCCAATTCCTATAACTATCCCAGTAAAGCATTCCAGGGAGCCCGCATGCACAATCTCAGGGCTCTGAGACTATAGCTCAACTAAATGGAATTCACTCCCCGCTGTGTCAAAATCTCTGCTGTGAAAAAAGGTATTTTAAAAATGATATAAATTTAAACTGGGTCAACACAAAAGGAAGCTACTAAAGGTCCAGATTATATTTTTTTCTTTTAGCAAAAATGTGATCGGGTCATTGTGACCCAAACACCACATAAAGCTTAACTGATGAGTGCCACCAGATGGCACTGGAAAACAACATTAAACTGCAACCTTAAAGGTGCCCTGCCACACGTATTTCATTACTTTGTGGTAATGTCTGAAGTTCTACCATGGACTCTGTAACATTTTTTATGGAAACAATGCCTTGGTTACCTTGTTTAAAGCCATTGTAGTGTTGTATAGAAAGCCTGCAAGAAGATTTGTGCCAGTTCTCATTAATGTTCAACAAGCTTAGCTGCTTGACTCTGATTGGCTAACAGCTAGCCAATGAAAGCCTGGCTATCGGTATCCTTTACCCAGTGCAACTGGGTGAGCTCATGAATAGTACTGAGCTAAGGCAACATGACATCAGACTGACCAGCTTTTGTAATTGTCCTGATTTCTCCGCTTACTTTTTTTTTCAGTGGCCAGAGCTGACAGAAGAGGTAGCAGTTCATTTTCACATTCACAACATAACAAAAATGCATATGGACCTAACATACTTTAAAAAAAAAAAAATGCAAGTAAAAAATGGTTTTGTGTGGCAGGGCACCTTTTGAAGTTTCTACTTCTTCATTGTTGTTGTGTTTTCATGTTGTCTGATTCACAGAATAATGTGCCTTAAAATCTAAATCTAGACAATCTCTCTGTCTGCTGAGACTGTTTCTACAATATTGTCCATGAGACTGTATGAAATCCTGTCAATACTTATTGTAATTTACTGCACTTTATTGTGTTTGTTCTCCTTGATGAGGACATATGTGTCTGAAGCCAATTTATTGTATTGTAATAGCTCATTGCTTGCTTGGCTAGTTTCATGCACACTCCACAATCTCCTTTGGATTATAAAAGTGCTTATTCATGGTTTGATAAGCAACATGGCAATGATTTGACCAGGCGACACACATGTGGGTGTTTGCCATTAGCGTATGGAATTTAAACAAACTGGATAACAAATCGAAGTGCATTCATCATGGAGATGTGACAGTACAACAGCCTGTAATATCCTGCTGAAGAGCATATGGGGATCTCACTCTCTTATCTCCAATGGAAAGTGTGTTTTTCAAAGTAGTTCAATCTGTCTGTCACTCTGCTGTTACTCAGCAAACACACACGACACAAAATCACTTCCGTGTGTTTTCAGCTACTTTTGTTAAACATACACCAGACACCATATGGGTCAAGTATTGTCCTTTATTGAAAGTGATTTGATAAGGGATTAATAAACGAAAGGCAATAGCACAGCAGGACATAAAATATTTACTTAAGATCAATACCACTGTGTACAGTGCCCATATACCCTCCAAAGACATCATAACTGAAGCTTTACTTGCAGCAAGGAACACTATTTGCATTTTGTAAAAGTGAAATCATCAAAGCGGCCCTAATATGTGTCATTAAAGAATATACTTAGACACAAGCAGTGTGGCAATTGGTGTTTTCAAACAGCACTGTAATCAAGAACATAACACTGTGGAGCTTGAACTCTTACAGTAGAGCTAGGTCCGCCACGTTACTTCTAATAAGTCTCACCAAGACCAGCCTGAAACAGATTGAACTAAGAAAGGGACCATTAGTGTCATAATGAACATTGTGTCTTGAATGTTTGCTGGCTCCTAAACCTGTGATAATAAATCAACAATAGGCCTTTTTTACAGCAGACATTTTGACTTGTCATAGCAGGAAGTGCTAATTACATTATAGAAATATCTTGGGAATTGTGCTTGCCAAGAGTAGGTTGATACTTACGCTTAGCTCCGCTGGTAGCTAAGCGTATGGGGCTCTGGAGACGTCACCCTGCGTGTTGTTGTGATTGATCGTAGTGTTATCCAATTGTGTGCAGTGAGAGATTTTCAAATGCACACTTGGTGCCTCTAGGAGCTACGCTTTGTGGACGCCCTCTTACCCCCTTGGGTTTCGCCCTTCGAGATGGGCGATTTTCACTCAATGCCAGTCCCTTAATCTTTCGGATTTGGGTCTGGATTTCCTGGCTATATTTCCTCCTGGTTTGGAACAATTATTCCCTGAGGTGTCACCTTTACACCTAAGTTTTTGCACATAGAGGTGGAGTCCCTCACCTTCTGGTGGACCAACATGGGACCTTATTTCAAGAAAAAAATATATCCGTTAGGGAATAGTGAGAAACAAATTATTTAATTTGATATTATATGCAATGTCCCGTTGAATTTAATTTAATCCCGTTTGAATTGAGCCAAAACACAATTTAAAACATCATTTTGCAAGTCTAGAAAGTCTCATTTTGTTGTAAAACTGTTGAAGTACAAGATTGTAAAAAACGTAATTAGAAAAACTCCTTACCTCAAAGTCGCATAAAAGTGATGCCTCGCTGAAGCTACGATGCCTGTGTGTTTTTGTACTGGGACAATGCTCACAAAAGCAGAGAAATATCGCTTCTCGGCTGATAAAAAGATGCTGGATTAAACACATCAGGTAAGGTAACTTTACATGTGTTGTGGTCATGTTTGGTTGTGGAACATAGCTGAGCTTGCTGAGCTCAATCACAGCATGACATCCCTGTTTTAAACCTGTCTCTCTCTGCTGCTCAGTTGTCATTTCAGGCTAAGAGCACAACCCTACTCCTCCCCTTGCTCCTCCATTCTTCATGATGCATGAGCAGGCCACTGCCATCGTCTCCTCTGTTTGGTCTTCGGGCTCCTCACACCACCATCAGTGTCCAGACTCCATCAGGGGATTATCTTTTGGCTTTCTACCCCTTTATAAAAAAATACAATTTAACAATGGAGTCTAATATCCAAAGACCGTACATTACATGTAAGGCATATGCACGATAAATCTTTGCAAATCTGCAACAAAGTCTCTCCTGATTGAAATTTCATTAGCCGATAATCTCTGTGCTAGCTACCGAACAACAATGTCAGCTGTTTGGTCATTATTACTGTGACAGGTTTAGTTACTATTTGACACAATGCTGTAACATTCAACAGTTTTAGTTGGTTACATTTCCATTTGGGTTCTTGTCTGCGCCATGAAATTACCTACTTCTTCTATGGGGACTACCAACGTTAAATTTAACAACCACACTCCAGCTCCACCTCTGACAGATTAGATCACATGTGTCGATCCGGCCCTTTGCAGATTTTGATCCGGCCCGCATATCAATTTAGGTTCACCATATAATTCGGCCAACATAGTTTTTGTCTCTTTTCCTGATGCTTTTGGTGCTTTTTCCCCCACGTATTGTAAGTTGTTTTTGTTTCTTTTTTCTACTTTTTTTCTAGGAATTATTTTGCTGACTTTTTTAGAGCTTTATGTCGACCAAACTGTAAGGGAGAAGACTTTATAAGACATGCAATAATACAGTCAAAGATATTTGACTTTTTCAAAATGAAAGCATGTCAATAAACTGTAAATGTATGGCCCTTGATGTTATTCTTATTTTCCAATATGGTCTTTAGTGACATTGAGTTTGACACTACTGGATTTGATAGAGACTCAGGCAAAGGCGGGATTCTGGCACAACTACCTCCGATTGGCCAAAACTATGTTTCTGTTGACCCTTTTCTTGATTGGGTTACAGGTGCATAGCATCAGTGACAGACACACAAGATATTAAACCTGTTTCAAGCCCTGTGAACCTGTAATAGTTTGTCCTCTTGTAGACAAGTTTGCAAACTCTAACTCAAAGCACTAAAATTGATTAAAAATAAGTATTATTGTGTTATGTTATTATGTTATTATTATAATCTTAGGGGGCTGAGATGAAATTTAGGAGGGCTTGAGCCCACTTAAAAAGGGTCTTAAATTGCCCATCAGTTGTAGTTCAATTAACCTCAGACAAACTGTGACTGAAATTGCAATGTTATCTTTTGCATCAATATAAATCGTATGTGTAATTCAGATCTCAATTCTTACCGGATCAAAAAATGATAAGACTCTTCAAATTCACTACCGTACATATTTCATGGGGTCCACAGGAAGGGGAGGGACTTTGCCTCTATTTGGCTTTAACAAATGAGATATACAGAAGGCTATGTGTTAGTGAGCTTTAGAGGGGCTGGTAGGCAGATTGTTTTTTTACCTTCAGACGGCTGTCTCCCAGATTCCTTTATCTATCCTAAGATAGTCATTTCCTAGCTCCAGTTACATATTTGCTGTTGAAGAAGCACTATTATAATGCATTTGTTCCATGGGTCCCAGTAGGCCATGTCAGTGAATGAGCATGCATAGTAAAATGGCCCTGGCAAACATAAATGGAACAGTCATCATTAACTTTATTAATAAGGCTCCTTCATGTCCTTTTCCTGCTATGTCTGCAGTAAAAATAAATCAATATTCCTTACAGGGACTACTTACAATTATTCCACCTTCAAAAGAAAGTCAACAGGAAAAGTACAGTATGTACCATCAAGTACCCTCAGCAATAAAATTATGTCTCACTTTCTTTTCCTTCTTTTCAAGCGAGAGAACCACCTGACTGAGCTGGTTCCACAAGAACCGCTTCAGCCTGGCATAGCTCCTCTGTCTGTTTGATAAAATGCCTTTAATAGCTTGGTGCTCTATGTCAGCTTGAAGGAAACCCAGCAAAACCCCTGAGAAAGCTGTAACCAGGCAACTAAAGAATAGTCTGTGGTTTACCGCTTCTTCTTCTGATTAAAGCAAATGGAAGGTCAGACGCAGAGGCCAAATCCTAAATTACCAGGGAAAGATTGTATAGAGGAAATCATTTCTTGTCCATATCTATCTATCTATCTATCTATCTATCTATCTATATTTTTGTGAAGAAGGCAAATTCATGCAACCAACCACTGAAAGCAATCCTGAGAAAAACTGTCTGACACCAATTAGGGGTTTCTATTCCTGGTTTTCAAGTCTGCTGGTGTTATGCAAGACAAAACTGTGTGTGTGTGTTGTGTGTGTGTGTGTGTGTGTGTGTGTGTTTGTGTTTGTTTCATTAATTCTACAGAAGAAGACGAGATTGAGTCCCAGAAATATCTTCCAATATACTGTACATTTACTTCAAAAGCGGACACACACAGGACTGATTTGTCTTGAATTCACCTCGGAGGAATACAAATGTGTAACCCAGGTTGTGCTCATAAGCGGGATGACACAAAATGCATGCTATAATGTTAATATCAAAACTAATAAACGTGTCAAAAGCAGGAAATGCTCCCTGAAACAAACCCTTCCTCACAAATCTGATGATTGAGCAAGCGCCTGATCCAAGGCGGAACAATTAGGGCAATTGAATAGAAAAATGAAAGGAAGGAAATATCGACTGAGCTTATCTATGTGTTTGACCATAAAATGAGCTACCTGTCAGTTTCAATGTGCCCTACATATGTTAGCATATATATTGCCATGAATAGGATTCTGCAGGCAGCAGCCAAACTCCCTCTGACCTTTTCATCTGCCGGAACAAAAAGATTAGTTCCTTCTCACAAGGGATCAAAGGTGCACAAGGACAATGTCAATGTCAATTCTTTATATAGCAAATTTAAAAACAACTGGGTTGACCAAAGTGCTTTACAAGAAACAACAATAACACAACTAAATACATCATCACTATACATCAATATTGTATTTCCTTAACTGGAAGGAAAGACTTAAAAAAAAGATTTGTTTTTGTCAGCAATTTGAAGTGTTGGAGAGTAGTAGTAGTAGTTCTAATATGAAATGGTAAACTGTTCCACAAGTTAGGGGCCGTGCAGCAAAGGCTTGATCACCCCTTGTGATGAGCCAGCAGTCTTGCTGTAATGTGAGCATGAAGGAGCTCGGTGAGTTAAGGCAGCTGCACTCCTTGGATAGACTTAACAGTTAACCGAACAGATAGCCAGTGGAGGGAGCGCAACCCAGGTGTAATGTGGTCCCTCTTTTTTTCCTGTCAGGAGGTGGGCAGCAGCGTTTTGGACTAGCTGCAGGCGTTGAATAGATGACTGGTCTAAACCCATATACAAAGAATTACAGTAGTCTAGTTGTGAAGTAATGAAGGTAATCACCCTTTTTAGGTCTTTGGGAGGCAGATAGACCTTTCCCTTGGCTATGTTTCTCAGCTGAAAGAAGCTTGATCTGACAATGGAGGAAATCTGCTTGTCAAATTGAAAAACGATGTCAAAATAGACACCAAGACTCTTTACAGTGGAGCAAATATTAGGAGGTAGACGGCCTTGGGTGCCCACATCAACCAACTCATGATGTCCACAACACTGTAACCTCGGTCTTGTCTCTTTTAAGGTTGAGGAAGTTTAGGGGCATCGATCTTTTATTGTTATTTAGACAACCAACCAGGGCCAGCAAAGTGCCCTTAGTTTTTAGATTTAAAGGCAGATACATTTGCACATCATCTGCAAAACAGTGGGAAAAAGACCTCATATTTTTCACAAATAGATGCCAAGGGAAGCATATATAATGAGATTAGGATGGGGCCTAATACAGAACCTTGAGGGACACCCCAGTTTAATGGGGCCATCTAAGAAGAATAATTGCCAAGGTGGACAGAGAAGCTCCTATTTGTGAGGTGTGATTGGAGCCACCTGAGTAACAAAAAAGTCAAGCAAGGAATCACAAAGGTCAGATGTGGGTATGATAGGAGCAAAATCACATTTTTTAAAAGAACCTGAGGCCTGTGACAGTTATGAGAAACCAGGTTAGAAATGAACTTGTTTTTTGCCAATTTTACAGCTCTGACAGACTGTGCTGTAGGATTTCATATGACCCTTTGAGTTTGTCCTTTTTCCACATTCTCTCAGCCTGCTGACATGCTCGTCTGAGAGCATGGGTACAGTCACTGAACCAAAAATCTGAAAGTGCTTTAGTGTGGTTTGTCTCTTTGGGAGCAACAGAATCTAATATGATTGCGGAAGTTGAATTAAAAAGAGAAATAATCTCTTCAGCATTGTGGGCATTGGCTTTATCCAGATTATAAAGCACAGAAACTTTAAAAACAGTCGAGAACCGCTCCAGAGCTTCACAGTTTATTACACAACGGCGGCACGCAGGAGAAGACTAAACCACAGGGCATGGGACTGTATTCATAAATAAAACAAGGAAATGATCTGATATACGTGTGTCACTGATTTCAGTGACATGAACACACAAGCAGAAGGTCTAATGTGTGCCCATTTTCGTGAGTGGGGCCAGTCCCCCACAGGGTGAGGTTAAAGGAATAAATAAGATTCAGGAAGTCTCTTAAACCATAGCTTTGTCCTCACAGCATATTTGTACATTGAAATCCCCACAAACCATGGCTTTGTCTGACCTCATCACGTACACCTTTTTTAAAAATCCTTTTGTAGCACGTCTAAGTTGTGACCCCTTTATAAAAGTTATAATTTAATTCCTTATGCTCATTGTGGACCCTGCAGATTCACTTTATACTGTAGATCCTGTGAATACTGTTCACATCTTTTAACATTTTGATCTTTAAAAGCTTTCTACAAAGCAATGCAAAGCATTGAAAGCTATTATTCTAACAAATGATATGGGCACAAGGCAAAAACAGGGTGAATTATGCCCTCTCCTTAGCAAGGCAGGCACGAAAAATGTGACTGAAGAGAATTTCAATGCTCAAAACAACAGCTTGAGGAAATCTCTTGCCAACTATCTAGTTCATGCTGTCCCTGTGATCTGGAAAAGATTTCTCATATGAGAATCTCTCTAAATGAAAACGCAGAGAGCCAAGATGTTAATCTTTCTGGAACTGCTCCACTGACAAGGAGAGCCTGGTCCTGTGGACTCATTAAGTGTTTGTCTCCAGCTCAACTTAATTTCATGGCGCAGTAAAGTGCCCAGGCCCCTTAGCAGTTACTTGGGTAACAATTGAAAAAGGCATCATTTGAGTTCCACTCGTTGTTAAGTG
Organism: Etheostoma spectabile; assembly: GCF_008692095.1. NCBI lineage: Eukaryota > Metazoa > Chordata > Actinopteri > Perciformes > Percidae > Etheostoma > Etheostoma spectabile. Next base: position 23,118,131 of record NC_045737.1, on the reverse strand, counting down.
GAGTACGACAGCACCCCTGGCATCTTGGGTCTTTTCTTCCTCACAAAATCAACACTGCTGTTTCATCCGAAGGAAACCCAAAGGAGAGGAAGGAAATGTAGGATGAGAGAGGTGGTTGACAGTCTGTAAAGGTCAGCTCAGACAAAGGCAGCTGAAGCACACTGTCAATTATGCTGACAATGACCTCTGAGAGCCCTCTTATGGGCTAAATTGCTCTTGGACAACAGTTTCTTAGGTTGTGTGTAGTCTATATCCTTCGCATTCCACATTGCTCCGGTGCTGCAGGAAGTTCCGACAGATGCATGTATATTCCATTTCTTTTTGCTTTCTTTGTGTTGGAATTTTAAATTTGGTGAACTTATGAGGACTATGGTTGACTGCTCCTCAGATCTCTTTATGGTAAATTGACACAGCTAGCTAGACTATCTGTCCAATCGGAGTTTTCTCTTGCACGACTATTTTGCAGCGGCTCTGTGCGGAGTTTAGCACCACCCATGACAATTCTGATTGGTTTAAAGAAATGCCATTAAAAGAGCACATTCTCTTCCCAAATGCAATGAGGAGTAGCCAGACCCTACTTCAGCGTCCTTTGGAGGAGGGCCTGGCAAAGCGAGACTGTGTAAGATGCCTTCAGAGTCAAAAAGCAGATTTGGCTTTCTGTGAGGTGTAAAAACATGCTACACTTGACCTCCTGATATTAAAAAACACCAAAGTTTAATGGCAGCAACAGTCTAACCCTTTCTTTTCCTCTTGATTGATACTTAAGACGCACAGCATGAATATTTAGCACAACTCCCATTGATCTCTCATACTGTTTTTTTTACCCTCCCCATGCTGTTTTAACATCTAAGGCACCAAACACAACACTGATTTATTCAACACTACATGCACAGCTAAAATGTGTCGTGATCTCAGACGTACCCCTAAATAATGCACACAGAGGCAGCACACTGAATTTGACCTCAAGAAGAAACAACAATTTTGCAATATTGACTGTTTAGATTTTCTTTTTCTGTACATCAATAACCAGAGCATTGGCAAGTGATGATTGACTATGATCTCTGAAGAATTAGGATCCCACAATGACTCCACACTTCTACCTCAAGTGGAAATGTGCAGTTTGGTCTCGGTGTACCATTCGTAGCCTTTAATGGAGACTTAGGGACTTAGGACCGATCAGTTATCTGCAAAAAGCTGAGAATGATGAATAGATGAATTGACCAAGGTGACAGAAAAATCTATTCTGAGCCCACTTGGAAAGCAACAACAACAGAAACAAATGCAGTACAAGAATTGAACATCAAACAATCAAAATTGTGACTCATTAAAACCAAATATTACAACATGGACATAATCATTAAAGGTGATAGTAGATGTTTTAATTTAGTTTCATACCACAAAGAGAAGTGACTTACATCAGGTTTCCTAGGAGATATCTACTATGCTACACAGTGTTCTTTAATCCCCAACACACCATGAACTATACATTTTACAGGCCACGTATGTTTTTAGCAATGTTATTTACAGCAGAAGAACCCCGCTCTGACTAAGTCCTTTACTGCTTCTTTGATGTCTTGATATATGGTTAGTAAATGGCACATTTTATGAGAAAAAAAAACCCCACTTGCACAACACACTGCAACGCAGACCTTGGTGGACAACATGGAATGTATATAGCTCTTGCCAAGGTTCTCTGTAAAAGACCATTACATTGTTTGTGGGATTTTAGATAATGAGAAATGCATTAAGATGATGACTGGTATTTGTCTCAGTGAATGCCTACTGTATAGTCACATTTAATGTACTAATGTTCTCTCCTTCAGTTATGCAATGAGCTACTCTGTTGATAATCATTAACACATCAAAATGTACAATCTCTCACATTTTTTTATCAATACTATTAATATAAAACAGCAAAATTGAAAAGAACATTTGCATTGCCCCAACCCCTTTGTCCTTATAGTTCACTCGGGGTTATAATTCACATTTAAAGCAGGTAACAGTGTGAAAGCAAACCTTACGCAGCTGATATTCAGTAAACGTGACTTTGGAGCAGATCCCAGTGCTTCAGAAAGAAAACATGACAGATGTTTACTAGAGGAAATGCTGTCCAACGAACATTCCCATGTGCCCACAGCACATGAGGAATGGACTATATAGAATTGTAAGTGCTCATGTAAAGTGCCTTCAGTCGCCCTACAATACTTAAACTTGTCCAACCTTTGCACCATCAATGTGTTATCTACTTCCTCTTACATGCTAACTTGTACTGAAGCAAGGGCCTCAGGCCGTGCTGGTAAAGTGTCTTCAGTGGGCTTTCTCTGGACTGCTGTGCTGTGAGGTTTATAGCTTTATTAATGTCAACCTCGCGTTTGGATGCAAAAAAGCAAAAAAATGACACAATGAAGGCTGAAGAAGCCCCAGTGGTCTCTTTGTCTTTTACTGAAAAGACCTAAGTATTGATGCTCATAGACCCATTGCTCAAGATTGACCCCTTGGTGACTTCTGTGCTGACAGTGGAGAGCGGGACGCTCTCGTAACTCTCTGTCACCCCCCAGCAGCGACAGCGCAACAGGGTAGACTTCACCTGTTTTTGGAAATTGCTATTGAGGAAACCATAGATGATGGGGTTGACGCAAGTGGAGGCCATGGCTGTGAGGTGGCAGGCTGAGAAGATGACGTCATGCCCGCAGGACGGGATGGCCTCATGGTTCCAGTCGAACACCGTGTTGAAGACGTTGAGAGGGAGCCAGGAGAGGGCAAATGCCACCACTATGGAGAACAACATGGCGTTGATCCTGGTGGCACCCTTGGTTTTCTTTTGAGTGGTGTTCCTGCCACGCTCCACCATGTCCTTCCGCCTCCTGAGGCGCAGGTAGACGTGCAGATAGCAGATCATGATAAGAGCTAGAGGGAGCAAGTACTGGAAGACCAGCAGGGAGGTGGTGTACGCTCGCCGCTCTTGAACTGACGGCCACCGCTCCATGCACACAAAGTGGTCGCCGACCGAGAAGGGGAGACTCAGGTTCTGGAAAGGCAAGGTGAGTACACTGTACGAGAAGAAAGGCACCGAGATCAGGCAGGCAACGATCCAGGTGACAGCCACAGCCATGTAGGACTGGCCCACCATGGGCTTCCATCCTGTTGGGTGGACAATGAGCTGGTAGCGCTCCATGGCGATGAGGACGAGGGAGAAGATGGAAACAGTGACCGATATACATTCAATGAACGGCGTGAGCTTACACAGGACGTCTCCAAGGATCCAGCGGTCCATTAGCGTGTAAATAATAGTCACTGGCAGGCACACAATGCACATGAGGATGTCAGAGCAGGACAGGTTGGCGATGAAGATGTTGGTGACGTTGCGCATCTCCTTGTGCCGTGTGATGACAAACACCAGGCAAGAGTTCCCGATGAGACCTACTGCCATAACTGCACTGTAAGCAATGATGAGAAAAGTGGTGCCACTCACTGAGAGTGAGCACTCATCGGTGAAATCCCACGGTATCTCTTTCCACAAGGCTTGGTTGTGGTTGGTATTGTGATGCAGCTCCATGGCGGCTTTCCTGGCCTCACTTCAAAAGCCGGGGGAGTAAAGGAACTAATTTGTTGTGTCACACCTGTTGTAATTACTTCATGAATAATATTTGCATCCTTAATCTTCAGCAGTCTTTACAACGAAGTTTACTTGCTGCCTGAAAACAAGGGGAAAAAATGAAATGAGTGAGCTTGTACAAATTTCCAGTCATGAAAAGTGTATTTCTAAAGTTAGGAGCTCTTGAGATATTAAGAGGTTGGTTTATCACTCAAATTAAAATGTAGCTCCTATTAAAACTATAGCATGCAAGGAAATTGACCCCAACTTGCTAAAAAAGCTCATTTCATCATTAACGGTTACTACTTTGGCAGAAACTGATTCTCTCGCTTGCTGGTATTTTTTGTTTTTTTAAAATCACAGTGATTCTGAATGTAATCGCACAAGTGTCTTTATGTCACGTTTAGTGGTTCAGTTTCATCTTTGGACACACTGGCGGTGGATTTAGTAAAAGAAAAACAGAGACGTATGAAGGGAATTATCAATGTTGGTTTAATATGCAGATATCATGAGGAGGATTTTCTATCTCCTCAAGGACTGGCTGTAAAAGTGAAATGATGCGCTGATAGCATGCCATCAAGAAAACAGCACAGATCCAGACTTCTTGGCATCGCTATAATGGCATGCTGATTTGAATTTCCATCACAATAATGTCATAATGACTGCTCCTTCAGGCACAATCATTCCCTCTCACTGTTTTCTCCCCTTTTGATGGTGGGAATTTATTCTGTTTCTGTCCGTAAAGAACAGACACCTCTTGTTGTCGCTGAGTATTCACATTAGATTCTAAAGCACATGTGGTCCTTACAATCTCCAACAAATTATTATTGTACTGGAAATTATTGTACTGGAAAACAGAACACAAATACAATTTTGTTACACCAAGACCAAGAACCGTAGTGTGTGTGTGTGTGTGTGTGTGTGTGTGTGGGTGTGTGTGAGTCTGTGAATGTGTACGTGCATGCATATGTATGTGTGTGTGTGTGTGTGTGTGTGTGTGTGTGTGTGTGTGTGTGTGTGTGTGCGCATGTGTTCGTGCGTGCTCGCGCAACAGTGAAAAACAGTACTGTTTAACCAGGATGTTTTGCCCTTGGCTCAAATCTTCAGAAATGAACACTTCTATGCTAATAGAATAAATATCTACAGGATTTATTATTTTTAATTGAGGACTCCTTAACGGTGACAGATGTTGACAGGCAGGACATTAATTGCTTGTGGCTGTCTCTATTATGCGCAGAAAGGTCTTATTATAATGTCCTGTTTAATCTGTGGTGATTACAAACAAAGAGTAATCATAACAAAAGTAAACTAGCTAAGTACGGGAATACCACTGGGATTAGTCTCAGATGTGGGATGTTTGTAAAATTTGGTCACCTCGCTAATCTACTTTGATATGACACAAGTCTGGATTTTATTATGCGAAAATGATAATAGGCATCACGCACGGGCGGATGAAAACCACATGAAGGGGTGAAAAAGTGTCAGAGTGGCTACTGTACCCTGGCTCTCTGCAGCTGTCCTGGATCCACTGTCTGTCTTCAGCTGTCCTGAATCCACTGTCTGTCTTCAACTGTCCTGGATCCACTGGCTGTCTCCAGCTGCGTGCCTGACGCGGATTCTCTCGGCTCCGGACAGGTGGAGGAGACTCTTCTGTGGGGGGGAACCCATCAAACCATCAAACCCATCCCTCACCCAAACGTCCAATAAACGGAGCTACCTACACTTTAAGCATCCCTTAATGAGAACAGGCTGGCCAGTAAGTAAGAAAAACTACAAATCATTTTAGAATTAGCTCACCTGACAGCACAGGGGATTCAAAAATACCAGCGCGTGCGATAAGATTGTTAAAACTCCCTTACGTTACACACACACATACACAGAACCCATGAAGAAGAAAATGTTAGGCTACTGAAACTGAAATATTAGAGTCGTTAGAGCTTTGTTGTCGCATGTCATAAAAATACAAAATAGCCGACCTAATAGGAAGCATGTCTTTCTTACTTTCAGTTAAAATCCTCCACCCCTTAAACAGTTGCAGGCTAGCTCGAAATGCCGTGTTTTAATTAGCCGTTGTTTCTCACCGAGATGTTGTTTCCCCTTAGGCTTCCAGCGCTGTTTTGCATCAGGTGAGACACAACAAGAGTTTTTTGGTCGAGGAGAAGGTAGGAGGTGTCCTGCCAAGAACACTGATAGGAACTGAGATAGCTCTTAAAGCAACCTTATGCCTCAGACTCAGGCAGGGATGTGATTGGGGACATGTTACATAATAAAAATCTCCGTGGCTCGCACGCATGTACACCCGCGCTCAGGCACGCGCACTCACAGGGGCCAATGGCGGAATTTAGTTGTTTGAATTTTGTAGCCTGCACATGGTCTGTTTCACTATTAGTGAGCGACATTAGATGATTTATTTAGGCTGTTGTAAAGGGGCATGCTGAGTCTTGTCATATTGACGCAGGTTTCATAATAGCCTCGATCCCCAATGAGAAGTCTCTGTTATGTAGGCTAATATTGATATTATAATGAGTGCAATGTTTTAAAATTCCTATGGGGATTATTGTGATTGCCATAAAATGGCTAAATACAGTAGCATGCCTGTGAACTATATTATATTGTGTTCTACTGTCCACATGGTGAACGTTTCTAAATCAAGACTGTACAGAGGTGGAAGTATTTAGCCGTGGAAAACAGAAACAATGCTGTTTAAAGAAATTCAGACAGATTTTAAGTTTTCACACCCTGAGGGTCTGTGGGAAGCAAACAGCTACATCATCTTGTGTTACATTCAAGTTCATTTTGTCCACAATGCTAACTCTAAAAATAAAATAAAATCCAACATCATTTCCTGCTGCCATAATTTCATAACCACTATTGATGTACATTGATTGTTATGTGCATGTATTCAAGGCCACGAACTAACTTCTCTATAAAGATCATTAAGCTCGTCAATGTGGAATCTACTGCAGTCCGTATACCCAGAGCCAACCACACAGGTTCTCTGCATCTGCAATATTGCATGCTTTTTTAAGGTATGTAAAAACTAAAAACATCATCACGATAAGAATCCCTGTCCTGATCCCTTCTCAGATAACACCTCAAACTATTTTAATGTTGTTTTAGCACCTCTCTTGCTAGTGCAACAGATTGATAACTGCTTCTTCACACTGTCCCCACACAGTCCTGTTTCAAGTGGAGGCTGTACAAGAGAACAGTAATAGCTGTTTGTCTGAGAGAGAGCGAGAGAGGCAGAATAACTTACCACAAACAACAACAGCTCTGTGGGTGTTTACTTGACACAGAAACACCTGTGTCAAGTCACTCAAGACGATGCATATGGGCACATGTTTTTCAGAGAAAAGCCAGAATGCTGAAAAAGAATTGGGGGAATAGTATTGCAGGACTGAATGTTTTGCCTTGAATGAGCAACTATTCGAAATATTGAAACATGGTATGGCTGTTGTACCTCTCCCCTCTTGCAATCTCTACTACTGTCACTCACATTTTGATTTTCCTTTTAACTGGCGTTGTTTTGACGGAAGGAGAGAGAAAAACATTTTTTAAATGCTCAATGTCTAGACAGTTGAGCATTGTTTAGACAATTGAGCACTGTGTGACATGACGTTGTTGGGCTTTTTTGACAGTGTGTCCACCAGTTTATTTATGATTGATAAGTGACAAGTTGATGGGTTTAAGGGCATTCAGCCCAATCGAGTGTGGCCGGAGAAGCTTGTCCAATCTAGAAAGGAAGAATACCTCTCATGGAAAAAGGGAACATGGTTTCTAAAACATGGTTTCTGCCACAGAACACATAAACAAACAGAAAGCAGATGAGTTTTGACCGTCTATGGTGATAAGGTACAAGAACAGATAACATGTTCCAAACATTTTTGAAACATTATCTTGCTGTTTCCTGAAATATTTGAATGCCCTTTGATCACTTCTTTTATTCAGTACACTCTGTCAACTGTTTGGACTCCCATCTTGTGTCCATTTACACAATACATAGTAACTTGATTCAGACATGTCCATATTTGGATTGAGAGAGAGAGTCATTACATAAGGCATTTTTTGAGTGGTTCTTGTGGGAAAATTGTAAATAGTTTTATGTGTCACTGCCAGTGTAAATCAATATAGTACCGTGCCCTATTATGAAGGAATTGTTTCCCTGCTGTAACCACACAACGTCCTAGCCATGTTTAATAGTGGCGAGCAGTTGTCCCTCTGTGTTTTTAAGCCCATTGCCGGTTTTGGGGTGATTTATTTGTGTTGACAAAAAAACTCTCACTTTAACAGACCTTTAATATCCTCTGCTGTGCAGTGAGGCTTGAAAGTACATTACAACAACAGTCAGCCAGAACAGAGAAATACATGGTGGCTTCACACATTGTTCAGTCGTGTTTTAAAGGAGGTGAAGTAAGAAAGAAAGAAAGAAAGAAAAAAAGAAAGAAAAAAAGAAAGAAAGAAAGAAAGAAAGAAACTAATACACTCAAGGAAACTATGACTTTGTTTTGTGACATTAATAAGAAAATAATGTCAAAAGAATTTGTAAATTTTTAAACCTACATCGAGCTGCTGTGAGAGGGGTCTTTATGTTGTGCAACCAGGCTAGGAAAGTTAGTCATAGGCCCTTGTTTGAGTCCAAGAAGTGCCAGGAAATTATTGTTAAAATGAGTTATGGAAAAGAGTAAAATAAAAATATAAATAAAACCCATTTAACATTGACTGTGAGTATAGCACAGATTAAATTAAGTTATGACATTCATAGAAATTGTTTCATTTTGTGCGCAGCAAAGGGTTTATTGTTTATTAATGGTATCATGTTGTGAGTTCTAGTGGGACGTGTCTGAACCTATAAGAAAGCTGGATCACAATAAAATAAATATTTAAAAACATAAAATAAGAGGCAGACCAAATTAAGATCACATCCATGTTGAATATTTAAATTAAGCTCGCAAAAATGAGTTATAGTTGTTATAGTTTGTCTTCTACTTGACATCAGTGCTGACAGTAAATGTTGAAATGTAAACGCTGTCGTACTGTAATAGTATTGATTTAAATTGGCATAGAAGGCCAAAAAGAGCTTGACAATAACTCATTCATTAAGAATAGTAAAATCACTACTCCCTGAATTCTTTTAGTGAGCGAAAAGGTCAAACATTTTCCAGATGATGTCATAGATAAAGGAGATGCAGTATATATAGATAATGGTGACATAAAGGATATATTGATAGTGGCAATGTTGTAAATATTAACACAACCACATTTGTACGTACATTTCACATGTGTTACTCTAAAATTAGATCAAGGTCTGTCAGGGATTAATGTATGTTTATACCTCACCTTTGGAGTAAGCAGTGGTGAAAGAAGTATTCACATCCTATACTTCAGTAAAAGTACTAATACCACACTGTAAAAATACTCTGTTACAAGTCCTGCATAGAAAATGTAAAATATGTAAGTATCATCGGGAAAGTGTACTTAAAGTATTAAAAGTTAAAGTACTCAATACAGAAAAACCCTCACAATTTAGAAACTGAAAACAATCAAAACAGTTCCATCACTCAACTAATCAATTCAGCTGCACTTGTGTTCCTATATATTGTTGGGTAGTTTCATTTATAATAAAACATTGCATTTTATAAACTACATTGTTTTGTGTGCAAACATCTTAATTTGTAAAGTAATTAAAACGGCCACTATAATTGTAGTGCAATGGTGGCCTAGAGCTTAGAGAAGCATGTTTGGGACTAGGACTTTGCCCAGACCAACAGACCGAGACCAAAAATCTGGGTGGAAAAGTAAAAGTCCCTCGTCCCTCCCTCATTACCACCACTGAGTTGTCCTTGAGCAAGGCCCTTTAGCCCAACCGCTTGCAAATGAGAAATGGTTCTCAAGTGACTTATCTGGAATTACTAAAGGTTTATAAAAAAAAAAAAATGTAGTTAAGTAAAAATTAAAATATTTCTCTCTGAAATGTAGCGGAGTAGAAGTACAGTAGAAAGTGTTTATAAGTAGTATACTAACTACAAGTACCTCAAATGTTTACTTGAGTAAATGTACTTTGTTACATTCCGTCACTGGGTGTATCAAAAGATGAAAAGATTTACAGTCACTACCCCAAACCCCTAAGGCTATGGGAATGGTCTGTATCAAAACATATAGTGCTAGTCATGTATTAGTTTGTATAAATACCAATATGTCAGGCAGTGCAAAGGATCCTTGGATCCTGTGTGTGTGTGTGTGTTTGTGTGTGTGTGTGTGTGTGTGTTTGGTTGAATGCAACATAATTGATATACCAATTAAATCAAAGCTGTATACATGCAAGTTTTTTAAATTGCAATATTTGATTTCACTGTGATTTGTATGTAATTGTATGAATGATTTATGATTTTGACGTGATGGGTGATGATGCAATATGTATTTTGTTTGCTATCAATAATAATGTGTATGAGAAAGAATGAAACGAGAAATAATCTAAAACAGGAAAGAACAAAAATATAAATACATGTAAAATGTAATCACAACTGTCTGCTTAATTAAATGTTTGATCTGCCGGTAACACTTTACAATAAGGTACACAAAAAATAGGTAGTTAATGATTAACAAATGATTAGATATTGTTTTTCAGACTGGTAGTTACTGTTTTTTGAATAAGTTAGTTAATGATTAGTTACTGATTGACTGTGATTCAAGCACTAATGATTAGTTAACAGTAACTAACCATATGTTACTCATTCAAAATAACAGTAACTACCAGCCTGAAAAACAGTAACTAATCTTTTTTTTTTGTATACCTTATTACAAAGTGTTACCAATCTGCCCACTGTTCACACCCCTCATATGGCAGCAAACGTATTCCAGGATTTTTATGGTCTGAAAAGCTAACAGCTAACCATACAAAATTTAAACATGGCAGAGGTCTAATACATCATCTAAAATCAAACAGGCATGATCAATATGTGCCGCTTCATTTTTCCTCCAACCCCTCTCTCATTGCAACCCTGAATCCATACACATTGTGTACATGGAGGTACTCATTAAGCGAAGGACAATCTCCCCTGCAACATTACAACCCCGTTCAAGAACCAAGTCGAAGTGATCCTTGACACCGTCACTGCAACACGCTCCTATAAATCCCCTGAGGCTCTAAATAACCCTGGCCAAGAACAAATGCCACAATGCCTCAGGCACTCGTATATGACAAACATCCCCCATCAGTTGAACAGATCCCATCGGACACAGAAGCTCACCTTGATGCTCCTCTGTTAAATGTGACTTTTGGGAGCAGCTGCAACACTGCGTAATAAAGAAAAACTAAATCCACATACTGTCAAACTTAAGAGGTAACCATAGTGTCAAACCCACAGAGCATTGTGACCAAACTCTGCAGTTCCCCTTTACTCTACTGTACAAATGAGCTATATCCTCTTTCTCAGCTCATTGGTTTATTTTTCCGGCCCACAGATGAACCGATCTGCGCCTGGCGGTGATAACTAAACACTAATGTTGCTCCATATCTGCTGGATGTGAAGCTGAGGCCATGTTTACACGGAAACGATCTGAAGAGAAAACGCAAAAGTGGCGTTGCATTATCACTTTTTATTCCGCGTTTAGACAAGGGTTTTTTGGGGGGGGGGGGAATCTGTGTGCATATGGTGACATTACATAAAAAATATTTTAGATAACAGGAGACTTCTGTAGCCTACTCCGTAACAACAGACTACCTGAATGCCTCTCCACACCACTGTCTTCAGACTTTTGCGTTTTTACCCTTTAGATGGGAATGCAACGGTGGAGCGTTTTTTAAGATTTCCCCTCTGTTGGGTGTTTTCACTTTTTTGCATTCTTAAGCCCCAAAAATGCTGTCGCCATACAGCCAAAAGGCACATGTGATGAAAATATTTGTACGTTTTCACCCAACAAAATCTTTCTCCACACAAACAAATAAAAACACACATCGTGGTTTATGTTAAATATGTGTCACACAGAGGCAAATTAAATGTTAAACAATGGTCCACATTCTCTCTCTTCCTCTTGCTCAAAAGGTGCTTCTCGTTCTTGTGTAAACAGGGCCTAAATAAGTAGTTATGGGTTGCCAGACCTTCCTCCACAGCGCTGCGGAGGAAGTCCTGGCTAGTCCATACAGCATTTCAAGATGGGAGAAAAAACGTGCTCTGGTGCTCTGGTGCTCTGGTTTATTGGCATTTCTTTAAACCAATCCCAATCTTCATGGGCGGCGTTATGAGCCGGACGGAGCCACTGTGCTCTTGCAAAATAGCCTCAGGAAGGAACTTGTTTTGGTGAAATGTGTGCTTGTTCAAAAGTTGTTTTAGTCATGCAAAAAAAAAAAAAAAAGATATTCTAGCTACCTGTCTGGATTTACTTTGCAGAGATCTGAGGAGCACGTAACCATAGTCCTCAGAAATCAGAGTTTAAAATTCCAGCACAAAGAAAGTGGAAGGTAGCGAACATCCGGTGTAATTTCTGGACTGGAGCAGTTCTGGAAGTGGAACATCTTAGATATAGACTATTAAATATAGACTCTGCAAGAATAAGTGAACAACCCCCTTAAACTCTAAAGCAATTCCCATCACTGACAGCAAAATTCTCCACATATGTTTTCAAGTCACTACCAAAATGGAATCTCAGTGTTAGTTTTGGACTGTAAAGTCTGCCAAATATGAAATGAAACAAAGCATATAATACAATTATTTAATTGTTGGTATGTGCTACTTCAATAATTAAATTTAGTATAGTGGAATAAGCTGATTTAAATGAGAGGAAAGAGAAAAGAGCAATAGAGAGAGAGAGAAGAGCGAGAAAGAGACTTGAGATTGGGGTTTATTAAAACACAATTGCATTATCAGACCAAAAGTTAGAATCAATCCAGTGTGCATTAGCCCCACTGACCCTCCTCCTTTAATTCATATAAACGTTCTGAGTGTCCTTCCTTCTTTCTAAAGCCACATAAGTATTCTAATCAGCTCCAGTCACATCTGTATGCTCAGAAAAACAATTATTTTTGCCCCCTCAATTTTCCCCCTGGGTTCCTCTGTGTCAGCGTATGATTCAGAATTTACACTATAACATTGTCACAGCAAATAAGACGGTGGATGTCACACCCCAAAATAGCCCTCATAGCCCATTGGGCAAGAGGTGAAAACTTAATTCAGAAGCAGCATAACGCGATAGAGGGAGAGTTGCTATTGATCGACAAAAGCTGTGTTCAATATGAGTCCAGACCCACTGACATTTGACAGATGTGACCAACCACCCACTCAGGTTCTTGGCCACAGTTTAGCTGTATCCCAATTCAAATGTGATCAACCATAAGTCCCATTCTACTTTGCATCATAGCAAGTGTTAGTGAGGATGGCGGTTACTAGGGTTACTGTGCACGGCTGTTTCTGAAAAGCTTATGAAATAGCACAGAAAAATGCATACTGATCATGCTATTATGAGTATAATGTAAATGAATCATTTCATGTCTCATTTTACATTGCTTACGATATTTCATTAGCAGTGCAGGCAATTTGTACATGACGTAGACCAAACCAAATTTGGAGAGCAGCTGTGAAAGCCCAGTCCGGCTTTGCCATCAGGTCTCTGCTTGCTTTCTTGTACAATGCTTTCCACTGTGGGTCATGCCAGAAAAATAAAAGGTATGATCCACCCTCTGTCTTTTTTTTTTTTTTTTTACAAGAAGCCATAAAGTTGTTGCCACTCCTTTCACCGTCTTTAAATGAGCAGTGACGGACAAACATGTGGAAGGAATGTCCAAAACTAGTAGAAATAGGGTGACTTTACTTTTTTCTTTTTTTAGATTAATATGAACCGACAATCTTTGCAACCTGTACAGCAGACAAACTCAAGGAAGAAAAAAGCACACCGCTCTAGCTGACTTGGGAGTTACCATTATGTTCAATCAATAATTCTCAATATTTTCCCATGTAATTTCAATTAACTGGATTCCTTACTGAATTTCATACAGACTAGACATTTCAATGTCTTTCTCCAAACAGTCCCACTGTGGTACGCCATTGCAATTTCTCACAAAATGATTCATAATCACAACAAAATACACTGAGGCAGATCTGTCCAAATCCTGTGGCAGTATAAACGACCACCCACTGCTTATCATTTCAGGGGAATTATGTATCAGCCGGTGGCTGCCATACTAAGACGTTTTGGCAGGCTTCATCAAACAGCGGTGGAAAGAAAATTGATTGCTCGCCTCACAATCACAGAGCAGCCCCAGCGAAATTGCACCTGCCAGTATACACCTTAGTCACTTTACAACCCCTCCATTCCATGTATGAATCACAGAGCGGGGAGTGTGTGTATTATAAAGTAGACAGTTCATTTCACACTGCTCCCATTCCTTTATCTGTCCCATTTTGAATTTTGACATGCACTCTTCAGTTTCTGGCTTAGTATTGACTCTGCAGTAAAACTTAAAAAAAAAATGTAATCTAGAAAGGCTGCTCAGATTTTAGCTCTTACAGTCTAGATGCAAGTAACAGTGGTGGGACAGTTTTCTATGCCATATATTTGCTTCTCAAACCTACTAATCTACACTAAAAGTAGCAGGTAGTTGGCATGGAAACCATCTTAGATGGGGTGGTGCAGGCAGAATGAATGGCATCACTGGAGCTGTGCTTTCCCAAAATCAGTATTGTCCTCTGCCCTGCCCATTTCTTCTCTTATTATATGTATTATACAGGAGACAGGCTGTGGAGCATGGCGGCTTTCCTTTCTACTCAGTTACTCTTTTCATCATATAATGGTCACGTTCAGTAATTGTTTGAATAGAGGTTAAAGGCTTTAACAGTTGCAGGATTTGTGTAACAGGGATGCTCATAAAAGCCCAAGGGCATATAATGGTAACTGCTCCAGCCAACATCCCTTTTGGAAGTCTGTTTGTAGTATAGATTGACAGTTAATTCTGTAAATGCAGCCCACTTTGTTTTCATTTCTTTGTCATTTCTTCCCCCAGCCAGTGGCACGCCTGCTGCACAGCCTTTTCCTGATGAGAGGAGACAGTCCGCTGCTAATGTACTGGAATGCTCTACTCTTAACAATGGCAAAGACCAGGCTCTCTGTGACCTACAGGAAGGTCCAATAAAAACAAAAATCATGTTTTCAGTCTGACGTCAAATACAACAAGAGCAATTACACAAACCTTAACTCGATCGCTAATTGATTACCAGTGATTATGTCACCCTAATCAGCAAGTAATGTCTAAACATTATTAAAAATATATGTGGAGCCATTAAAAAGGGAAGTGTGCATCTGTGTGAGATATTCACTGCTAAGAAGGTTTGACACCTTATATTAGAAAATAAAATCACAGAATAATTAGAATTTTCACAATAAAAGTCAGTAATCAAGATGTGTTTTTCTCTAGTAAACCAACACCTGTATGGGTACCATTAGCAAATTGAAATCAAACAAATGAAATGGAAGTATCACTTTTAGCAATAGCTTTATTGTCTGTCACTGGTTTATTTTTCTGTGTTATGTTCGTTGCATGACCATGACCATTGCAACACTGTTGATAATTGCAAAAAAAGTTGTGACTAAGGCTGCAACTAACAATTATTTTCATTATCTATTAATCTGCAAATAATCATCTCCATAAACCAACTAACCACTTGGTCTATAAAACTTCAGAAAAAAACTTCAGAAAAATTACCAATCACAATTTCCCAAGGTGACATGTCTTTAAAAATACTTAACAATTAACTGCAATGAATTGATCATGGACAGTTATTTTCATGCCGACTGGCTAATCAAGACCATAACTTTGATGGAGTTGCATGCAGTGTCACAGCAGTGTGCATGTTTGCTGTTCAGGGAGCAGCAATAGACTCTATTACTGGCAGCATCTATAATGGGAATTTCTTCAGCCACATGACAGATTTGTCAGGAGGAAACAAGTTATGATTTGCTATTTAAAAAAAGGGCATTTCTGCACCCAAGACAAAAAGCCAGGAGAGCTCTCCCCCTTCATTTCCCCATGTCCACTCCACTGCAATGTGTGTTAGACTGGAAAATAAATCAAGTGATGGATTATTTCAACAGTGTTTTGCAAGTGGAAAAATCTCTACTCTTCGTGTCAGGAAATGATAAATGCAAATTGAGTTCTTGGCGGAAGATGAATGAGATTGTAAAAACTAAGCAATATGGAAGTCTCAATTTTTATAAAAAGAGCATCATGGCTGGCTGCCTTAAAAAATCTATTTGGCAACTTCATGCAGTTATCAAACAGTGAAAAATCAATCTGTAAAAGTGTTTGATCAGATGGAGAACAAATATTGGTGGGTCAAAAATGATAAGTTCAACAAACAGTTGGCAAGAATGATAAATAACTACTTTAGACGTGAAACATCAAAGTTCTTTTAGAACTAGTAATAACATATTGTGCTCCATTACAAGTTAATATTAAGTACAGAAGTATTCTCTATCAAATCAAATGTATAATGTAAATAACTGAAATAAAAGTAGATGTTTCATTATTTGTGCAAAAAAATGCATGCATTGTTGGAACGTATCTAGTTCAGGTGGTTTAACTGCTGTGTTATTAATTAGTCTGTGTGGAAATTGAAAAATGCTAAATCTAAATAAAATAAAATCTGTACGCCTGAAAAGTAGGGTAGAGGTGTAAAGTTATACAAAAATGCAAATAGCCAACTAAAGTAAAGATCCAGTGCCTCAAATCTGTACTGTACAGTCCAGAGTAAATGCACTGTCAACCTGTGATGCTGGTGGTCTGACCAGTTAGAAATGACCTTTGAGACATTTGAGAAGGAAACAGCATCCTCTTGTGTTTACAGAAATAGTCACACGACATTGTTTAAACATTGTTTAAATGTTTAAATGTTGTTTACTAAATACTCATTTATCAATAGACATAATCAAAAACTAAACTAGGGAGGAAAAAAATAATTGCTCATTCTACAAAAACAGTATTATGTTAAAAGACAAACTGAAACGGTCATTTTAGTTTAAGACGTCTCCGATTGACTCTTTCTTAGAAACTGGGCGGGACAATACGACAGAAGTGACCAATAGCGTGTGAGCTTACTGCCTGACAGCAAAAAGTAAACAGACTTGTTTTGGGCTGTCAACAATAAAAAAAAAATCAAAAAAAAAAATCACGCGATTGCTGTAGCTGTAGTCATTCCACGAAAGGAATTGGTGTTATTTTGACTAGCTAAACTCTTAACATAAAACGGTTTGTATTTGATGAAACACGACGATATTTTCGAGCAGTCGTTGTGTTTCAGTGTCTAGCTTCAAGTGTCTAGCTTTCTGTTTTTATAGTGCGTTACAGCAGCTTGCAGGCTAACCATCCGATAGCTTAGCTAGCTTATGCTCTTCACGGTTACAACCAACTTAACGTTAGCGGACAGCGCTGTTGCAGCTAGCCACTCGAAGGAAGGGTGTAGCAATGTATGTTATTGACGTTATACTTTCACATCTTTGTAATTGCTTTGTAGATTAAGTTATGCCATAAGTTGCGTGTGTTACTTACACATCTGCAGCGTTACGTTATAAAGTGACATTTCAAGCAACCGTAACCACCCTTCTTTAGCCGCTATAGCTGCCCAGCCTATTCCTACTTTTCCTGTATATTTCTCTACAAGCCAACAGCCGAGTGTGGCTTATATTAACAACAATGTGAAGGAATACTTAGAGTGGTGTTAGTAGTAGACAGATAAAGGTGATGAAGCCTGAACATCAATACCCTGCCATGGCCGAGGAAGGAAAGCGGAGTCCTATAGGAGGACGCGCAGGCCGGCTGAGCCGACAGACCTACAAAAGTTCAGCCCATTTCTGCAGCCTGCTGGACGGCCTGCTGGCTCTCAGAGAAAGTGGCATCCTCTTTGATGTCGAGCTGATGGTGGAGGGTCGAGCCATCAAAGCCCACCGTATACTTCTGGCAGCCTCTTGCGATTATTTTAGGTAAAACTCACAGCAGGCCGGACTTCCTTGTTGCTTTACTTTCAGTTTAGTTATTATTCACTTACATTTTTCTTTAGAGCAACACAGTATTTATATATACCATTGTTATGACCATGCTCCCATGCCACAAAAAACACACCAGTTTTACTAAAATATACTTCCAAATCAGACAAAATTAAATGATTATTAAAAGGTGTGTGGTGTGGTTGTCAGTATAGTCAGTGGTGTAAGTGTGCATGAGTGATGGATGCATGGATGTGTGTGTAAAATGCAAACAAAGCACAAGGCTTAAAGTTCTCAGGCACCATGCCTGAAGTCAGGCATGGAGCATTTCCTCCAGGGCAGCATGTCAGACTCACGTATGGTTTCTTGCTTTAACCCCTGCAAAGCATAAAGTTAACCCATAATAACATACCCGGACCACCAAAGAAACAGAGCTGGAACAGCAGCAGGCCGGCAGCGAGACAACACACTATTGCTGCGGCCAGACTTAAATAACCTGGAAAAACTCAGGAGTTCCAGGTTACCCTAATAGACACCTGTAGATTCAGCACAGATCAATTAAGTAAACACAGCAGGGTCATCACACCATTGACCACGGCTAGAGTCAAGCTGATTCACAAAACTTTTGCACCTTTCATGGGACCCGAGAGCCAAGGTTTTTTTTCTGAGTTTTAGCTTAAACAAAGTTTGACATTTATTTACATTGTCATATGATCAGTAATCAGTAGTGGTGTGCACATTTAGGTTCACTTTGTTGTTTGTTTTTACATGTCTGCTTCCGTCATGACCAAAGATAACATAGCTTTGGTGGACAACAACATTAAGTAGGTGACACAGATACAAGCGCTGGGGTCTCCAATCAGCCAGCACGATACGTGACATAGACAAGTGATACTCATAGGTTTATTGAGTCATGTGAAGTCAAGTGTAATGGTTTGTAGCTTACTGTGCAGGGGTGGAGGGAGATGCTTCTGCATTGTGCCAGTAAACCAGAGCCGTACTCTTGGTAGGTAGCCCTATAATCCCATTATAAGGCTAAAAGTAGGAAAAGATAATGCACTAACATCCCTTCACAGAGATGCTTTTACTGTGTTGGGTGTGCCTCGTACCTACAGTCGAACTGAATAACAACTGAGGCTCCCTATATTGGACAAAGATTTGGTTAAAGCATGTGAAGGTTTTGTGATGGGTACAGAAATCTCAGCGTCAGGGGCATTATATTTATATTCCTTACTTTTCAGGTGATTTCTTGGCTTAACACTAGACTTTTCCTTTGGTATTTTGTCTTTAGTGGACAGCTCATAATGAGAGGAAACAAAGCAAGGTGCTTCTTCTGCATGATATCCATGCAGCTAACTGGGGTTATTGTGGCCATGTGGTATGCATCTTATTGTCACTAGGCCACCAGGTAACCCCAACTTAAGCCATTCAACAATATCTTACTCCCTGTTTTCCACTAGGGGAATGTTTGCTGGAGGCCTTCGCGAGACACAGCAAAAGGAGATCCCAATTCATGGAGTATCTTACATGGCCATGAAAAAAATACTCGACTACATCTACACTTCAGAGATCGAGTTAGACCTGGAGTGTGTGCAGGAAGTCCTGATAGCCGCCACACTAGTACAGGTAAACTCTTTGTTGTTGTTTTGCTAGGCTATATCACGTTGTTTGTTGTTGTATTTCCATTAGTTAATCTGTGTCCTTTTGTGTTTTAAAGCTTGAGATTGTCATCGAATTTTGCTGCGATTTCCTTTTCTCCTGGCTGGACGAGAGCAACATTTTAGAGGTTCACAACTTAGCTGATCTCTACGGACTGCAACAACTTAATGCCAAGATCCACTCCTACATCCTCAGGAACATTCAGACTTTGTCTCGCTCCGAAGTGTATCGAGAACTGCCCCAAGATAAAGTATTCAACGCGCTGTGCAGTGACGAGCTTCACGTGAACACTGAGAACGAGGTGTACGAGGCGGCTCTTCACTACCACTTCAGTCCGTTGCAGGTGGAAACTGACCAGGTGTACTTGCAGGTCAGTCCCAAGGTGTGTCTGCATTTTATACTCATTTCTTCATCTCCATCAGATACTCACTATATATACCGGCTTACTTTAATGGGGCTTTCACACATGCCTTAAGTAGTTCAGTCAAATCGCACTAGAGTTGATTTTCCCCCTTGGTGCAATTTGTTTGGGCAAGTGGGAATGCAGCAATTGCACTTGGATGCGCTCCAAAAGCGGACCAAACAAGTGTCCCGAGACCTACTTGATGAGGTGGTCCCAGTACACTTTCAATCAAACTCTGGAGGGGTTCGTTTGGGGTGAGAACGTGATCCGACCTCAAACCTTACCAGCTGCGGTACGTGTACTCTGTAGCTCCTGTAGTCAGGTGTGCTTTGTAATCTGCGGCAGAACATGCAAACTGTAGCAGCTTGCAATGTGTCTCTCACAGAAATAGACTGCGGTCAAGATCGCAGACACTAGCATTTCCGTGGTTGAACAAACCAGCTCCCTCTAAAGTTGAAGACAGACACCGGCACAGCAGAGCGAAGTCTCTGTGACAGTCTATTAATTAAATTGAAGTGAGCTGGTTTGACCATAGAGATGTGAGAAATTTGCACTATTCCAGTATACAGGACCTTCTTCCTGTATTTACTTCCTTAGCGTAGTGAACATTCTTGCGTTGTTTGTAGTGACACATTTTGGTACGCTTGGATTTTTCTTTGTGTGAAACGAAACTGAACCAAGGGGAAATCGCTCCAAGTCAACGGATTTGGACCAAAGCAAACAAACCTATAGGTGTGAAAACGCCCTTACTGTGCTTTAGTTGTACTCACACACAGATTTATAAGCCTGAATTCAATCAACCAATCAATCAATTAATATAACTTTTTGACCCAAAGGACAATCTCAAGATGCTTGATGCTGTGCGTTTCTGCCTAATTGAGAAGCAAGTGTTGCAGAGGCTGCATGGCAGACTGCAGCAATGTCCACTCAAGGATTGTGTGTCAGCCGCACTGCGATACCATGAGCAGGAGATCTGGCAGCCCGTCCGGCAGAGTCCTCTCACCCAGCCACGGTCCACCTTCCACTGCATATTGGGCTTTGGGGGGATGTTCAGCTCCAGCTCCCTCACAGAAAGCGAGCATTTGTTTCAGGTGTTCCACCCCAGCTGGGGGGAGTGGAGGACTCTCACTGCAGCTCACGCCCCCCGAATGTCCAACCAGGGCATCGCTGTGCTCAACAACTTTGTGTATCTGATTGGAGGAGACAAGAACACCAGTGGATTTCGTGCAGAGACCCGCTGCTGGAGGTGAGATCCCATCAGCCACTATGTTCATAAAAGAATAATCTGTCAAATATATATTTTAATACACATCATTTTATGTTATACAAATAACATAAAAATTTAAGTTTTGTTTCTTTACGGAAAGAATGTGACTGGAATATTTAATGAGCAAAGGGGTTTAACTGTTGAAAAACAAGCCAGTGGTTTCTACTGGACAAACTTTGTTATGACGTCATTTTGTTTCTTAACTACGGCAAACATATCTTTGGAATTTTCAACTGCAGTCACTGCAGTTCCCTATCATCTGACATATTGTATTTGCAATAAGCTAATATTGGCTGATATGTAAGCTCTGGTCTATAGAATCCCAGACAAAAGTTTCCTTTGTCAACAGGTTCTCAGATTGCTTGCTTTGTCTGACCAGCTGTTCAAAATCCCCCAAAAATTCAGCTTACGCTGATATAAAACAGACTAGAACTGAAAGCAGTCATGACGTGGTCCAAGCCTCCCCGATGCCAGTCGCCCCTGATGACACGGGGAGCTCACAAAAACGAGAACCCAAAGTCACTGAATTTCACTAAGTGCGAGATCCAAAGTCTGTAGTGAAATGCAATAGCAAATTTCCCATTCATTTGGTATAAGGCCAAAACACATGTCAATCATTTTTGTGATGATAGCATTTACCACAATTACAGAGATATTGCCATTGCAAATTTCCCATTTAAATGCATTGAGTTATTGGCCAAAACGTGTCTATGTTCATTATAGCGCCTCCTAAAGGCGATCCTCACCAAATTTGGTACAGAGCCTCTGAGTGGGATGTTGAACAATACTACCAAGTTTTGCTCCGATACCTATTAATTGAAGATATGCTAAAGTTTGTGTTTTGTAAGCAAAATCATGTTTGACTTCTCTAGAATTTAAGGGACCTTAAATGGCACTCGGCTTGTGGTGCTCAAAGCGTAAAAAAAACACATTTGAAAAACTCAACAGCAAAGTCTCTCTCCTGAAATCATGACCCGGTTACTTAAGGTAATTAACTGACCTGGTTGTGAGCAGTTACATGTAGGAACTATTTTCTTTCTGCCAAACTCCACCCGGCAACTGTATCGCAGCACAGAAAGAAGCATACTTATGGATTTGGCTGAGCTGTAAGTGTAGTTCACCGGTACTGCTAGCTCACCTAAGCTAGCACATGCCACAGCTCAGCCGAGGAGGATGGCATTAATTGGCCTCTTGTCCAATAGCAGGCTTCCCTCTGTGCAGTTATATTTTTGGCGGGTGTAGTTTGGCAAAAAGACAATAGTTTCTACATGAAACCTCTTACAACCAGATCTGTGGATTATGTTGAGTAACCTGGTCAGGATTTCTGGAAAAAGACATTGCTGTTGAAGAATTCAAATTTTTCCAAGTGTCATCTATAATTTCATTATATTGGAGAAAAGGCACCCAATATCTCCAACACTATGCATCTCCCACCAAAACATTCTAGATTGATACTTAGAACTACAGTTAAGAAGAAAAAAATGTATTTTCAATTTTGGGGTGAACTGTCCCTTTAACACATCTATCGTGTTCCAGTAGCGTGCTCATACTCGTGGTTGGTTCATAGTTCAATTGATTATGTATATACTTTGAGCACAGCTTTTCTCCCTGCTGAATGATTTTTTTAAAGTCATATGCTTCCATCACTGTTTTGAGCCCTCTGTCCATTCTCCCCAGATACGACCCTCGTCACAACAGCTGGTGCTCCATCCAGCCTCTGCAGCAGCAGCGGGCTGACCACTGTGTTTGTGTGATGGGCGGCCATATTTATGCCATTGGAGGACGGGACTACAGCAATGAACTGGAATCAGTGGAGCGCTATGATCCACACTCCAACATGTGGGAATGGGTATCACCCCTAAAGAGAGAGGTAGGAGAAGGGTTTAAAGATGAAAACAGTGCATGTAATACTGCTACCATCCACACGATGGTGCTACATACACGTGTGTTGTTACTGGGGCTTTCCTGTTATATAGGCACTTTTTTCAATACTAGTCTAACCTTCCCTCTAGATTTACGCCCATGCAGGAGCAGTGTTGGGTGACAAAATGTACATAACATGCGGGCGCAGAGGAATGACGTACCTCAGAGAGACCTACTGCTTTGACCCTGTGGCCAATCATTGGACAGGATGTGCTGAGGGGCCGGTGGAGCGAGCATGGCATGGCACGGCTGCGGTTAATGGACGCATTTATGTTATTGGTGGAAGCAACGATGAGCGTGGATATCGCCGTGATGTCCTGAAGGTACATTGGCACAAGTCAGTGTTTAGTCTTGCTCAATGAAAGCAGTGTCTACACTGGTAAATGGTGGTCTCACAGTCTCTTTCAGTTTGAAATGGTGCCTGGTGGACATTTTTCATTTTTACACATACAGATGTTCTTGCATTTTGACATATTTCTTGTTTTTTGATTTTTCATTTGTTTTTGTATGCAAAAATGTTTCTTTTTTGCTACAGGCGCCATAACTTATATACTCTCTGTCTTACATATTTAAATGATAGAATATTCTATCTAGCTTATTGATTCTAATGTTATTTTACCTACCTACTACTATATATGTATACAATAAAGTTGCATATTAAACTGGGCCTACAATAATGTGTATGCCTTGATATATACCTTTTGAGTGCATAAAATAATATTAATATTTAAATAATTTATACAATTTTTTAAAACATCTTTTAATGTTAAAGATACATTTGGCACACTGAACTGCATCTGTAGGTGGCTACCTTGGTGACTACCTCACCTATAGGCCATTTTCTTTCGCAAATCGGCTGATTTATATTCGCTAATACTATGTTGGATTCGTGTAAGACATTTTAGTTTTTGAAAAATAACAAAGTAAAAAAAATAAAAAAGTAATACTTTGGTGGCCCCCCTGCAGTCCCGGACCCCTTGTTGAAGATCTCTGCCTTATTGAATTAATTATGAGTCAATTAATTATGAGTCAGCAGTGCCATATGACAGAAGGTATTCCTGCTTGGACAGCACTTTTATGAAACAGACACATTTGTTTCCTCTTTTCTTTTCAGGTGGCATGCTTTAACCCCGATGCCAGCTCCTGGTCTTTGCTGACCCCCCTCCCCGCGGGACATGGAGAACCCGGCATAGCTGTGCTGGACAGTCGCATTTACGTCCTGGGAGGACGCTCTCACGACAAAGGCAACAGGATGAAATACGTTCACGTGCTGAACACCGACACAGACGAGTGGGAGAATGAGACAGAGTTTAAGAAACGCGTCTCTGGCCTGGCGGCCTGCGTGGCACTCATGCCCCCTGCTGTGATCGCACAGGCCAGGAGCTGGGAGCAGCGCACCAAGGCTTCATGGGAAGACGTGGACTTGGACAACTCGGGGGACTCCAGTGAGGATTGAAGCAGCTGTTGTGAACTGAATGTCTTAGCACTGGAGACGCCCACTGGAGTAACTGGAGGATTCTGTTTTTTTTGTGTTTGCAGCATCGCTTCCTTCTTGCACGTTGACCACTTTGAGTGCCTCGGAACCAAAGTGTCATTCAGGACCTTTGCACACTTTTTTGTTACTTTTCAAATATCTTCTTAGATAATTGTACTCCGCCTATGAGTCTCTGCTAAAATGCTACTGTTTGTTGCTGATCCCTTAGAGTCATTATTACCTGTCACAGTAGCTGCCTCGGCATTAATTATCATAGAGAGACTTTCTTCCATATCTTCCAGTGACAGAAAGCAGTGAAGGCTACTGGCTATGCAATAACACGGTAATATGGAGTGCTCTCTCTCCACTCTAGCAGCTACTGGTTATTGCCAGAAACTCCAATAGAGTTATCTTCCCCTCCAAACTACTGAGTAATCATTAAGTTGTTCAATTTTAACATTGTGCCTTGTATTTGTGATTACATCCTGAACTTTTTTTGTGAAGTGTATGTTTACGTTTCCGTGTATTCTGCGGGTGGAGATGAGCCTTGGTTCTTGTGCCTCTCTCACACATCCCAATTTGTTGAATTTCTTTTTTTTTTTAAATTGATTTGTGTTTGTACGTGAATGATGAGGCTCTGGTGCATGTCTGTATGTTGCAACAGACATGTTTTCATGTCTCTAAAGGATTTCTTAACTTTTGTGGGATGAAAAACCAAACCATGGTAGTATATTTTGTTGGGTCCTTTCATTGATCTTTACTGGATAAGTTGTTCCATTACTGAATCCAAAGAGCACAATGTTGAGTAGTTTTAAAGTATTTCTATTTGTCGAGTCAAGCTTTGCTCCGTGCTTTAGCTGGTTGCCTCAGTTTATTCTTAAGCTGTTTAATAGAAGCATTCAAGAAGCTTAATGACACCCGCTCCACTGTGTATACTTTTCCTTTTCATCATTGGAAAAAAAACAAGTCTGTTTGATGAAATTGAATGATAGTTACATCTTAAGAAACATAAATGCAATGAATTCAAACAAACTGTCGCACAACATATATCCTATTCACAACCAAAGTTTTGAAATTTAATAAAGATAGTAATTTATTGCTTTTGTCACGTGTGCATGTTAGTCGGTGTCAGGGCCATATAGCTTTCATTGAGGACACATGGTGTGCATATATGTGTGTGTATATATATATATATATATATATATGTGTGTGTGTGTGTGTATGTATATATGTATTTTTTTCTTCTTCTTTTAGTTCAACAAAATAATCAAAGGATTCTGTATCTCTCCATCAGAATAGCATTCCTGGCAGCACCGAGAAGGCTTTGAAACACCACTTAGGCTTTTTTTTGTATATTTCTTTTGATCAATTTTTTTTTTGAGAAAATACACAATATGTGTATAATTCTCTTCAATATTTCATGCAATCTAGTGCTAATTACAGGGAAAATAGGAGGAGTTCTGACAGTTCAGTTTGTTGTGTTGAGTTTATAAGCACTTGTAGATTTCCAAAGAACTGCTCCATTTAAATACACCTGGCAGGAAATGTAAATAAACAGCTAACTCATTGAATCAAAAGTACATTTTCAGACACGTGTGGAGCATGTTGGGGTGAGGGCCTAGACTCATGACCTCAGCGATCCTAAAATCCTTTGCTGTGACGCTAGTTGGGATTTAGAACTTTATATCTTCACTCTGTATGAAAGTTCATGTTGCTGTAACAGAAAACCACTGATGGCTGTCTTCCTTGTTGCTGCCTCGTGTCTTTTATTCCACCCAGTCTCTACTAGTTCCTCTCCATTTGGCCCTCCACTCCATCAGCTTTATGAAGGCTGACTGCTGCTTTCCTCTCCGAGTCTGTTTCATCTACATCTGTTACCCCCCGCCAGCCCTAAGTGAGTGCCCCTGCCCCCCCCCCACCTCTCTGTTTCACACTATTGTGCCAGCCCCCACCCAGTTGTCTGGTGGGATGTGCTGACACTAGCACTGGACATCCAGGATCAACATTCTGCTGCGTTTATGCCTCTTTTCATTCTAGAGCTGTACTAATACCCCCCGGGGGGATACCTAAGACATATGTCATGCACTTAACCACGTCAGCAGCCTTTACAGGCTTCTGAGTGCAGGTCGATCTGGTGCTCTTTGCTGGACCCATTTTCAGAGCAATTAAAAGGCCCAAATTACCCATTGATGTGGAGCTATGCAGATTAAGCCCAGTGGAGTTGTGGATGTGTGTGTCAAGGGAATTTTACTAAGTGCTCACTCTCATTCTTGTTTCTCCTGCTGTGTAGAAGAGCAGGAGGCCATCAGCCTGCTTGTCTGGCAATAAGTCAAGGGAGAACAAAGAAAGTCACCTGTGGATGGAGATCTGGACTCCCTGGTGACGGACAGTATTCCTCCAGGACGTCCGTGGAGCAGACAGAGACGTACAGTAGGCAACATGACATGTACATTGAGTGCAACACGTTTGGCATCAACAAAACACGTAAAATGCTGTATATACTATTTTAGTGTGCTGTAGATGATCAAATAACAACAGCATGAAGTGATCTGGTGCTAGCTTTTAACCAAAAAGAACAGGATGTCCATTCTAACCTGTTGCCTCTTCAATAAACGTTCCCCCATCACCCCCTCTTTCAAACCCCTGCCCTTAGAAAAGCTACACTAGGTTATCCAAGCCATGCTAGGATTGATAAACATCTAAGATATACCAGTGATATTCCCTCTGATGCAGCTGCTGACTCTTTTTTATATGCTGAATTCTTGTCTAGCCACACAAACATGGTTTACCAAAAGACATTTCACCTGATAACGGACTAAACTGCCATTTTGTTTCCATCTTTTTATTAATTTGACCACGACGACATTGAGCAAGAGGTCTGGAACCCAGCTATGACAAATCCCACCTAAAAGAAAAAGTTCAATAACGGTTTCACGTAGTTATTTTTTACATCTTTAAATCACAATTCTTCCTTCACACACAATAGACAAGCACACTATTATTATAATATATTACAAAAATAAGTATACATTAATACAAAGGTTGTACTTCAAAGCACGGTTTGCATATTCTGAAAACATAGTTGTATCAAATTACTTCTTCGGATCAATTTTGATTTGAGGGAGAGGAGTCTACTGATACTGCATTTTCATTCATGAAATTAAGAAATGAACAATTAGTATGAAAACATATGCTCCATGTTATAATGAAGAATATCGTAGAAAACCTTTTTGAAGGGAAAGCAAAAATAGGTACACTGAGTTTAGTCTGACAAAAACGGTCAGTATTGACTGTCAGTATAGCTGGATAGATTTAAAAAATCTCACCTAAACGGTTATTAAAGGACAAGATCCAAACTTTTATCCAAGGTTTATTTTCAGCTAAACAACTAGAAAAAATACTTAAGTGACAATATCTTGTTGAAAAATTCAACCAAAAGCTTTTTTATCTAAATTTTCCGGTGACGTTGCTGGCTTAACGCAAATTTAAATGTAGCCCAATTTTGTATTGTGTACTGACTGGTATTTGAACTGGTGGGTCTGTAAATACAGATTATATGCATAAATGAAGTGGGGACTAACCCTCCGGATGATCCCTGTGACAAAAGCTCTTCAATATTTAGCCTCTGATGATTTCCCTAGATCCTTACAATATGATTCATTCTTTACTGGGTTTAATCAAACAGATGTCTTCTGGGAGATACAACCTCATAATATCTCAGAATTGGAGCTTCATCATGCTGACCCTCTCAACCAGCGGCAGTTCAGATCCCTGTATACTGTAGATCTCTCTTTTCTTATCCTCATTCAAATGATTAAATGAACTGCAACACGGAGCTGGGGAAGTCTGAGCTTGGACATACTGCTTTAAGAAGCCTCTAAGATAATGACTCACACTGAGTAAAGTCCACACCATGCCACAAGTGTTCTTGAAGGATGACCCCCACCCCCACCCCCACCCCCCGGACTTTACAACAGTCATTAGCAGCTCATATAGAGGCGATGGGCCCGGCCTGTGTTTTTCAGCTGTGAAAAGGAGCCAACAGCCCCCCCGTTTTCATGCTTTTTAATTTTCATTGAGATGGAGAACGAGAGTCGTGCAGTGCTTTATGATGCCGGTGGGTAAACCTCAGCAGGTGAGCCGGAGTCACAGTAACACAATGTCTTTAATGCATGCTGGGCCTGTCGAAACGACAGAGTGGCCCTCGTTACATCAACAAAGAGGAAATACAAACAAACACCACCAAAGGATGTGCTGCTTATCAGAGCTGGCCAGCTACAAAGCATGCAGATGTGGACTCACATGTTCCTTGTTCATTCAATAAACTTGCAGTGTGCAGAACACGGATTGGATGAAATCTAAATTTACAGACAGGGAATTTTCAACTTCATGGCTTATACAGCCAGTGGAAGATATGAAGGCCTGGGGAGGAATCAGAGGGTTGGTAATAATAAAGGAGTATCAGAATTTGTTTAAATGTAAGCATAATGAGTAAAGGGAACTACTATTACTACTATTTACACCATCCATTTGTGTTAAAATACATTTTTTCAGTTGGATGAGCAAAAAGTTATATCTTTTATATAAACTAGAATGTTTTAGTAATAGATGGAAAAGATTAAATATATTTGTTTACACAAACAAGAAATCCAATCATGTACTTTAAGGTTTTTATTCCCAGATCACATCACAATTTGAAGACAGACATGAATTGCACACTTATGTTTTACTCTCTTTTACAAAAATAATATTTAAACTTGGGAGATGAGATGAAATACAAAATAAATAGACATTTCAACAATAAAACAATCAAACAGTAGGGCGTAGGACACTTTGCTTTCAATCAGCATAACTGGAGTCTGAAACCTGCCGGTCCGAACAGAAGGCAGCTACAGACGTCTCCTTATAATTCTTCTCATCAGCTCATCACTTTTTCTACTGTTTGGCAGGCCTCTGGCCCTCAGCTGTCCGTCTCTGGGCATGCATTCTCACAGCTGGGAGCGCTGGCTCAGCATTCTGGCAAGATGGCGGTGGCGCAGCAGCAGCATGGCTAAAAGTCACTCTCAGTCAGTTAGCATTGAACATGGAAGCTCCGTTCACCAGCAGGAGTAAGAGAACAGTGGGTACTGGCTCCACTCAGCCACGTTCCCATGGTGATAGCCGTGGTGCACAGCTTGCGTGCTGTAGTCAGTGGTCAGGTGGGGAGGGGGAGGGTACTGGGCCGGCCCGGCGCCGCTCCACTGGCCCAGGGGCTGCTCGGCGCTGTACGGGCTGTAGATGTGGTGGCCGATCACCGCCGGCTTGCCATGCTGGGCCATGGTCATGTTGAGGACCCCCGGGTAGTCCTGTGGGGCAGGGAGGGGGTGGGGGCCGCAGGGGGAAGGGCCAACCTCATGTGTACGTGGCTTTGAGGGGTCGTGATCGGGTACGGTGGCGACATCAGGGACTCTGGACTCAAAGCTGCTGCGTCCGGATCCGCTGTTGCTGCTGCCGACGCTGGAGGAGGGAGAGGGAGACTTCCCGTACTCATGGAACCTGAAGAGCAGAAGATAAAAAAAAAAAACTGGTCATTGTTCTGTTCATCAAGACATTATGATCTTATATGTGGCATAACTTTACAGGTATTCACCTGTACGGCTGGTAGGAAGCTGGAGCAGGAACGAGCTGCTCCGTGTTGTATATGTCCCTGGGGTCTGCCCCGGCGGGGGATTCTGTCCTCACACTGTGCTCCCTGTCAGCAGTCCATGGGGAGTATCGCTCCTCTTTGACGCCATCAACCTCTTTCCTTTTGGGAAGGTCTCTTTCCTCTCCATCGTAACCCTCATACGATGACCGGCAGAAGTCTGAGAAGTCGCAAATCATTAGATCAGCTTCGGAGTTTTAAGGAAAAGAAAGTGGAAAACATGGCGGAACAAATCTGTACCTGTCGGACTGTCCTCTGAGTTTCTGATCAAGACGTCTGACATCTTGGCTCGTTTCTCCAGGCAGGCTGGGTTCTTGTTTGAACGCCTGCAGAAGAACATCTGGTTTTATTAAAACAATGCAGTACTTTCAACACAATCTACTGCAAAGTAAATCTGTAGATGTTTTTTTTTTTCCATTAAAGCAAATACAGGAATATTTGTTGTCAGTACCTACATGTAACTGGTGTAACACCCACCTTTTTTTATTAGTGCCTTCATCCCGAAAACCTTTTGCAAATGGGTTGTGGTCGATCTTCAGCTTTGTGATCTGTAGGTGGGAAAATCCAATCAGTTAAATCTCTGTAATGTGTAACATCCTGCCGGTAGTTTGCATTGGTTTTTGTTGTGATAGAAAACCGACCTTGGTGTTCTGGTACGCTGTGACCGCTGTGAAGGAAGTCTCAGGGAAGGTGAAGGTCTGGAAAACACTCCAGCGGACGCTGAAAAGGTCATCCGCCTGCACAATGTGGAAGCGCGGGTGGTAGCGATGCATGGAGTGCAAAATTATCTGCAGGCAGGAAGAGAGTGGTTAATTCAGAGACCTTTATTTCACTTTTTAAGCACATTGAGCATCCACTATGCAGCTACCAAAGCATCCAAGTCTGTAAGTGTTACCGGTCCACAGACAATTTTAATTATCCAACATCCTTTAAAAAAAAAAGCAGCATTGATATCATTTTCCGATATAAAGCCTGTTTTGAGTACTCTTACTTACATGGCCGTGTTGGTCGAGTGTGTTGTTGGTGAGCTTGAGCTTGAGGAAGGAGACGGACTGCTTCATCCAGTGGCTCCCCGGGGCTGGAGAGTCAGGGTGGAGGTAGGTTCTGCAGGGAGGCTGGGGCTCCGCTTTCCCAGCCACCTCCCATTTCTCTTTATTCCACTGTAGGAAGAAGACAGATAGTCAGTCACTCATGCTGTGACAGAGAGGAGCTTCATTTTCGTCCCTTCCCACAAACTGAGCAGACGACGACAGAGTGGAGAGTGACTGCTGGCCAGTACCACCCACGGAGATAGGGGGTAGTACAGTGGGCTCCCAGCAGGGGATAGAAAAACAGGAAGAGATAACACCCTTTGATGTACAATGTCAGGAGAGAGGGGAGGGGGGGTGATAAACAGGGGGTGTCTTGTCTGGGGATACTGGTAGCCACTGAGGGATATCTGCAGCCAAAGGCCATGGCTGTGGTAAGAAAAAGGCTACTTTACATTGTTGGGAATTAAAAGCTAAAAAAAGCTGATATCAACATGATACTCATTCATAAGTAATGGAAAAATAGCGTCTGTCTTACCTTGTACCTGAAACCATCCACTGGGACCATGTCAACCAGTAAGATGTACTTGGCGCATGGAATAAGGCCAGCCAGATTAATTTTACAGTGTGGAAAAATCCTCCTGGAAAACATAGAAGGAGACAGAATATAAAAAACAGAAGAAAAAAAATTAGCAAATACAGCAACAGAAGACACTACTTTTCCAAACATTTTGCATTATTAAAAGTATTTTTTTTGTCGTCTTACCGGCCCGGTTTAGTGATGATCATCTCTGTTCCTATTTCATGGAAGTTCTTCCAGAGTTCAGGGTCCTCCAGAGTCAGCCTGATGTTGCCCTGGAGATAGGCATCGGGACCAGCAGCCATGGAGGAGGGAGGAGGGCCGCTGAAGTTGGACTTCAAGTCTAAAAGTAAATAGAAATCATTGTAGCCACATGCTTCAGTAAAAGTTCCGCTCAGGTACAGAGAAAACAACTCAAGATTAAAAAAAAAAACTGGTGGGAAGTTGGAGTTATGGATTGAAAAGCACTGTGTAAATCCAATGGAAGTCTGTCAACACTCACCTCTGATGGACTGCATTGTTCAGTAGTATCACAGGAAAAAGCTTCATGCACTGGGGACCAATAGACAATCCAAGTATCCGTGATATCCAAGTGTTTCTTCAGCTAAGCACTCGTTCCTTGATCTCCTGGCTCATGCGTGAGAAAAGGAAAAAAAAATAAAAAAAATCCAGCAGCTCAGGGAGTCAGAAGGTTAGTCAGTCTTGTTGCGGCAGATATTTCAGAGATCATCTTCCCTGCAGGAAGGGGTGACCATGACTTTTAAGGGAACCCTTGAGTGGGTGGGGTCAAGAAAGCCATTCCCAGGCTTTGAAGTGGCACAATGATGAGTCAGAGCCCCGCTGTGATTGGAGGGCACTGGAAATCAAAGAGACTTAACAGAGCCTTGATACCGTCCCCACAGGAAGGGGGACGGAGGAAATGCATCTTTATTAACTGCTAAGAGACTTTAAAACAAATATGGACGCACTTCCCTGCTGCAGATCAGGGCTCACAGCCAGCGGTACCACAATCTGTGTAAATATCATTCACACAGACATAACCACACTCAAAAACTGCATTTAGTGTGTTTGTGCAATGTGCACAATACCCAATATAATACAATTAACAAAGGGGATGATAAAAACAGTGGAGGGTACGTTTATGAATGACATAATCAGTGTGTTTTCTGCACTGGATGAGTTGTTTTTAGTTTATTTTGAACATGTTAAATAAAAAGAAATATGAATAAAAACTATAAATTTAAATTTCAATACAGGCAAGAAAACCAACAAAAATTCTTAGCAAACATATCTTTCAAAATGGTAGTAAATTATTCAAATTTCCATGTTCAAAAAGGAGTAGCAAGAAGTTGAGAAAACTTCTGTGGCCCTTACCTCTTTTATGTTCTTTATACTTTAGTTGAATACAAAAAAAAGAATTCTTATGATCGAATTGCCTTAAAATAATATATATTATATCTAATATAAAATAATAGAAGTATAACCTTCATTCTTACACTAATTATTGCACATTTATATTGATCTAAAATTAGATGAAAAATAAAAGACAATTTTCTGACAGTGAATATATGATCACTCTTACACTGTTCTACACTCAGCTTTCTCCTTAATAGAAATTAAGCAGTGGGTGTAAACCCATAATGGTGTAATGATAACGTGCACACTTTCTGCAGGTAACTTTTACCTGGGGGCGTCCTCTGCAGGCTGTGGGTGGGGGTTGTGTATTGGGGTTGTCTAGACAGGCCCATGCTCTGATAGATAATCTCATTAGGCTAGTTTCCCTTGAAGGAGCTAGTTTCTGCATGTGGAGAAAGCCTTGTGTATAGGCAGGCAATTAACAGCCAGTTAGCACCACAAGCCCAAGTCGGCCTTGAATGGGACAGGAGGGGTCGGAGAATAAAGACCTGCCACAACAACCCGGTCGTCCTCCCACCATCCACATCCAGGCTAAATCCACGGGTGTCGTTCCTAGGCCTGTCTCTGCCTGGCTCGTGCCATGTTACCACCGGCTAAAAACAAATGCTAAGCACTGCTGGCATTAGCATAGAGGAACAAAATTAGACCACAGTCCCCCTGTTGTTTCCACTGACATGGAACATTTGAATTGAAGTGACTCTCACATCTCATTCAACCTCTTTTCTAGCATAGACACACCACTTCCACAGACATTTCTCACTGTATGCTCATGTCTGCATACAGTGCCTTCTGTAAGCTCAGCTCTCTGACACCCACGCGCAACGGTTTGCTTCTGTGTAACTGTATGGATATTACAGTTTAAACACTAAAACCATAAGCAATACGTGTTCTGGAATAGGGCTGAACCAGTATGAGATAAGTAAGTTTAACTGATATTGCAATGGAGATATGATTTTCAGTATTAGAGGGAACGGTTCTTTTTTTACAGTATTATTCTAATTTTCATTAGAATTTCATTTCATTTAAAAAAAACAACACCACTAAAACGATAATGTATGATTTTTGCAGGGATGTGTGCCAAACAGATTTTACCTATGTCTGTAGAAATATGATGTGTTTGCAAGGAAGTCTCTGCATAATGGCAATAGTAAATTTTAAATGATATTTTGACACACATTTAGCCTTTAACAAGTATTTGCTGCCATTTGTTGCAATTTTGATTAAATTTAGATTCTAATTGTTGAGCCCTAATGTAGAATTTTAAAAGCGTGGTTTGGAGAGCATAGAACGCTCCCAGAGTTTTAAAGGTTGCACAGCCCTCTGTAGCATCAGCAGTTAAGTGAGCACAAAGAGACGTTCACTGCTAGAAAGTCTTCCCTGTGAAAATATTGACTAGCCTCTTTAAAGCTCCTGTGCGGGGGTCGATGCAGAATAAAAAGGGTAATAACATTGGGCTTTTAATGATGCACTTAAAGATGCAGAGATCTCTGTACTACGATCATGTTAAATGCCCTGATGCCGCCCCCACCCCCCCAACCCTAACCCCCCTGTCTGTGGAGCTTGGTGGCACAACATTGGCCTTGAGGAAGTGCAATGTGTTTTTATCCTCCTCATGTGAAACCAACTGTTGTCGAGGAGTTATTAATCACAGGTTCAGCGTGGCTCTCCTCACTTAGCACTCCTCGGGGGTCCTGCGCTGGGGCCCCCTTTGACTGTTTCACAGGGCAGAGGAGTCACACAGATCTTTGAGTAGTTTAGGATGAAGACGCTGCAAGGAAAAGACATTTTGATGATGAACCCTCTGCGGGTCACTGCAGCCGGGGCAGCGGAGTGTGTCGCTGTCTGACTCAGAGTTGAGGTGTACGTTTCAGCAGTGGCAGCGTCAATCTCATTACACACACACACACACACACACACACACACACACACACAGGGTCTGGAGGAGACAGGTGTGACTGTATAGGCCTCGGTGCATGGCCTGGGGACAGACATCAGGGGTGGTCAGCCTTATGTAACAGCGAGCCTGGGGGCAATGTGGACTGGACGACACATCAGGAAGGTCATCAGGAGAAGATTAATAAGCACTGCTTACCAAAAACATGGTGGGTTTTGTTAAAGACCTTAAATACACTTCATAAAACAGTCATTTCCAATTAGGGGTACTTGTACCCCAGGGGGTACTTCTGCTGTTGCCAGACGGGTACCTGGCATGATTGTGGGGCAGCTGACTAATTTGAAGAAAAACACTACATGTTGCAGAAGTGTAAGGGCGCATGAAAACTAAAAGAAATGACTCAACAGTTAGCTAAATGACTCGCTAAAAACAAAATGGAGAAATGGTTGAAACATTAAGCTTCACTCCAAGTAGTTGCTGATTAAACCAACCTCAATATTGACCGCTCAACAAGTAGGAAAACATTTACTTTTATTATTATATAATCAATAGTGTAATAAATTTGGAACCTACACTTATGGTATCGACTAATGGTACGTGAGTTCATCTGACAGGGCTTTACCTCACACCAAAAAGATTGGTAACCACTGCTTTCTATAGCGACTTAATATCAAAGTAGAGTCAATAATGAGGGATGACAGGAGGACTGATCCTCTTCAGTTAGGATAAACAGCTGATACCTCCTGTTCAAACTGAACCCCACATATCTCATGCCTGATTCCACTGTGGCTTCCTTTCCTGCGTCTACTCCTGGATCACCTTTGGCAGCGGTATCCACCCTCCCAGGTGTCAGTCCTTTGGCCATTTGCTTTAACTGCACCGATCCCCTTGTGCTCGACAGTTAACAGCTGCCAATATACAGCCAGGGCCCGGGGATCAGACGGCTCTGCAGCAGCCTAATAAAGAGCCCCCGGAGTGGACTGACGAGAAATCTCACACCTTTCGCTCGCATTAGCCATGCAGCATGCCCTTTTGATGCTTAATTGGCCACTTTGAGGGGTTTGTAGAGATAGCAGCCCCATGGCTGGAGACAACATGATGTCACAGGAGAACGAACAATACCCACATGGCAGGGGAAATGCCTTCACCTGGCAAACGGGTCGATTGTGATTTCCCTTTATCTGCTTTGAGACGCTGTGTTGTTATTAGACAGGATTCATAACAGTGTGTCTAGTTTATGATACAGCCGAGACCTTTAATCGAAAGGTCTGCATGCAAATAACACCCAGGCATATGCTGTATTTCTCTCAACAAGAAAACAGATTTGATCAGTCAGATTTCATTAGGGTAAAGACTGATTCATCAATTTGCTTTACAGTTTGCAGAGATTATGAAAAAAACAAGCTGCTCTTACTGGGAAAATAATCTCTTACGCTTTGCTCCCTGGCATCCCTGACCGAGTGTAACTCCAGAGGGACCGTGATGCAGCAACTGGGGGCCGGGTGAGCTCACATTTGGTCCACCACATAAGAAAACAAACCTATCTAGCTTGCCTGGCAAAGGGGGCAAATGACAACTTCACAGCACTTCATAAGAAACTCCTGGAAGTTGCTAATGAAGACTAATGACTTCCCTCGTGTCGGAGACTTCACACCAGAGTGTACAAGCCCTTTGACCACAAAGTCAATGTGGTCAGCGGGGTGGTCCGCCACAGAGCCCACAGCTCCACTCCCACTGGAAGAAGATATCTAGTTTAGATTTCAGAACTATTTAAAAGTCCACAAATGCCCTTCCTTTTTTACATTTCCTATTGAACGTTCTTTTTCCTTATCTGAATCAAGGGTCTAAGACCGAGGGTGTCATATTCTGTATGCATTTTCAGGCAATGTAAATCAAATTCACTATCCTGCAAGAAAACATTTGTCTGGTGGTTTTATAATTGCATTATATTGGCCTGTAGGATGATTGACAGTTTACAAGTATCTTAATAATAGGCCTCTCTCTCTCTCTCTCTCTCTCTTCAGAAATGAGCTGTCACTGTTATTTGTTGTGTCCATGTGTGGCCCTGACTGACCTGTGCTTTAGTGAGTATCCATCACCTTCCTCTTTACAGAATACTGGGACATCTTGTGGCTGGTGCCAGACCTGGAAGCACGCGGATGTCCCATCACGCCCAAGAATCAGCCGATGATCTCTTAGAAGATGATTATTAGATGATCGCTAACATGAAACAACAAACTAAATGAACGTTAACATCAAACCTCAATAGACTGGTTTTAGCCTGGTCATTTTGACAAAAACATTGTTCTTTGACAGGAAGTTTCGTTCACTCTTTTGTAGTGCACTCGTCCTTGCCCCTTTATGTACTTTTGTGGCACCCTCTTAAAAAAAACTGTTTAATTGGTTAAAAAAAAGCAAATTAAATTAGGTTGCATATATACTTTATCTAGATACAGGAGTATTATCCGCTAAAGAATTACAGCAGTGAACCAAAAGGGAAATGCTCCTGTAAAATTATGAGTACAATTCTATTTTTCTGGTTCAAAAAGCTGTAATTTTCGGTTGCCATTTTTGTTTTGATTTACATGTTTGTGAATTATGAAAAAGTAGTCAAACTGGAAGATAACTTTGTTTCAACCACATGTGAAGTACATCATTAGGTTACCCCATTAGGTTTTTAATGTGTTCATAACAATATTTAGTCTTTGCTTATTCATTTTGTCCAGTTCCATACAACATCATACATATAACATCACGTTAGCATCTTAACAATGAAAGAACGTCAGTCTGTTGTCAGGCAACTGTGTTTAAGTAGTTATACTGTACATGTTGCAGGACGCTGGTAGTTTTGCTCTATAGATAAATGTTGAGAATGTTGATTTTAAGCATCAGTACACATTATGTATCCATATGTCTTATAATAAACCATTGTTACAGCAGTCCCAGATGGTGCTACCTAACTGTTTTTCTCAGAAGCCCAGGAGGGCTGAGCTGTGCTGACAGTTAAGTTCATACAGACAACAAATGAAACCATCGTCTCATTGGAAGCAAGGACCCATGTTGATAACATTCTATACAGATCTGGATATTAAGCAGCACACAGAACAAATATTGTGTTTCTCAAATATATTTTTGGTTCAACATCTATAACGCATTCAGTCCAGACAGAATAGAGAGAGGTGGGGGGGGATCTCAACCCGGTCACTCTTTTAGTCATGGTACATTCCCACAAGAACAATAGAAAAATATGTTACACCAAAGAAATAAACAAAAACAATGAAATAAAATACAAACTTTTTTTGTGTGATAGTTTACAATTATTCATTTGTGTCCTTTTCCAAAAAACTTTGGACAGCTCTCAAGAAACAATCAGTAAACATCTTTCTTTTTTATAGAAAACAATCTGTAAAAAACATTCTGTTGTCTTATTATGACACATTTACCAAAATGGTTTTTAATGCAAAGGCATCATTAGCAAGTCTTCTTCTGCGTGCATTTCAATTCCACTGAAATCAGGAGCGAGCGATTCTCCTGGCCGTGACTCGCTTCCTGGGTTGACTGAAATTGAACCTTAATGTTTACACTCTCACACAAGCACACGCTTCTCCAGCTTAATACTGAACCCATTAAAGGCCAAAAACATTGGAAAGATATTTGGATTGTGATATGTACAAAAGTTAATTCATAATAACTGAAACCCCTTTCCATTTCATTCAGATCAGTGCTGGTGACATGACGACTTCCTAGTAAGAACTGTTCCTCTTAGCTACAAATGCACACCAAAGAAAAGAAAAATATACGCATAGAACAAAATATTACAAAATAATAGCACAAAGCTAAGTGCTAACTGAAAAACATCCCAAACGTTAGTGTAAACATTTCTGCTACAGGTTGTGAGGCTGTGGCCCTTTAGTTACACAGACCTCGAGAACCTCGAATGCAGCCGATTGTCTTTATTTCACCCTTGTGTTGATTAAATAGACGACGTACCAATGCAATGTATCTTGGAGATGAAATTCTCATGCCAAAGTAAGTGATCAAAGTGATGGACAGCAGGCACATGCTCCTGAGCATCAGTCCAGTCCGAGGCACCTCAGATTGGCAAGTTCTCAGACAAAGGTTAAGCTGCAGTTAGGAGATACAGTTAGAACAGAACATAAAAAAATAAATAAAATGCATAAACGCAGGACTGGTTGGCTTTGAAGGCAGAAAGGCCTTCTTGCCAGATCCAGTGAACGTTGGGGTGCAGGAGAGCTCGTTAATGTGTGATATGCATAAATGGCACATTATAGATGATGTGAGACTAAAGCCATCATCGTCTGCCCTTTACTCCATCGCTGCTGACAAGCAGAGCAACACGGCGACATGACAAGTTTGGGAGGTTTTCCTATAATGCACATGAGGGAGCAATAGCATCAACGTAGACAGCAGCTGCAGTGCACACACACACACACACACACACACACACACACACACACAAACACACACCACACCCACACACACACACACACACACACACACACACACACACACACACACACACACAGCCTTGAGAGAGGCTCAGACGTCCATGTAATCGTCTTCCTCATCCGACTCGCTCTCTAGAGACGACTCCTGGCTGGATGTCTCCTGCACCTCCAGCGCCGGCTGGCTCAGGGTGTCCTTTTTGACTGTGGCTGCAGACTGAGATGACAGGATGACGTTCTGTACAGGAGCAGAGAGAAGGGGTCACTGTTGAGTGTGGTTTAAACACCTGAATGTACGGTTATGTACACTCGCCTAAAAACACATATGTAGAATTAAACTGCATACCTTAAGTCTTTGTTTGGTTTCCTCTGAGATGCTGCCTTTAGGGGAGAGAAGTGTGGGTGTTGGAGGTGTTACTGTGATTTCTGGCGGAAACTTGGTAACGGTGGAAGGAATGAAAAGCTTTGGCATGTTGGCTGGGACGCGGGAGCGGATTCGACTGGGGTCTGGAAGCTTTGACTGCTCATCGCTGGCATACTGCTGCTGGTCTAAGAGAGACAAATAAGAGGACATTTCTAAATATTAGAACATCTTCAAGGCACATGAAGTAACTGAAAGTCTTGCTAGGTATTGTTTATATTGGAATATCATCAACTCAACCTGTGTCTCCTTCTGTGGCCTTTTGTTTCCATCACACTTTTATTTAAAGGTTCTGACCTGGGCAAGGTTGTGCGGTGCTACATGTGGCCATTTCCTCCTGGAACCAGCCTGCTGCGGACTCTTGCCCCTGGGAAACAGTGGCAAGTTTCATCTGATGACAAAGGTGTGACTCCTGCTGTCGGTACGAAAGTCCCTCCGAGTGCTCCTCCCGCTCCTCTGTGGGCACAAACAATACACATGTTGAAGCTATACCATCAGCATTGGGCCCCCAACAGAATTAGGCAATTTTACAATATTTGTAATGCTTCACAAAAACACCTAATCAATGATCTAATCAGATCCCTTGCCAACAAAGTTAATGGCAGGAGATGCGGTGACATAAGACACAACCACTAATCAAGGATTGTCAGTTACTAAGACATAGTGAGTAAAGATGACAGTATCCTGATGTAGAAATTCAACAATAGCATGTCCATGTCAACATTTATTGGCAGACAATTAATTGAAAACAATTTTTCCTTCATTAGACAGCTAATGAAGATATAAGATATACTCTGAGATGAGTATATGTCAACTAACTGGAAATTACCTCCTGTAGCTCAGACCGAGACAAATGAAAACAAAAATTATATAATACTCCCTCGGGCTTCTCCACTTACGTTGCCCAGGAAACCATTATATAATACACAGTGCTGCAAGGTTACTTAATGCTAACGTGTGTGTGTGTGCAAATACACCTGTATTTATTACGTATGCAACTGCTTCAAAAGGTTATCCAACTGTATTAACTTGAGGAAATCTTAATTGATCCACACAAAAATACTGTGCATGGGCGGCTGGGTTAGCTCAGTTGGTGGAGCGGGCTCTTCATGGAGCGGGCTTGGGTTCGACTCCGACCTGCGACCCTTTGCTGCATATCATTCCCCCTCACTCCCCCCTTTCATTTCTTCAGCTGCCCTGGCAATAAAGGCCTACAACTGCCCAAAGATAATCTTAAAAAATTAAAAAAATACTATTTTTTATAAACAACAGACTGATCATTCTAGTACAGCACCCATAGCTGGTTGTCATTAAATTAATGTTTTTTGCTTGATTTAGAGTAGATTTAAAGTAAAGTCCACGTAATATAACATTCCTTAAGGCTTTGACACACCCACCCGACGGCCGACCGTCAGCAGAAAAGACAGTCGGACTGATCAATTCGGCTCCTGTCTCTCAAAAAAGTGCCTCAGAACACATCGAAGCAACGCCAATTTGAGCATATGTTTTACGCGTGCAGACAGCGCTAATCTGTATTGTCGCCCAAAAAATTTAAACCGGAAATGCCAGACCATCTCTCTCTAGACCGAGTAAACACAGAGCATGCGGTCGTCAGTCATGGTTTTCATCAGAGAGTGTTCAAGTAGTAGTCAAAGAAGGATTGTTGTTGTCATTAGTCGCTGAATGGATGAGCGCCGATATCCTCCTGCATGGTTTTGCTATTCAAGGGCTAGTTCTCCATCAATCAGATTAGTCATGGAGTCTGACTGCCCATTGGCCAATTCAACAAGTCAAATCGGCCAAAATGGATGCCGACGGCTCTTCCGACAGACGACGGCACTGAACACACCGAACAGACTCGAGTCACCAACCTCGCCAGATTGTCCGACGGCCGATAATTGGGTTGGTGTGTCAGAGCCTTTAGGCTAACGCATCTTAAATGCAAAAACTGTCAAGTTGGTTACCTGCAAGACGTCTAGATATCAAAGAGGTTCAAATAAGGTTACAAAGGTTGTGGTGGAAAGCCCATGACTATTAGTAGCTGAAAATGAGCAAAAAAACGGAGAGCCCAATTGTAAGAGAGACAAAGGCAAAAGCTCTACTGACTGAGCATTTATCTGACAGAAATAAATAAATCTGCCTCAACAACAACATGATTGTCTTCAGTCTCTAAATACTGTCCCCTAGTGGCTCAACTGGCCTCATACAATAATCTAATGATTGTCAAAACATTCTAAATAAGAACTAGATCTAATATCTATAAAGAAACATACACTACCAAATAATACAAATTGAAGATTCAAGCTCATAGGTCGAATTAGCATTTTCTTTTTTTATCAGGAGATTCAGACTGAAGGCACTGGGTCCAAGAATTGCATCTTTGTTGAAACAGCAAGCCAGAATATTCATGATGAGGCACAGCAAATTATTCTGCCAAAACCCCCCGAAGCTCAGAAAAAGAGTCACAATCTGGAGGACCATGATTCCTAAAACTCTTGTGTTGACAAAACCCAAAAGGCAAAATATAAGGAGAGCAGAGTGTGGTGTTATGTAACAGATCTGTGGAAGGCCACAGGCACCCCCTGCTGGCCAAATAGACTAAAGCACTTAAGGATCTTTACAAACTGCAAAGCTTCACCTCAACAGTAGTTTTACACTACACCAACATTATTATCACTTTCAACCAAAAGAGCATTTTATCTCTGAATTCTTCCAAGCTTTAGAGAGTTTACACACCCATGCTAAAGTTGATTAAAAAGAGGAATAAAAAAAAGAAAAATTGATCTTAATGTCCTAATTTTTAAACAAAAGAAGGAAAATCCAACCTTTTAAGAAGACAAATTTTCTTTGTAAATGAATAATGTATTGTATAAATGTTCTTCCTTAAATTATTTATTATTTTTAAAGGCCAGTTATTTCATGGATCCAGGATACTATGCCTCCAATAAAGTTCCCTTGGCCTTTGGAATTAAAATAAGCCCCCCCACATCATCACATACCCTTCACCATTCATAGAGATTGGCATGGTTTTATTTCAGTTAGCTTAGTAGCTGGTTTGATTTGCATTGAGAGATGATCTTAAGGAAAGTTCCCCGTGCCAATCTCTAGGTATGGTGAAGGGTATGTGATGATGTGGGGCTATTTTAATTCCAAAACCCAAGAGAACTTTATCAGGATGCATAGTATTCTAGATACATGAAATAACTGGCCTTTAAAAAAAGAAATATGTCTGCTTCTATGGGAATTTAACATAAGGTGTCTATTTTCATGCCCCTGCATTTTAAGGAAGAACATTTATTTATTTACAGTACATTATTCATTCACAAAGAAAATTGGTGTCCTTAAAAGGATGGATTTTCCTATTTTTTAATTAAGGCATTAAGATCAATTTCCAAAAGATGTTTTTTATTCCTCTATTTAATCAACTTTAGCATGGGTGTGTAAACGTATGGAAGCCACTGTACATGTGTTGGAGTGGAGGCCACTGTACCTGTGTGTGGTAGGAAGGCCATGGCTGCAGCAGGGAGGCTAGCTGCTCTCCGGTGCTGTGCTTGATCGTGGAAGCCCGAAGCTTGAGGTCTGGACAACTTGCTCAACGGCTCGTACACCACTTTGGCCTGACCCTCCGGGCTGGACAGCGGGTGGCAGGCACCGTGGCTGAGGAGGACAGGAGTCGGCAGAGAGGCAGGGAAGAAGAGGTCTCGGTGCTCCTTGCTGTACTTGGGTGTAGTCGGGGCATCGCCTGCAGACTGCTGGAGACAGAAGAACAGTGGTCGTGAGGAGGTGGGATCCCTCTGCAGCGTTAACTCTCCTCTGAGAACTGTGCATCCTCCCTGGAGACAGAATCTGGCTAGAGACTCAGAGCCAAAGAAACAGAGTGA
This sequence comes from Etheostoma spectabile, assembly GCF_008692095.1. Taxonomy (NCBI): domain Eukaryota; kingdom Metazoa; phylum Chordata; class Actinopteri; order Perciformes; family Percidae; genus Etheostoma; species Etheostoma spectabile. The sequence continues at coordinate 23,074,470 of NC_045737.1, read as the reverse complement.
GCCACAGTCGGTACCACAACACATCAGCAATATCAGTCTAGGCTCTGACACATTAGCAGTAATGAAATCATTTACAGAGTTGCAATGTCGTCCCCCAGGGTTTTAGAGGCTTACTTTGTGTGCTGGATTCAGTGTTGGGATCTCATCTCTACACCACGCTACATCCCTCTGAGCCACTTTCCTGTGTGTTCTTTTGAGGACCACTTACAAACACAAGAGCTGCACAAACAACCTGTGACAACAGCCGCCCTGCTCCCACAGCCGCTGTCATGGCAACACCGAGGAGCAAAGAACACACCTTCTCTAGATTACAATTTAAAATGGATGAAAAGTTGGATGAAAAATACAATTTCTCCACCTGTAAAACCAGCTCTTCAGTCTAACGTACTGTATGAGCTGTATCAATATTTAACTAGCTGAAGAAATAATTGTATGTAGTGGAATTGTACTGCCGTAATAGTGCCAGCATGTGAATTGGACTTCAGATTTACCACAGAGAGTGCTTTTATGTCAGAGGGGTACATCTGATTATAAAATGTTTTTCAGTTTTATCAAGATTTCAAAAGCCATGAGGCCATGTTCAGTACTACACTACTGTCATGACAAGCAGGTTTTGACAGATAAGGCATACTAGCTCAAGATAATTTGGCAATAACAAGAGCTCTCATACCATTTTTCTCAGGCTCTCGGCTGGGAGTTTAAGTCAAAGTGTGCTCTGAATCACAGCTGTATATAATGGAGCTCCCAATGGGATTCACACAGCAGAGCAGAGGCAAAAACCAAACAAACAGAAGGTAGCCTTCCGAAAGCTTGGACAGATCCTTTAGCTCAACACAGAGCAGCTTCCAGCATGCAGCAGCTCCACAGCCCACTTTGATGATTCAGCTCTCATGAATTAAACATTGCCAACAAAGACAACAGCAAGTCAGCTGGACCATGTGTGTATTCCAAAAACACTGTACCTGAGAGAATTGCAGCACATACATGGCATGCAGCCAGCCTGTATGTTCCTCAAGTGTTTGCTGTGTGGTGCTGAGAGTGGGCTGCTGGCAGCCAGACCAAGGACCCACAATGTGAATTTAAAGAGGGTTCTGTGTAATTATCGAGTTGGGGCTTTAAATCAGATTAGAGCAGCCATGTTCAGGTTTGGTCATCTTTCCAACACAATTGAAAGACCGGCCAAGCGAACATTTCAATTAAATTGCCTTCCAAAATGGGACGTTTTGGGTCCACAGCTCCATTGTGAAGAAAATGTCCATATTGTTTGATGAGTAACACCTCAACATCCTTCCAGGCCTGCTGATACACAGAAGAAGAGACTGCAGTGTTTTAATAAAGCACCCTCCTAGTCCCTCAAAGAGCTGTTCCATCTCAAGATTATGAAAATATACCAGGCGTTAATTAAGTGACAGTAACAAAGGGCCTTGTCATGCTTTCCTCCTGATATGGCACTGAACTAAGGTGGAGCAAACAATACACAGAGCGCAACATGTCCAATTTTCTGGCTGAGCACTATGTGAGCAGATCTCGCTCTGCACTTGTGGGGGCTTGAAGGGACGTGTGTAATCTGTAAGAAGAAGGCAAGAATGTTTCATGCCCTCAAGCGGAGAACCTCAAGGTGCCTACTTACATTTCCCACTACATACAAGCGCAATCCAAAAAAAAAGAAGAAAAAAAAAGAAAAACACGGCAGGAGCTGGTGGCACAATAATTGCCCATAAACAGCAGTTAGATCAGACTGCAGAAAAAGCTAGTACGCAGAAGCATCTTTTCAGCATCAAGGGAAAAACCAGAACACACACAAGCAGGCTAATTATCATAACATCTAACAAGTCTTCACGTTTACCTGACAATTATCCCAGCAATCACATTGAGCCGACAGTTGTCAGAAGACTGGGACGTGTCTGGTTAAGACTCCACATAAGATTTTACTATTAGTCACCAATTTAACAACAAAGGGTTATAATGAAATAAAAACAAGTTTTCTAATTAAACAGTGTTTGATGAGTTTGAAGTTGGTATGTTGCTATTAAACCATTTCCACTGAAGACCTTTTCTTTCAATTATTTCTGTTTAAAATGTTTAGGTGACCCAGAAAGCAATTGTTTCTAAATTATATTAGACTTTAAGGTCAAGCATAATTGCATGGAAGTCAATTACAATTTGTTTTGCAGTAAAATCAAACACAACCATTTAGTATTTGGTGCGGACATGAAGTGCATCAAGGTGTTTACAAGTAAACTGAAAACTGTTTTCAAAAGTGCACACACAGCTGTTTCTGTAAATAAAGATTCTAATTCCAGCTCTGTGCCTCATCTGCACCATCATCTCTGTGTCGTGCGTTTATGCATGAAAATGAGACAGACGAATGTAACAGACAAAACTAACAAAGGCAACAAAAAGATTCATGCAGAAAATAAGATGATTTGATCAGTGAACTAGGAGAACAGAGATTTATATGCCCACAGCTACTTCTCATGAGCCTGAGGTTTGGGGAACATCACCGTGACAACAGGATGTGGGCAGAGAGACTGTGTGGGCAGGAGGAGGGATATGAGGAAGGGGAAGTCACCGACACAGGATGAGGCCAAGCAGCTTATAATTCAATGAAGAATATGAGTACTGAAGACAAAGCTGAGCTAATAGTTGGTTTTGCAACAACTGAACCAATTAGAGTTACTACAATTAGACACACATATTTATGTATTTAGATTATTCTGTTATTTTGTCTTTTAAAATCATATGCACATTACCGGTGCAGATAAGCAACATGCATTCCAATGCTCAGTTGAAACCAATGACAAGTTTACCTACGGAGTGAGGCTGAAGGGACATTCACACCACGCTTTGGACTATATTTAACATTGGCAGGCTAAAGCCTAAAGTTATTCATGTTCAGCACATCTTACTACAGATGCTACAAATTACAAAACGACAAAAATCTATTCTTAAACTTGCTATTATAAGCTAAACAGCAGAGAAGTAAAATTTGCATTCAACCTTGGATTGGCAGCTGGGTGGGCTGTGCCTCATCAGGACAACTCAGATATTTTTCACACAAGTTTACCATGCTGGAGACCAGACTTTAATCTTGAGTATGTCAGTGAGGTGCCATGATGGTCACGGCTTTTCCCGATATTATCTGCTTGGTTAAACCTTTACCTGCTACAATGAAAAACAGAGCTGTGGATATTTTCTTTTGCTATTCGTTTAAAAAGGTTATGGAAAACAGTGACAATAAAATGCTTCTGCATCATAAAATTGTCTCAGGTAAAGCCTTAAATCTTCAAAGTTTTACCATGTAAGACCTATTCCATTACGCGTAGGGGAAAAGACAAGTATTTGGCATCAACTTGAATGAAACAAGGATAGCTAGAAAGTACATTTAGCTATCTATTTAAACGTGAACTATAGTATGAGCTACAATGTACAAGGCCGACAAGGCAGCAGAAGGACGTCAGATGAGCATGCAGAGTTGAAGTGTTTTACCTGTCTTTGGGAAGAAGTGGCCAACTGTATCTGGCAGAACTTCACAGCTTGGTCCAGGGCTACATCCTCATCAACCTGAGACAGGAGAAAAGGCAGAACAAGGACATTAGAAAAGAGAAAAACATTTTTATATGCTTATGGTTATTATGCACAGTGTCAAATCTTTTCGCACATCTTTTTTTATCTTCAGTAAAAGCTGATGCAACACTTAAACAGTGAGTGTATACTGCAAATTCATCATACATTTCCGAGGTGAGCTCTGTACACACCATGTTAATTACTCACTATATCTCCACACTAAAGCCAAACCAACATATTCTTCTGATTCTGTATCAAAGCAAGTAGGATGTCTTCTGCTTCTGATCAGAGCAAAGAAAAGGCTCACATGAAGGTCCTGTACAGCAAGTGGATGTGTGGGAGTTAGCAAGCTTAGCTACAGCCCAACGTTGTACACGCGGCAGTAATCTTGATCACACAGCTGTTATGTTCCCTCCAGCAACCTGTTGGATGCAGCGGTTCAGGGACCCCAAAGGAAGGGATTTTACAGTAGTCTCATTCTAGTTTTTAAATGATGCTAATACGTAAATGGACTGAGTCAAGTTTCAGTGGATCACAAAGTACAGCCCTCTGCTTTCAATTCATCTAGCTCAATGCAAACCTTCCTTGTCAAACCACATACAGTTGCCAGCGATGACTTATCACATAACTTCACTATTAGCTTTAGAATGAGACATCAATAAAACCTTTCACATAATATGGCAGGACATACTGTATTATTGTTTTGGGCATTTTTGGCCTTTAATTGAGTCAAGACAAGCAAGGGAAAGG